>NW_006300368.1:1166273-1171820 GCF_000327345.1 Myotis davidii
ATCCCTGGCGAGGCTGCGACCAAAAAAGCGTAATTCCTCCTGGGGAGCCGCATCCCCCGCGGGAGGGTGCCGGGGAGACTCCAAAGCAGGCCTGGCCGTCATTGGCGGTGCAGCCTCTGGCAAAGGCAATGGTCGCTGTGGTTAACTGAGCACCCTTCACCTCATTGAATCTTCAGGCCTTGAGGTGGATGCTGTCACCATCCTCATTTCACACAAGAGGAAGCTGATATGGAGAGATCGGCTCCCCCCTCTTGAAACAGCCAGTTGGCGCAGAGTTCAAGTGCTGTTCATAGAAGCCTCGCCAGTCGTTTAGCCTCTCATTCTGGCTCCTCTACTGAAGGGCAAGTCACCGCTTGTTGAAAGAATTGGAAATCCCCCTTTATCCGCGGTTTTGTGTCCATGGTTTCAGTTACTCGTGGTCTACCTCAGCCTGAAAATATTAAAGGGAAGAGTCCAGAATTAAACAATTCATAAGTTTTAAAGTGCCTGCATTGGAGTAGTGTGATGAGCCCTCCCGTGTTGTGAACTCTCCCTTTACCCTACCCACCTGTATGTGACGTAGCAGCCATAACAGTTACCAGGTCAACTGTCCCAGTATAAGCCCTTGTGTTCAAGTAACGCTTATTTTTTCTTTTCTTTTTTTTTGCAGCGGAGAAATATTGGCTATTTTATTACAAACAGCACCACCCAGGAGAACTGGAAGCTAATGCACAAAAACCTGAACTCCCCAATAGTGTATAGGTTACAGATTATAGAAGGTAAAATCACGGGACACTGGGTGAGAGGATGGAGGATCATTCTGGGAGCGGATTGGTCAGAGGTGAGGGAAGGGTAGTAAGTCATTTCTTCCGGTACTGGGGACAGTTCTGAGGTCTGTTCCTGTGTCCCTCCTGGTTTCATGATAGAGTAGCCAGGAGTCATTCCACCTTAGGGCTCAGGAGCTGAAATATAACTTAGGTCGAGATGTTGCCCCAGCTGGTTTGGCTCAGTGGATAGAGCGTCGGCCTGCAGACTGCAGGGTCCTGGGTTCGATTCCCAGTCAAGGGCACATGTCTGGGTTGCGGGCTCAATCCCCAGTAGGGGGTGTACAGGAGGCAGCCAATCAATGATTCTCTCTCATCATTGATGTTTCTATCTCTCTCTCCCTCTCCCTTCCTCTCTGAAATCAATAAAAATATATTAAAAATA
Source organism: Myotis davidii (assembly GCF_000327345.1). Lineage (NCBI taxonomy): Eukaryota > Metazoa > Chordata > Mammalia > Chiroptera > Vespertilionidae > Myotis > Myotis davidii. The sequence continues at coordinate 1,167,462 of NW_006300368.1, forward strand.
AAAATAAAAAGATGTTACCGTTAGCCTGTCATAGTGTGGACCTTGTGACCATTAGTCAGATTCAGGCTAATGTTCTTGCTGATTATCCGGGGGAAGGCTAGGTTTCTGAGTGTGTATATATAAAGAGATATGATTTCTAGAGCTAAGATTTAAAGCTAAATTTAATCAACATCATAAGGACCTTTGGTTTCAGGTTTGTCTAAAGCCTATTTAATGCTTGAAATGTTAAAAGATACCACAAGGGTCAGAGCATGAGGAAGCTTAGGTGAAGCCATCAGCAGGATAGAGGAGGTGGTCTATGCTGGAATGCCTCAGGACCTCAGCTCTCACTCCATAGCACCCTTACCACCTAGGTTTCTACTATGTAGTGTGCTGGTTTAAATTATATCCTCTGACTCCCATGTACAACCTGTGCACCAATTATTGAGCTTATTCTACATGTCCCCTTTGCTCCCAATTTAAGTTGTATTTCTACCTTGTCAGAGAATGCTCTTTAATTCGTATCTCCGTATTTTAGTCTTAGATTTATAATTAAACCTATTCAATTTTCATTATCTGTTCTTTTGCCAAACTTTTCCAATCATCTCTTAATTAGCTGAAACTTGACCCCTTGTAGAATTGTCAGCAGGAGTTCTTGAATATAAGATTTCTTGAGTTCTGAAAGTTTAAAACTAAAATCCTTGGCTCATACTTTTTACTTGAGTTTTTAAAAAATGTTTCTTCACTCTTACTTTATGTAAGCCAGTCATGTAGTGTTCGTTTCCTTTTTTAAAATAATGTTTTATTTTTCAATTACAGTTGATGTACAATATATTAGTTTTAGGTGTACAAACCATATAAATGATTAGACATTTACATAACTTATGAAATGGTCACCCTGATAAATCTAGTACCCATATAACACCATAATATTTTTTTAAAATATTTTTGATTGATTTCAGAGAGGAAGGGAGAAGGAGAGAGATAGAAACATCAATGATGAGAGGGAATCATTGATCGGCTGCCTCCTGCACGCCCTACGCTGGGGATGGAGTCGAAACCCAGGCATGTGCCCTGACCAGGAATCAAACCGTGATCTTCTGGTTAATAGGTCAATGCCACTTCGGGCTGACACCATAATACTTAATAATTATTTAATAATGGCCCCAAAGCTGAAGAGCAGTGAAACTGGCAGTTTGGTACACCGAAGAGAAGCTATAAAGTGTTTAAGTGAAAAGGTATGTATGTATAGGAAAAAACATAATATTTATGGGGTTTGGTACTATCCACGGTTACAGTCATCCACTGGGGGTATTAGACAGTATCCCCATGGATAAGGGGGACTTCTGTACATAAAAGCATCTAATGGTGCCTTACGCACAGTAGGTGGCCCTTAACTCCTGCTCTAACCCCTTTCCCTCTCCCTAAACTGTACGTCTGTGCTCTGCTTCCTTTAAGGTAGTAATTGTCTCTCTCTTCACCCTAATATCCCAAGTGCTTAGAATAATGCCTAGCAGAGCATGGATCTAATACATGGAGGAATGAAGTGCTTCAATATCCTTCTCTGATCACGTCAGTCACTGGAACCTTTCTTCTTAACATCAATAGCACTGACAACCACCACCCAATAAATAGGATTGCAACTCATGATCAAAAGAGCCATTTGATCCAAACATCCTTCCAGAGTTCGAATCTCCTCCACATCATCTCTCCTGTCTATATGTGGATATGTCCAGTGTCAGGGAACTCACTGACTTTTTAAACAATATATATTTTATTGATTTTTTACAGAGAGGAAGGGAGAGAGATAGAGAGTTAGGAACATTGATGAGAGAGAAACATCAATCAGCTGCCTCCTGCACACCTACCACTGGGGATGTGCCTGCAACCGAGGTACATGCCCTTGACCGGAACCGAACCTGGGACCCTTCAGTCCGCAGGCCGATGCTCTATCCACTGAGCCAAGCCGGCTCGGGCACTCACTGACTTTTGGAGACAGCTTCATGCTGTCTTTGAAGTCTAGTCCTGGCACTTAGAAAGTTCTTTAGATCTTTCCTACTTCTAATCCATGGGTTCATGCAGAACAATTCTAATACCTATTTCATAGAACCAGATCTAATGGCCCAGTCCCCTTCCTGGGATCAAACAACTTACAAATAACCTAGGTTTGTGGTTTTGTTTTTTTGTTTGTTTTTTTAAAAGATTCCTACTTGCCTGAAGACTCCGATGATGGCATTTTTTAAAATATATATATATTTTAGCCAAACCGGTTTATATATATTTTATATAAAATATATATATATTATTGATTTTTTACAGAGAGGAAGGAAGAGGGATAGAAAGTCAGAAACATCGATGAGAGAGGTCGATCAGCTGCCTCCTGCACGCCCTGACAGGGGACGTGCCCGCAACCAAGGCACATGCCCTTGACCGGAACCGAACCTGGGACCCTTTAGTCCGCAGGCCGATGCTCTATCCACTGAGCCAAACCGGTTAGGCATAGGTTTGTGCTTTTCAATCCTTTCCTTATTCCAGACATATCAGAGGGACACCCTGACCCATGGCTGGCCGTGGCAGTGATAGGGATAGGAACATGCCTGCCCTTCCCCCCAAATCATCAGGCTCTTCCTGGGGCCTTTTGTGAGGAAACACCTGCAGATGGTTCTGCTTTTCCCAGATACTGCCTCACAGTAAAGTGAGCTGTTGGTGTACAAATGGGGGCTTTGTTATCCTTGTGGTCTGATTTGTCAACAGCAGCTGCATCTGGCTCCGGGGCGGTCCCAGAGGAAAGGCTGCAGGGGCTTCATCCCAGGCACGTCCTAGGAACTGAAGTTCTGCCTTTGCCGTTTTGAGGTGATGCCTCAGGGCTTTTTCAGCTCAAACACACATCCTCCATTATTCGGGATGGCAATAATGATCTTTGAGCTGGCTCTAGCTGCTCACACGATCTCTCCATCCTGACAATGACCTGCATCTCCGTCACCTCTGTGTCATGATGCCTGGACTATAGCGCTGCTCCAAGCTGTGTGTGATGAACAATCCTCTGAGTCTGGTAGAGGTGACTCCTTTGACTCCTGGCTCTTTGACTCTTGGTCTTAAAATTAAACTTACTTTCGGTGTGTTTATTTTAAATAAATATTAATGTGCAATTAAACTTATACCGTACCTCACAAATACCATTAATATTTATTCTTTATTAAATGGCTTTTAAAAATCCTCCCAAAGGTTGTCACCAGCTAGAAGATAAAGTCCGAACTCTTTAGCCTGAAACGTAAGGCCTTCAGTGACTTGGCCCCTGATCACCCCTCCAGACATGTCTCAACAAACATCTCACCAGATGTTCCCCTTTGGGCAAGGCCAAGGCGGAGGGTAGTTTAGTTATTGTACCGGACTGTGTGTTAGAACACCAGGTTCACGTCTGAACTCATATTAAGAAGCCGTGAAACTTGGGGTAAATCACTGAACTTACCGTTTTCTCATTGTAAAACCTGCCCTGCTCATTGCACAGGGTCAAACAAGGCAGTTGAAGGTAGCGATCAAAAGAGACCACGTACCAGTGCATTTTGTGGGCAATAAAGCACTGTACAAACATAAGGGGTAACAATACTGTGTTCCTGCCTCTGCCCTTTGCTTGTGTCATTTCCACACCCTGAAAGCTTTATCCCTCTACCTTACCATTCACTCATTTACTCACGCAGACACCCAACAGATATTGATGGATGTCGCAGGAGCCTGAAGGCACTGTTTTCTCATTGTAAAACAGGAATAACACTGTGTGCTGCCCCCGATACACAGGCGAGGAAAATCCAATCTGTTCTCCGCCCTCACAGAACATAGGGTCTTGTAGGGGGAAATGGTTACAAACTGAACAATCATCCAGACAAAAGTAAAATTGCAGCTGTGACTTAAAAACTCAGGAGTGGGTCCAGAGGGCCTGCCCTCAGAAACTATAACAGGGGACCCAGGATTTAAGCTGTCTCCAGGGCCAAGTTCAAAGTCTGCTTTCTCCAGGAAACCTTTTCTAACGGTGCCCCAGAGAGCTGCACCCTCGCCCTGCCCCCAATTTCAGTTAACTTATCTCCGTAGCTCCTGTCATCATACCCAGTCAGGCCTTGTTATTTTGTTTTCTAGTGAGCCTGGTTTTCTGGATTTCACTGTAAGTGCCTTCTGGGCAGGGAATGCCTGTCATGCTCTCTTATATACCACACCACCAAGCAGAAGGCAAACTCAATGTCACATGAGCTCTAAGCTCCTGTGTCTGGGATGTCATTTTTTTTTTTTAATATATTTTATTGATTTTTTACAGAGAGGAAGGGAGAGGGATAGAGAGCTAGAAACATCGATGAGAGAGAAACATCGATCAGCTGCCTCCTGCACACT
>NW_006300368.1:1171830-1176217 GCF_000327345.1 Myotis davidii
CCCCTACCTGAAAGTGAGCTCCAGAGGAGACAGGAAGCTGCCTAAGACCACCTCCCCATCCCTTATCTCATGATTGTGCCCCTGGCCCTGTTCTTCTTCAGAGGAGGAAAAACTCTTCCCTAGAACATCCAGCCGACTTCCTAGAGTGCCATCTTGCTCCAACAAAAAGTAGATCATATCTCTCCCCAGCTGACAATCTTCAGTGGCTCCTGAGTCTTCAGGACAAAGCCCAAACTGCTCAGCATGGCACCCACATCCCTTCATGTCTGACTCCAGACTAGCTCTCGAGCCTCAACTTCCAAAATGCTCCTCACACTCTAAGCTCCAGTCATATCATTCTTTTTCTTTAAAATATTTTAAAAAATATTTTTATTTGGAGGGAAGGTGGGGGAGTGGGAGGTAATCAACCAAAGACCTTGTATGCATGTATGCATAACCCATGGATGCAGACACAAATTCAACTATTATTTACTAGATATTTATACTTTTTGGCTTTTGAATGTTACTTATCAGTGACTTAAATAAAAATTAACTTGTTCTGATAATACTGCTCAATAATACTATTTCCAGTTTAGACTTGAGACCCTATAACTAGGGACTACTTTTAAAACTTCTACCCACTAAGTCTTACTGCTTCTTGGGTGGTGTCTGTTGACAAATGAGGTAGAGCACCCATTTCCTTTATACATCAAGTATTTTGGTCAAATGAATACGATTCTGATTCCTTTAAACGTGTCCCAGCCTGTGACTCACTACCTGGTGAAGTGGTGCTCCCTGCCATGCCCCACACCGGATCGAGCCCATGACCAGGGCATGTGCCTTGACCAGGAATTGAACTATGACCTCCTGGTTCATAGGTCAATGCTCAACCACTGAGCCATGCGGCTGGGCCAGTCACATCCATCTTGTTGTAGTGCCTCAAAAGCACCTTACTCTTAGGCAGCTGGCCTTTCACACCTTCAGCCTAGAATATCCACCCATTTGTCTGCTTCCCCTGTAAAAACTCAGCTTAGCTGTCTTTTCCTCCAGGACCCCTTTCCCAGGTTAAAGAGTCCCTCTTCTAGGCTCCTGCTACATCCCTGTTCCCCTCTCTCTTATCCACTATTCTGTAACTGTTAGTCTGTGTACTGACCAATCATGGAATGAACCCAGGGCACGGACTTTGTTTTATCCCTGATTCCCTAGTTCCTCCCATAGAGCCTAACATGTCGTGAGTGCTCCAAGGTATTGAGTATATGCAACCTGGCTCGTGTCTTCCTAGGCCCATTGGAAGAAAGGGTACCTGATATGTTGGGAGCACAGCAAGGGCCTTGATCTGTGTTTTCCTTTGATTATCACAGTAGTAATGCAGGCTTCTTGGGAAGGGAAATACTTTATTAGGTATTGACTGTCCCAGACACTTTACTAAGTGTTTTGTGTGCATTGTCTCATTTTATGGATGAGGGTATTCAGGTTCAGAGACTTGCCTAAGTCCCTGACTTGCCTACGGTCACTCACTAGGCAAAGGCAGAGCCAGGACCCAGGGAGGCCCTGGCTAAGTAGCGCAGTTGGTTAGCATGTCATCCCAATACGCCAAGGTTGTAGGCTCGATCCCTGGTCAGGGCACATACAAGGAACAACCTCAGTGTTTTTCTAAGATGAATTTTTTTAAAAAAATTAGAACCAGGGAGCCAGACTCTGAAGCCTGTTTTCTTTTTTTTTTTTTTAATATATTTTATTGATTTTTTACAGAGAGGAAGGGAGAGGGATAGAGAGTTAGAAACATCGATCAGCTGCCTCCTGCACTCTCCCCACTGGGGATGTGCCCGCAACCAAGGTACATGCCCTTGACTGGAATCAAACCCGGGACCCTTCAGTCCGCAGGCCAACGCTATCCACTGAGCCAAACCAATCAGGGCTGAAGCCTGTTCTCTTCACCACTATATTCTGTCCCCAGTAACAACCATGAAGGGATAATGGAGGTATTTATATAAAGAGCAATTTCCAGAATGTGCAGAGCTTCACAGGCACATCCCTCAGTCACCCTCTGGGCCCTGCTGTACCCCACTTCCTTCTTATAATGCTCCTGTCAGAACGGGTGAGTAGGAAGAGCCAGCAGAGCTAAATGGGAAAGTCCTGCTATTCTAGTGTGATGAGGTGCTCAGAAAGCCAGGAATGTTTACTTTGAAGAAAATAAGAATTTTAGGAAACCAGCTATTAATTGTAGAATATGTAACAACTACCTAGGATGACACAGGATTATGTTTCTACATAGCCCCATAAGGCAGAACTTAGCCAACTTTCCATTAATGAGAGCTGTCCAAAAGAGAAAGGCTGTCTTTTATTATTTTTTAATCCTCACCTGAGGATAAGTTTTTTATTGATTTTAGAGAGAGAGGAAGGGAGAAGGAGAGAGAAGAGAAACATCGATTGGTTGCCTCCCGTACGTGCCCCAACCGGGGATAAAACCCACAACCTGCATATGTGCCCTGATCAGGAATCAAACCCTTAACCCTCTGATGTACAGGACAACACTCCAATCAACTGCGCTACACTGGCCAGGGCCAGGAAGGTGGACTCTTATGAGGGAGTGGGAAGGAACCAATATGAAAACGCTTAGAGCCTTAAGAAAGCATTTATATAGAGTCCCACTTTAGGAAACTTTACATTGCCCTGTGACTGTAAACTCAAAAGGCACCAAAATCACATTGACCCTTTGATGTACAGGACAACACTCCAATCAACTGCGCTACACTGGCCAGGGCCAGGAAGGTGGACTCTTATGAGGGAGTGGGAAGGAACCAATATGAAAACTCTTAGAGCCTTAAGAAAGCATTTATATAGAGTCCCAATTTAGGAAACTTTACATTGCCCTGTGACTGTAAACTCAAAAGGCACCAAAATCACATGTGGTCATATTCAGTTATCAAGTGGTCATTTTCTTTTAAAGTTACATATACTCAATTTCTTCTTTCTTTTTAAAAAAAATTTTTATTGATTTTTTAGAACAAGAGGGAGAGAGATGGAGAGAGAGAGAAACATCAATGAGAGAGAAACATCATAGATCGGCTGCCTCCTGCTTGTCCCCCACTGGGGAGAGAGCCCAGAGCCAGGCATGTGCCCTGACAGGGAATGGAGCCTGTGACCTTCCTGGATTGATGTTGACCACTGAGTCTTTTTTTTTCATGGATGGAAAGTTGACTTAGTGGTGGGTGTAAGGTGGAGGCAGCACCGAGACTCTCACGCGTGCAGGGCTCGCCATTTGTCCAGGGGACCACGATTAGGGATGTATTTGACCCCACAGCCATCTGGGATGAGGCGCTTCTTGACCACCAGGTCTTCAAACTCATCCGCATTAAACTTAGTAAAGCCCCACTTCTTGGAGATGTGGATCTTCTGGCGGCCAGGGAACTTGAACTTGGCTCTGCGTAGGGCCTCAATCACGTGCTCCTTGTTCTGCAGCTTGGTGCGGATGGACACGATGACTTGGCCAATGTGGACTCTGGCCACTGTGCCTTGGGGCTTTCCAAAGGCACCCCGCATACCTGTTTGGAGCCTGTCAGCCCCAGCACAGGACAACATCTTGTTGATGCGGATGACGTGGAAGGGGTGGAGCCGCACTCGGATGTGAAAGCCATCTTTGCCACAACTTTTCACCATGTACACAGGACAGCATCTTGTTGATGCGGATGACGTGGAAGGGGTGGAGCCGCACTCGGATGTGAAAGCCATCTTTGCCACAACTTTTCACCATGTACTTGTTGGCACAAATACGGGCAGCCTCCAGGGCTTCGGAGGAGAGCTGCTCATATTCGTCTGACACCATGTGGCCACAGAGCGGGAACTCATCCACTTTCGCCTTCTTCCGTCCCAGGTCAAAGATGCGGATCTTGGCGTCAGGGACACCTCGGCAGAAGCGAGACTTGGGGTACGGCTTGTTCTTACAATACCGGTAGCACCGGGCAGGGCGGCGACCCATGGCGACACCAGGATCTTCAGTGGCACGCCAACCCAGGTACATGCCCTTGACAGGGATCGAATCCAGGACCCCTCGGTCCGCAGGCTGACGCTCTATCCACTGAGCCAAACCGGTTTCGGCCATACGGTTAAATTTTATTATTCAGAAATCATGGATTCTACAAAATCTAAGTGAGGATTCTAACTTGAAAAACCCTAAGAGAGAGGGAGTCAGGGCCTCTCTCAGGTCCCTTCTAATTCTGAAATTCTCAGAGGTGCTAGATCCCAGAATTTTGGATTTGGATTTGCATTCTGAGCTAGGTCATGTTCACACTGCCTGCCTACTTCCCCAAAAAGGCTCTCTGCTGAGTAAGAACAGCTCCGTTTGCAGTAAAATACAAGGCAGCATCTTACTTAAGCTTTGCACTGCAAGAATGGCAGTGTCCACAGA
>NW_006300368.1:1176271-1188387 GCF_000327345.1 Myotis davidii
TCATGTTTCATTAGCCTTCAGTTAACCTCTGGGTATCTGTGAGAAAAGAAAATGCAGGGTTGGGAACTGGAATACCCGGTGTGGGTTCTGGTTCTGCCACTAGGTATCATTGTGAATTTTTTTTTCAAGCACCGTTTTCTTCAAGTCCCCTTCCCTGTGTACTTCCTAGGGTCACACAGCTACAACAGGTGAAACTAACACATGTAAAGAGTACTATTATTATCCCTGACCTCCTCCACTCACCTGCAGCTGCAGGTAAGGTGGTATGTCTTGGCCCTGCAGAGATGGGTGTAGGTGACAGCTCTCAGCCTGAACAGGTGTCTTTGCCCTCCAAAGCCGAATATAAATGATTTAAGATTATCTGATTTGGAAAATACTTCTGCTCTTACTACTGATATAAAAACCAAAAATTAACAATATTTAGCTCTTTTATTTGTTTCCTTGAGTCAGATGGGAACTGTCTTTTCCCATATTGAGAGTTTCCCAAAGGCAAAGATCACTTCCCTTTTTGGCCAAGGAACTCTGGTGTTGTCTTTTCCGCCCTGGCCGGTTTGGCTCAATGGATAGATCGTCGACCTGCGGACTAAAGGGTCCCAGGTTCGATTCCAGTCAAGAGCACATCCCTGGGTGGAGGGCTTGATCCCCAGTAGGGGGTGTGCAGGAAGCAGCCCATCAGTGATTCTCTCTCATCGTTCATGTTTCTCTCTCCCTTTCTCTCTGAAATCACTAAAATATATTTTTTAAAAAAGATGTTGCAGTTACTTTCTAATAACTGATGTCCTTGGGTAGATGTACCCACAATGGGGCTTTTGTAGTGGTAAAGAAGTAAGAGGGCCTAAGGGGAGACAAATGAAGATTTATTTACTGATTTTTGCCACTTACTAGCTATGTGACTGTAGTTTAACCAACCAATATGGGCCACATTTCTTCCTCTACGAAAAAAAGGGAACAGAGCCCACATTCTAGGCTTGTTAAAAAGAATTAAATGAGAAGTTTGAAAATCTTTACCATAGAGCCTGGTATATAAGTGCTCAATAAAGAGTAATTGTGCAGGATTTCGGCAGAGAATGAAAGGGACACTGTAGGGTGGAGGGGGAAGAGGCCACAGAGGGGATACAGGTGATGCAAACAATAAAAGAAAACAAAAGAAAGGGACGCTGTGTGCGGAAGAGCTCGGTGGCGACCGGCACCTGGAGGTCCTGAAGCAGCAAGATCTAACCCGCAGTCAAGTCTCCTGGCTCAGAATCCGTGCGCCGCACATCACAATCCACCGCCCCTCCTGAGGCCTTGATCTACCAACCACGAGAGGCCGCGCAGAGTCCCGAGTAAGGATGGCGGCCCGGAGCCAACCTGGCTTCTTGCAGGAAAGCCCCTCTAAGGCGGCTTGATGCATTCAGGCTCCCGGTGGGTCACACACGCGGGCCTCAGACCCTCTTACTTACTCGGAAATGGTAACGGTCCTTAACGGCAGTCAGTAACGGCTCTCCAATCGCCCGGGAACTAGCAAGGGCAGGCTGAGGTCAAACCTTGGCTTTTGGAGCCTCCACGCCCGAAACCCTAAACTTACGCCGAACTACAATTCCCAGCATGCCACACGGCGCCGGCCATCAAAGCCCAACGCCCAGTGTTTCCGAGTAGTGGGGGCCCGGGCCTAGGACGGCTTCCCCTCATAATTTCTGGGTATTGTAGTCCACCTTGTTCCGGTTTCCGGGGAATGAGCCGCGCCCACTTACGCCTCCCTTCGCCTCAAAAACTACAAAACCCAGAATATAGCGCCAGTTCCCCTCATCCAATAGGAACCCCCCATGTAGCGAGGCGCGGAGGCCGGCTCTTGGAACTCAAGATGGCGGACGAGAGTGAGACAGCAGTGAAGTCGCCGGCCCCTCCGCGGCCGCAGATGATGGAAGGGAACGGAAACGGCCATGAGCACTGCAGCGACTGCGAGAACGAGGAGGACAACAGCTGCAACCGGGGGTAACGAGATCCTCGGAGTCCAATTCCTGTCCAGTCTCCCACCACCTGGGTTTCTGGGGTGCGGGGAAGTCACCGGGAGCTTTAGTGTAACCCCACCCCCATATTCTTATTGGCTGAGGCATTGAGATTCTGCCTGGTGATTGGTTGCTTTTTTTGTCATTTACCCGGGTGGGTGCTCAGTATATTAAGGGCCGGAGACATTCAATACTTTTATTATATAAAAGTTCTTCTGTGTGTGCTTCAAGCGCATCCCGGAAAAAGAGCCTGTAGGATGATGGTTTTCGATGGCACAACACAGGTCCACATAACCGTACAGCTCAAAGGGAACGTTACTTATAGAGGTGTTGTGTGAACAACGTGATTAGCAATAACTAATAAAACACTTCGTCTTCAAGGAGGAAGTTAACCAGGCTATACAAACCATAATTATGTTGTAAAATGTCTCTACCAGAGAATCTGAAAATATAAACTCACCTTATAAACCCTACACAACCACTGTATAAGAATGTTTTGATGTATAGGGTAGGGTGTCTGTTGCTCCACATAATTCACAAGTTGCCTGAACAATATATAATTAGGTCTCCCAGCATATTGGTTCTGTTAACTTGGCGAAGTCGCCTCAAGCTTCAAGAAATTGAGTGGTGATGCTTCCTGGGCGGTGCTTGGGAGTGGGTTTAATACTGCATCTCCTGGACGTGAGGGTCTTGCCTACAGGTAACTGTATGTCCCCGGGGCAGGAGAAATGTACCGGGCGTTTGAATGTTGAGTTCTGTTTCCAAATCAGTTTTCACTCTGTAAGCCACACCCTGTCATTCCTCTTCACGTGGTTGCAGTGGCTGGTGCTGATGCTCACTCTCCCTGTCCAAATCTGTATTTATATTTGTGTAATGTTAATGGAAAGTCATGAAAGACTGTTTTGGATGTGTAACTTCGGCCGAATCTGAGGTCTGATTGTCATAGCCACCTTGTCATTTGCAGTATTGATGGTATTGCTGGAGGTAAAGGTAGAAGGTTGATGTCTTTGGATAAACTTTTTTAAAAAATTCTGAGAGAACATAGGATTAGTAAAGTGGCTTATAATCTACCTGTGATGAACCCTTAGGTTTTATTAAAAGATCTATTTCTCAGCCAGCATTACTTCTGGGAAGAAGGTTGAGGAAAAGGAAGCTTGTCAATTTTGATTTCATAAGACTATGTTCATTCGCTATAACTCACAACAGATCTCATGTAATAAAAACCTTGTTTTGAAGTTTGGGATTCCTAAGAACGGAAGAGCTGAGAAAGAGGAAATAGGAACAGAAAGAAGGGAGAGTGCAGCCCTTCTCAATGGAGATCCCACTCGTAGATGAGAGTTGTTGAAATAGAAAGTCATTTCAGAAGTGAAAGTACTGTTTCTTTGTTCTCTGTGTAGTTGCTTTTATTTTGTTTTGTTTTTCTACTAAACTGTTGCTCTGACCAGTGTCTATAGCTCATTAATGGGTTTTGTTCCCTGTAATCGATGAATCATTTTGCAAAACTCCCCTGGTTAATTAAAGTATAGCAAAGTGGTAACCTTAAAAAAACTTTGAACGGGTTTCTTTTATTGGTGGTGGTTTTGTTTACAGTTATAGCCTGGGTGAACAAATTAAGTTTATTAGCATCTTGAGCCTAGAGGCCTTTATAAAAAATGAGTTTGGAAGTGGCAGGAGAGAACCAAAGGGCCCAGCCTGGTGGACAGGGTCTGGTTTTGGCATTTAGATTCCAAGGTAGACTCAACATTTTCCTGTTAATTGTCAGAGTAAACGGTTTGGGGAAGAAGCCGTGTGGCAGGGTAGGAAAAGCATACACACTGGAGTCATTCAAACCTGGGGTCAGCCCTGGCCAGTGTGGCTCATTTGGTTGAGCCTGGTCCTGTGCACGGAAGGGTCTCAGGTTCGATTCTTGTTTCGGGCACATGCCCCCGTTATGGATTCTGTCCCTGGTCAGAGTGCGTATGGGAGGCAACCAATGGATGTTTCTCCCCCCCCCCCTTCCTCTCTCTAAAATCAATAAAAACATTTTAAAACAACAACAAAAACCCTGAGTAAAACCTGGTTCTGACACTTAATAATCTATGACCTTGGGACAGTTACTTAACCTTTAGCTGTAAGGATTAATAAGATAGCATTTGGAATGAAGTCTTCCCCCTCCCTCCTAGTCTTCAAAGCTTCCTTCCAGCATGCCTGCCTGCCCTTATCACGTACTGTATTTTTTGTAGCTTTTATCATAACATTAGGTAAGCAACATAGGTGTCCAGTCCGTGCCTCACCTGACTCTAAGGTGCCTGAGAACAGGGTTCATGTCTTTGAGATGCCTGGCTCTTAGTGTGCCTTCATGAATATTTGCTGGATGAATGAATGGCAAGTGTTAAAGTTCTTACCCAGTGTTGGTGGAGTTTCATTTCTCCTCACTGAGGGTGAGGTTGTCAGGTTTTTCTTACATATACACTTTCTGTCCTCAAATAAGTCCCATTGTAAGCCTTACTACAGATTTTGTGAGATAGCTATGGAAATCAGTGACCCCCCAGTTTACTGTGGAAGTTTTCCACTGCTTTTTGGCTTCCTGAAAATTTTATTGTCTTTACTTATATTATTTAAAACGTTTTCAAAAGTGATATAAAAGTTGAAGGGGAATATCTCCCTTTGATGCTAATAATTTTAAAGTATAATATGCAATTAGTTCAAACTAACCCTTATTCTCTTGGGTCTTTCTTTCAGGATGGGCTCACAGTGCTTTAGAGTAATGACATGAGCTACATTCATGCGCTGGAATAACAGGAAATTCAGTTGTGCTATTTCCTTATGTTCCTTTGTGTATAAGTTCTTGACTTTTCTTGTCATGTATTTCTTCCCTAATTAAACATTTGGTGAGTCTAAATTTCATATGTACATATGAATGTGTAAGTGCACATGCATACATATACAGTGTGTGTGTGTGTGTGTGTGTGTGTGTGTGTAGATGTATCTGTCTGCAGTTTTCCTGTCAGCTTTTTTTTTTTTAATTCACTCAACAGAGAAAAGGAGGGCAGTATTTTTACCCAGAAGGATTGCCTGACGTAAGTTAATTACCCTCAGTAGTTGAGAGGAGGGTCAGACTAAGACCATCGTTATGCCACTTACCCCAGCAGTTCATGATCCATCTACATACATGGTTTATTTGCTTGTTTGTTTTTCATGAAAGGCTTTCCAAGAAGTATCACTAAAGAATAAACCTTAACAGCTGGCAGATTTTGGAGTACCAAATAGGTAATATTTATCTGGGTGTTTTGGAACAGGAAGGAACTTTTACACTCTTTGGTTCCTAGGAGTCTTTGGAATTTATTTTGCAATGTCGTCTGTACCATTGAGAGGCTGTTAAGCCGTAGTTCAAGAACCCTTTAATAAGGGCCTCTTTTCCGTCCTGTTCTCTTACTCCATGGGGACAGGTTAAGATGGGTTCTGAAAAGCTTTCCTTCTTCCTAATTATGCATTATTATCCCATATGAAGAAGCTGAACAGAAAAGAATGGTCTTTTTTAAAGGAATTTCATGAGCTATCCTTGCTTTTTTTGATTTCTTCAGATTTTCCAAAGAGTGATTCTTTCCGTATTTATTTGGTGGCTTATCACTGCATCAAGCTCTTGGAAAGAAGAAATCTTTTAGTTTCTTTTTCGTAATCGCCCCCTTCAGCATTTGGTTTTTCAAAACTAGATCAAAGCAGAAATGAAAAGAGAAGCCTCATCACTGATATCAAATAAGTGTTCTAATTTTATTTCCCAATTAAGTGGCAATTAAAAAGAAACTCATCAAGAGCTGCTTCAAAGAGAAGAGGCTGGAAAGCAGAAGAAATGAAAAATAAATTAGAGCCTATTTCAGGGAGGCTGCTCGTGGCAAACACATTTTGCTGATTTTTCACATTGTTTAATGTGCTCACTCCAGAATGTCCCAGCTTTACTAAGTCTGCAGTTAACCTTTTCCCTGTGAAGTTTGTAGATTTTAGGACCATAGATTTAGTAACTTGAGGAGGATGCTGCTTTAGCTTTTCCTCGTTAACTGTTTATTTTAAATCCCTACCCTGCTAGCCTCTCTTATAATTTTTCAAGGAGGGTGCTTTTGTACTTGTTGCATTTAGGGCACACAGAACATAGTGTTTTCTATTGAGGGCACACACACACAAAGAAACTAACATTCTTCAGTGGGGTTAGTCCTTCAAACTTTTTTCTAGTGCTGCTGACTTTGAGAGGCAACTGAGGAGGGTTCACTGTTGTTAAGTGTTCAGTAAATGTTATACTTTGTTATTTTTACTATGTGCTGGGCGCTTAGACATTGCTAAGCCCTTTGCATGGATTATCTCAGCTCCACTGCAGTTATAACTGGTTTAGCTTACGTAATGAGGCTTGGGATTTGCATCTTCACCTCTCCATTTCACACCCTGAAGGACCCACTATGAACTTACGGATTTCTTTTCCCTACTGCATTGACTTCTACATCCTGACTCTGAGACTGTGAGTCCTGTCTTTGGATCCATTCGGTAACCCAGGGAGGGACTTACCCTAACTAGGAAGCCAGTTGGTGATGGAGGTGGCTGAAAGGTGGCCCCTTTAAACTCTCCTTTATGGACCAGAATCTTTTTCAGAGGTCATTCCAGTGTGTGAAATTGCTGCCATTATTGAGTCATTGCTCAGAAAATTACTGAAAATGGTCTCTGAATAGCATTTGACTTGACCTCGGCATTGCCAGGTCACCACACCAACCCAGAGGTTATGGAATTTACATTTCTGTCTCATTCCCATTTTATTTTATTTTATTTTTTAAAATATATTTTATTGATTTTTTACAGAGAGGAAGAGAGAGAGATAGAGAGTTAGAAACATCCATCAGCTGCCTCCTGCACATCTCCTACTGGGGATGTGCCCGCAACCAAGGTACATGCCCTTGACCGGAATTGAACCTGGGACCTTTCAGTCCGCAGACTGATGCTCTATCCACTGAGCCAAACCGGTTTCGGCTCATTCCCATTTTAAGCTGTTGAGTATATTAGAGTTTAAAGAAACAAACAAAAACAAAACACAGTTTTCCTTTATGACAGGAATTGGCTTGTTCATCCTCAAAATTGTGGCTCACTATCCCAGAGAGGGTAGAGGGTGGCGGTAAAAGCAGTCTTTTGTAATTCCTTCCCACAACCTGCTGTTTTTCACAGGCCTCCTAGGGTACTTTGACGGCGTACTGAGTGTTTTTTTCTGTCATACAGGGTCACATCAGTTTCTTATATAAATAACCGATTGGTGGAAATTTGCAGAGTTTTCATTACGTGATCCTGCAGTCACAGCGGTAGAGAGGATAGGCAGCGAGCACTGACTCATACCAGGTGGTTTCTACTTGGGCCCTTTTGTAAATGCCACTTTGTTCACCTCTCCTTGAGCCTGCTGAGTACTAATAGGATTGCTGAGCGTATCGTACTCATGAGTACATTGATCTGCAGGAGGATTTCCTGATATCTAAAAGTGGAATCAAAAGGCTATTAGAAGCTGGGATGTATCTAGTAAGTTTCTCTGGAAATTTTGAATTTTAGCCCAAAGAATTAATTTCCAGTTTTTAGGGGGGGGAACGTGACTGAAAATTGTGAATTTTATTTTCTGGACTCTTTTTTTCTGTTGATCTCATAATTACAGCTAACCCTGTGGTCTGTGTTTAAGACATTGGAACCATTTGATGTAGTTATAGTGGAGAGTTTTTGTTTTAACTCTTACAGGAATAGGATAGGTCCTAAGGAGAGAGAAGCAACAAATAAGAAAGTTGATCATTTGAAATCTTAACCAGTAGCTCTAATGAACACAGCATGTCCACTACTTTCATAGAATTTTAATATAGCTGTCCTATGGAAACATTACTAAAGATGTTTTCTAACCCTCTTTTAAGCTCTAGCTTTTCAGAGTTGTATTTTAGTCTGTTATGCCTGGAAAGCATCAGTCAAGCACATATTTGTTGAATTTTTAGCTGTGTGCTCAGCACAACTAGAATAGCTGTATAAGATGCAGTCACAACACTTAGGACATTTTTAATTTCATTGGGAAGCCAGGAAGCAGCACATTGTTATATATAAAGTATTAAATTGTTTGGGAGATTGTACTCTTAAATCAGGCATCAAGGGGACATATGGTAGGCAGAGGAAGGAGGCTTTCCATATAAAAACAATGTGATGAAACAGTGTTCTTTTGGCTTTGGAGATTCTCGGGTAAATTCTCACAGGGAATGACTGTAGTGTTGGGGGAAGAATGGGCCAGGTCTTTAGAGGTTGGTGGCCTTTCTTGGTACTAATTGGTTAGTTGATGACCAATTTGCCTCACATCTTGGGTCTTGGTTTCGTCTCTGTAAACAAGTCGAGTTAGACAGCCCTGATATTACTTCCAGCTCTGGTGGGTTAGCTCCCACAGTAACAGCTTTCTGTTCCTCAGGCACGCACCCCGAGCGGATTTTGTCATTCAGTGGGATGGGGAGGAGGTCCAGGTTAAGATGATTACTACTTATCTTGTCTGGAAGTTTGCTGCTCCTGTAGTTTATCTGTCAGCTTGCCCTTCCCTCCCACCCACTCACAAACCTGGCACTGCATTCTGTTTCTAGAAATAAGTACTGAGGTTCATTTTCCATCTCCTCCCCCAGCCCTAACTTTCTACCACAGCATCCGTAGGATTTCTTATATGTTTGAATTTAGAATATTTTGGCCTCTGGGTCTGTCATTCTGCTGATTCGTCCCATGTTCACTAGGTTGTTGGTTAGTGACTGGGTTGATCAACTTTACTTTAGAATGTAAATTTCAAAATGTTTATGTGAACTCCCACATCCCTTTCCATTGCAGGCAAAGATCACTCCTCTACTTCCTCTCCCTCCCCTGAAAAAGGGCAAATTTCACGAATTCTCTGCTCATTATTTTGGAACCAAATGAACCAAAGTTAGATTTTGATTTTTTTGTATTCCAAGTCTGGTGGATCTCTTTGGAGTATGTTAAGGTGACCAGCAGGCTTAGAGACTCTGAGAGATTTCTGTGTCAATTTGTAGAATCCCAGCATGCCCTGGGACACCTATTTAGTCCATATGATCCTCAAGTCCCTTTAAACATGATGCCCAGTTCTTAGAGAAGGGCTAGCCTGGCCTCTGTGGGGTTCTCTGGTTTGGTTATCCCCAAATCCAAATTGAGGTCATTCTTCTGTGAAATGATACTGGCTTCCTAATGTTTCTTGAAGACCTACTTTCAAGGTCTCTGAGCTTGGTTTCTTGTGAATAATTACAATCACCTTAAAAGCTAACCCTAGTGGGCTCCTTGGAAGCCTCTTCTCTGAGCCTATTTGAGATGTTGGCTGTAAGACCATGGTGAGCTGATAACGTGTTTCATGGATATGGCTCAATACCTGGTAGCTCAGTAAAAATGACTTTTTAAGAAAACTTCGCTTTGTTCTTCAGCTGTCTCTGTAGGCTTGATGTACAAGTTGAAACAGGATTGTTGCTCAGTAGCTGCTTGTGCAAAGTCAAGCCAATACAAGGAAATGATTTTAGTTTGCGTCTTGGAGTTTGCCAGCAATAGTATCAATAATGCATAAAACAGAACAAGAGTTCAGCCCAAGGTCCTTCCACAAAAATGGAGTTGTGAGGAGATGGCTTCATAGAAGTGTCTCCACTGGAGAGCAAGAGCAAAGGCAGGAAGGTAGATTTTTTTAAAAATATATTTTATTGGTTTTTTACAGAGAGGAAGGGAGAGGGATAGAGAGTTAGAAACATCAATGAGAGAGCCCGGGACCCTTCAGTCCACAGGTCGATGCTCTATCCACTGAGCCAAACCGGTTTCGGCATGGAAGGTAGATTTTTAGTGATTTGCACACTGGTAAAGGTGTCTGAAGTTGGAGGAAGTAACTTCTCTTTTCCTTACCTGAAGTTGTATTTAGTAATATCCCATTGGTTACTATAGAACAGTTATTCACCTTGACCTCTTGATTCTTCTTTCCATAGAATTATATAAAAAAATTACTCTTAAGGTAATTCATACACAGAGACCAGAGAATTCACTCCATACGCTAAAATGAATAAGGATTTGTAAATTGTATCAACAGTGGGATGATGGTTTGTCTCCTAATATCAACCAGTTTGTTTTTTCTTTCCTTTTTTTAAAATTTCTTTATTGATTAAGGTATTACATATGTGTCCTTATCCTCCCATTACCCCCTTCAACCAGTTTTTAAACCTTCTAGTGCTGCATATAATTCTGAGATTGAAGTGAGACTGTCTCTGGAATAAGAAAAACAGAGTTGTCATAAGCTACAAATGGGCCTCTGTGTGGTAACAAAATTGAGTTATTAAAAGAAAAAAATTATCTTCAGGGCATAAATGACTATGCTTCCTGTTCGTTGATATGGCCTTGGGGGTTTTGCTGAGCATCTGGTTTTAAGGAGTTCATCTCATTCCTCCTCTGAATGTTATCGGTCTTTCTTCCATGATGTGCCTTCTTTATCTCATTAATATAATAGGTAGGAGGGTGCACTTGTTTGTAACTTCATGGCCTTACATTTGGAATAAAGTAACCTCCAGCCTTCACTGGATCTTCCTGATTTCCCAGTCTTGGCATCAGGAACCTGATGCGAGAACATGGCCAGACAGGTGGAAGCACAGTTATTCCAGAGCAGGGGGAGGTAAGGGTTGATGAACAGATTGGCTCTGAGTGTCAATGGCCTAGGCCAGCCGTGGGCAAACTATGGCCCGCGGGCCGGAACCGGCCCGTTTGAAATGAATAAAACTATTGAAAAAAAAGACCGTACCCTTTTATGTAATGATGTTTACTTTGAATTTATATTAGTTCACACAAACACTCCATCCATGCTTTTGTTCTGGCCCTCCGGTCTAGTTTAAGAACCCATTGTAGCCCTCGAGTCAAAAAGTTTGCCCACCCCTGGGCTAGGCCCTAGTTCTTCGGGAAAAGTTAGGCTTGATACCTCCCAGCATAAGAAGCTGCTGTCACTGTAGGCTTTCAGGCATGGGAGGAACACATGGAAAGCCATTTTCACGGCGGTGAGTCCACAGCTGTAAGATTTTAGGATGCAGGAAGGTGAAACCAAGGAGATTCAGTAAAGGCTGGAGGTAACTTTAGTCCGTGTGTAAGGATGTGAAGTCTGGATTCGAGTGCTCCTGCCACGATTGGGAAGAAGACATTCTACAACAGGAAATGACAGCATGTGTTTACAGATTGCCTTCTCCCTACACAGTATGAAGTTATAATTAATATTCATAGTGATCCCAAGGCATTTAAGACCATGAAGGCTTTCTGAATGATAAAATAAAGCTTAAATGGTATTTACCACAATGTATGGGAAATGTATTTTATAGTGTCTTAATTCTTTGAAAGTTGGTTTTCTAGAATATATGGCTAAAACAATATCTGAGCTTAGCTGATTCTACAGATTAAGGTGTTGGGGTCCAGCCCCAGCAGGTCCAGGGGTTCCCAAAGGTGTGGACAGAGTCAGCGAAGAAGGAATTACACGGAGGCAGCGTTCAGTTGATCAGCATAGTGAGGTTCTCTTTTTATTGTCCTGTTACATCTGCATTTATACCATTTCATCCTATAAGCATGCCTCTATAATCACATCATGGTATGTTTTCGGTAACCTTCTACAGTTCCTTGTTTAATTTCTATAAGTTTCTTATCTGACCTTTACCAAAAATCCTATCTCTATCTAGTTCTGTTGATTTTAATCTTTTCTTGGTTAATCTCTGTGTTCCATTATAAGGGCTATTCCAAGAACATTCTACTGCTCTACTGATAAGCTACAAGGAAGTGACTGAAGGACATTATCCTACCCAGTAAAGGTTATGTCCTCCCAGCCTCCCTGCTTGCCTTCCCTGGGACTGCCCTGTGTTGGTGGGTCTCCAGGGGTATAGGCTTTGGTGCTTTCCCTGGTGGGCAGACCCCTGGGTATGTGGGCCCAACAAGTCCCAAATTTATTGCCAACAGTCTTAGTCCAAGTTCTTCATAAGTAGTACATGGTATTTCTGTAACACTAGGGGGTTTCACTGATTTATTCTCTTCCTTAGTCCTGTTAATCCCTAACCTGGGGAAACAACCTTTCTCGAGGAGGTGGTCCTGGTTAAAGCACATAGCAATGAG
>NW_006300368.1:1188680-1198488 GCF_000327345.1 Myotis davidii
TGGTGTTTTGTTTTTTAAATATATATTTTTATTGATTTCAGAGAGGAAGGAAGAGGAAGAGAGGGAGTGCCTCCTGCATGCCCCCAACTGGGGATCAAGCCCGCAACCTAGATGTATACCCTTGACTGGAATCGAACCTGGGACCCTTCAGTCCGCAGTCCAACGCTCTATCCACTGAGCCAAACTAGCTAGGGCAAGCTTAATGCTTTTGCATACTGTGTGCAGAATGAGCATGAGGCAGGAGAGACCCCCACCTGAAGCGTTTTTCCTATGACCCCCTCTAGGTCTTTAAGACCAAAGAGTGCCAACAATGGCTTGGTTCCACATGTGTTTCCTTGCCAGATGTTTCACTTGCACTGACTAAAAGGTCCAGAATCCTTGGATGAGCTTCCCTCCGGTGGGGACAGGCCCAGTGCGTCCTCTATTCCAGGGGATCCCCAGAGTGGGTGCCAGCTCCTTTAATAGATTTTCATGTCTAAGGGACCCCATCTCTAAGGACGAGGAGAGAGACCTACCAGAATGCTCGAAGGGAGAGAACGATCCAGAAGGAAAAGCCAGGTGAAATGTTTGCTGTGAAGAAATCCCAAGTAGGACTTGGAAGTGGGAGCAGGAACCTCAGAAAATGAGTTCAGATTCCAGCCTCCTTCCAAAGGACCATCTCTGCCCCCCTCACCTCTCTTCATTTCCTAACACAGAGCTTTGTTTTCCTTAAATGCCCATTTCCTGTCCTTACCCCCCAGACACACAAACCTTGCCTCTTGTTTTCCAGAGACAGTACTGTACTGTAAATGAACCAGGGGATCCTGGCCTCCCAAATCAGGGATGGGCTCTGAAAGCCCGCTGCAGGCTGCTGCCACCTTGGGGTCTTGCCAGTGTGATGGACCCACTGATGGGCTTCCAGGGCAGACTTGCGCTTGAAGCCTTTTCTACACTCAGGCCGCCTGTTAGCGTGGACGTGCTGGTGACCGAGGGGGAAAGTAGATGATGCGCAGGCCACAGTCAGGGCAGGGACAGGCCTTCTGGCCTGGGATAGCCAGGAGGGAGGATTAGCTGAAGTTGCTGCCACAGTCTAGGCAAGAGTAGGGCGGTCTGCGGTGGGAGTGTCTGAGCCGAGGCTCAGTGAGAGCTGCACCTAGAGTTCCAGGAGAGCTCTGGGCAGGCAGCTTTGTGACAGGGACAGACAGGTGCAGCCACTCCTTGAGAGAGCTCCCTTGTTCCATCGCTTTTCTTTTGGACTCCTCTTCAGCCCTTCTCCTCACTTCCATCCCTGGATCCTGCAACCTTTCCTCGCCTCTGCTGCAAATTGTTGGGCTCTCACCCTCTAGACCAGCGGTTCTCAACCTGTGGGTCGCGACCCCTCTGGGGATCAAACGTCCCTTTCACAGGGGTCGCCTAAGACCATGGGAAAACACATATATAATTACATACTGTTTGTGTGATTAATCACTATGCTTTAATTATGTTCAATTTGTAACAATGAAATTGGGGGTCACCACAACATGAACTGTATTAAAGGGTCGCAGCATTAGGAAGGTTGAGAACCACTGCTCTAGACCTGGGCCTCCCAGCTCCATGCTTCCACCTCCGCTTCCATCCAAGAAACAAAAATAGGTTTGGGGCCTGAAAATCCAAGGGGGACCCCAGAGGAGAGGTTTGATCCCACAGCATAAGAAACCAGGAGATGATGATTAATTTTGACTTTTTAATGGAAGAATTCCAAGGAGGATGGCAGAGTGATACCAGGCATTAGTCCCAGGCTAGCAATGCCAACATCAATTTAGACATGGCAGAAACCACACAGTAATTGCAAATGCAAGCTGCAAGGTGAACCTTAAAATTCATCAATAAAATGAAGAAAACCCAGAATCAAAACTATTTCCTAAGATCAACAAGAATTGGGAGAAACATTTCAGAGCAAATGAATTGAAAATGTCAGAGAAACAGTATAGTATGTGATTTGTGTCTCACTGACGATACGGAGAGAGATTTTGAAAGTCATAAGAGATGGTGGAAAACCTAAATGTGGCTAAGAAACTGTTTTTGCTGCATTCATCGGGTGTGTCCCCGAGAAGGAAAACGACATGAGTAAGTCCCCATTACCACGCTCATACTCACACTCAGGCTTCACGTAATCTCTTTGTGCAGGAATGGCTGGTGCTTCACTTTTCCCAAGATCCCTGCTACTGGACTTTGCCTGTGGTGATTTCACCCAGCCTTAACCAGCTGACAGTTGTCCTCAATCCTGCAGGCCTAATTTAGGCATTTTTCATGATTGTGTGACTATTTTGGACACAGCAATGTTAAATTACCTTTTTCCTTGTTGCTTCCTTCATTTCCAATACTGCCTTGTGCTTTAGATCCAGCCAGAGAAACTCATTAAAGCTAATTCATTGGGAGGGTAGGAGTGGGGGTGAGGAAGGGTTTCCACAAAGACTATTATTGGCTGTCATCCTTTTAAATGTAGGGCTCTTGGTGGTATGAATGCCCTGTCAACAGTTATCATTTGCCTTTGGTGCCAGTAACCTGACAATCTAAAGAAAATAATCATAGAAAATGAAAACAAGAATAGAAACAGTCCTTTCAAACAAATAGGACATTCCTCGCACAGCATGCCCTCCCTGGGAGCTGGTGGGAGTAGGAGGAGAGCTGTGTTTTCTGGTGTCCTCCCAATGCCTCTTCTGGGAACCTGGATGATTCTCTAGTCTGTTCTGAAGCCAAAGGCTTGATGAAGGAAGGTCTGGCTCCACAGAAAGCCCTTTGTCAGTGTAGCCCAAAACAGATGATTTTTTTTAAAACCCTGCACTGGTATTTACTTGTTTTACAGTGGTTTGAGTCCAGCCAATGACACTGGAGCCAAAAAGAAGAAAAAGAAACAAAAAAAGAAGAAAGAGAAAGGCAGCGAGACAGATTCAGCCCAGGATCAGCCTGTGAAGGTAACAAGGAGGCTCTGTTTTCTTGCTACTGAGAGTTGATTTTTCAGATGAGAAAGGTTTGGGGTAAATGTGTAGAAACGATTTAGATTGACAATGTCCACTGGTATTACTTCAAGGTGGAGGACTTGGACCCTCTGCCCCCTCTGCCATCCCAGACCTAAGGTATGATGAATCTGCTCTCATACCTTAAGACACAGCAGGTTAGACACTGACTCCCAAGCATGGTGTCCTCTGAGGGGCACGGGTACACACTGCATGTGGTGCTGTGCAAGGTGCCGGGTAGAGCGTAGTTACGCTGCGCCAGCCCGTTACCTAGAGCAGTGGTTCTCAGCCTTTTCCATCTAAGTCCCCACCCTGTGGGAATATGAGGCCTATTCTTTTTAAGGCAGAACTTTATGTATTGCAAGCATTTGCCTAATCATTTAACTGCCACGATATTTTGAATTTAATTTAAAAAGGTCCTCCGCTTATGGCATGCAAATGGTTAATGCATAGTCATTGTAATGAAAACCATGAGTCGCACAGTCAGTTTCCCAGTTCCACTAGCTAAGAACCACTGGCCTAGAGTTTTCAACCTAAGACTGAACCCGGAAGTATTAGCAAGGATTGTTTTGTTTTATAAATAAAACATTTTTTAATCCACATCTCCCACTGGGGAAGTGCCCACAACCCAGGCACATGCCCTCGACTGGAATCGAACCCGGGACTCCGCAGGCCGACGCTCCATCCACTGAGCCAAACCGGTTTCGGCAATAAAACATTTTTTAAAAAGCACCTATTATTTCATGTTAGTATTATCCTCTTTAAATATATTTTTAAAATTTATTTTTAGAGAGAGAGAGAGAGAGAGAAAAATATCTATGTGAGAGCTTAACTAGTTGGTTGCCTGCCGTACACAACCAGCCAGGAATGGAACCCGCAACCTGGGTGTGTACCCTGACCAGGAATTGAACCAGTGACCTTTTGGTGTGCAGGATGACACTCAACCAACTGAGCCACAAGCCAGGGCTAGTCCTATCCTCTTTAGAATAGATTCTGGGGGAAGTTCATAACATACCCATAATTCCTCTTTTAGAATAGCCTCTCAAACAGTTTTAAGTCTCATGAGAAATTTGGTCTTATTCCAATCTACCTAAACATTTCATGCCTCAAATGTTATACTCCAACTTCAGTCTTCTATCTTATTGAGCTATGACTTCAAGTAATTTTTTACTATTTTCAGTATCACACCCCCTATGGAAAAAAATGCCATCATATTGACCACAGTGTTGGCTAGGTTCTTGCCAGGCACTTGAACATCCCTACAAGGTGGGGGGGTCTTCCCGTTCTAAAGATGAGAGAGGTGGCTTACCTAGGTTTTTCAGTCAGGAATCCTAGCCCCAGCCTATGCTTTGGCTTTAGGATTTTTATTTTTATTTTTGTTTGTCTGGGGGTGGGTATTTGGGTGACTCCGGGGGCTGGTGAGGTGGGTGGAGGGGGAAGTTTGGCCTTGAGCCTATATCAAAATGGTTCTCTTTGAAATGAGAAAATATTGATAAAACACCATTTACATAGCTCTTCCGTTTTCCCCTTTATAAAAGTGAAGTAGTTCGTTGTAAAGAGTTTAGGGGGGGAAATCATAACAAGAGGAAGAAAACTAAAATCACTTATAATCCTGTGGACGACAAAGGGGCCACATACTAAACCTGACAAGCTCAGGGGAGGCCTGCATGGCGGACCTTACAAGCCCAGAGACCTAAAGTAACCACATAGATGGTTTGAAATTAAAACTTTCTAACTGGCCCTAGCCGGTTTGGCTCAGTGGATAGAGCGTCAGCCTGCAGACCAAAGGGTCCATGCCTGGGTTGCGGGCTCAGGCCCCAGTAGGGGGCGTGCAGGAGGCAGACAGTCAGTGATTCTCTCTCATCATTGATGTTTCTTTTTTTTTTTTTTTCATTGATGTTTCTATCTCTTCCTCTCCCTTCCTCTCTGAACTCAATAAAAATATATTAAAAAACAAAACAAAACAACTTTCTAACTGAAAATGAGTCATGGTGGGTAGTCATGTCCTAGGCCAGTATCTTCCCTGATTAATCTTTACCTTAACTAGGCTTGTCTTATGGTCTTTTTGCACCTACATCTATGATAATACACCTTTTGTAATTTCTTTCCTTGCTCCCTCCTCCCCCACTGCATCAGAGCAGAGACCACAAAATCCCTCACTGTTATTGTTATTATGTTCATTGTTAACTATCCAATACCCGCGAATGTAAAATTATGTGTTTATTAGGTTTACTTTTATCCAGGCCCAGAGATTCCCCACTTTCTCCCGCTTCCCTAATCTATCACCAGTGGATTTTATGTAACCCCTTACACTTCCTCCTGTGAGTGTAATTTATAAAAGAAGGTACAAAACTGCCATTCTCTGGAACATTTTCTCAATCAGTTGAGATTTTGCTTCCTGGCCTTTGTCGTCAGTTTAGCTCAAGTAAATTCATAAAAATTCTCTACAGGCTTAAACGTTGTCTTATGTTGACAACCCTAACTCTCAAGGCAATGTAAGCATGTTGGTTTATAGTCTTCCTTTCCTTCACAATCTAAGTGGGGGGAAAAAAGTAGTGTTAGAAAAAATTATGCACATTTTTATAATTATAAGCCTTACATAACCAGAAGCCATAAAAAAATGACAAAGTACACCGTATTTATAAAAGTCAAAAGACAATTTTTTAAAAAAGATAATAAACTGGGAAAATATAATATATGAATCGGTCAATTTAAAATAATGAAATGAGCAGCCAGTTCACACAGCCAACTCTTCTTGAGCTAAGTTTTAGATGACAAACAGGTCTCCATCAGAGATGTGAGCCGGCTTATTAACCTATTTTTAGGGGAAAGTTGACAATATATATTATAATTTCAAATGTACATACCTGTTAATCCAGGAAACCTCCTTCCTTAGAATTTATCCTGCAGGAATCCATATCCAAATGAACAAAATTAGACGTACAAGAAAGTTCATTGCAGCATGCTTGTAAGACTGAAGAACAAAGCCACCAAAATGCCCATTGCTAGGGGGTTGGCTAAATACACTGTGGCCCATGCACAGTAGTTAGAATGGGTAAGACTGTGTGGCCACATGGATAGGTCTCTTAGACATAGTATTTAAGAGCATTTTGTAAAATAATACTATATGATCCAATTTTAGTTTTTGAAATTGTGTGTGTGTGTGTATGTGTATGTGTGTGTGTGTTTGGGGCTTGCATGTAAAAAAGTCTGAAATTATATTTGCCTCTTCTCACTCTACCTCCCAAATTAAGACTGTTGATGACAAGGATTATATCTGAGGGATGGGATTGTTGGGTTTTTACTTTCTATATGGATTACACATTCCTGCATTGTTTGGAATTTTATACTGAACATGTATTCTGCCATCAAATATCACAAGAAGGGGAGAAACCTTGCAGGAAACACCCCCCATCATATTGCTCATCAACAACTTTCTCCAGTTGTTGGGATGGGATAGAGGAATCATATCCCTTCTTTGAGTTGTATCCCTTCAATATATTTTGTTTTTTTAATTGATGATTTCAGGGAGAGGGAGAGAGAGTTAGAAACATCAATGATGAGAAAGAATCACTAATCGGTTGCCTCCTGCATACCCCCCACCGGGGATCTAGCCACAACTGGGGCATATGCCCTGACTGGAATCGAACCATGACCTTCCCTTCAATATATTGTGTTTTTTTAATTGATGATTTCAGGGAGAGGGAGAGAGAGTTAGAAACATCAATGATGAGAAAGAATCACTAATCGGTTGCCTCCTGCATACCCCCCACCGGGGCTCTAGCCACAACTGGGGCATATGCCCTGACTGGAATCGAACCATGACCTCCGGGTTCATGGGCTAAAGCTCAACCACTGGGCCACACCAGCCCCACCAGCTGTACTCCTTTAACTGTTGAACCTATAATTAATCAAAAGTGTTTATTAACATAATGGACCTTTTCTCTCCCCGACTTTGTCTTGTCTAGATGAACTCTTTGCCAGCAGAGAGGATCCAGGAAATACAGAAGGCCATTGAACTGTTTTCTGTGGGCCAGGGACCTGCCAAAACATTGGAGGAGGCCAGTATCAGTTGCCTCCTGCATACCCTCCTCCGGGGATCAAGCCACAACCTGGGCATATGCCCTGACTGGAATCGAACCATGGGCTGAAGCTCAACCACTGAGCCACACCAACCCCGCAAGCTGTACTCCTTTAACTATTGACCCTATAATTAATCAAAAGTGCTTATTAACATAATGGACCTTTTCTCTCCCCGACTTTGTCTTGTCTAGATGAACTCTTTGCCAGCAGAGAGGATCCAGGAAATACAGAAGGCCATTGAACTGTTTTCTGTGGGCCAGGGACCTGCCAAAACATTGGAGGAGGCCAGCAAAAGAAGCTACCAGTTCTGGGACACGCAGCCTGTCCCCAAACTGGGTATGTGTGTGCTTTCTTCCAGTAGAGGGTGGGAGGCAAGGGGTGTGCCTTAGCTGTGCTAAGGGTTCCATACTTAATTTGTGAGGACTATATTGTCCTGGAGCGCCTTGGGGGTTATTTTTAGAGGGTAGTCTTGAAAGTGCGGTATAGAAAAGGCTATTGTTCAGGGACCTTATCGTTGCACAGTAGCACACTGAAAGCAAATAATGGTTCTTTTAGTCCATCATCATCCAGTACGAAGCTACAAAGAAAAACAATGCATTGGCACATGATGAATGGGGATGTTTGCCCATGAGTCTGTCTTCCCACATAGATTTTATAGAGAGACTGTCTTGTTTATCTGGGCAAATCTTTAATCATGGGATGGCGAAATCCTCAGCCTCTTCCCCTTATCGCTTGCAAATGCGGGCTTGCTAAATACAAAGTAATTTGACATTTTACTTAACGGTGATGGTTCAACAACTGGAATACCATATGCAGGTTTGGTTGGCATCCCTTAAGAAAGTTACAGTGAACTCTTAAAAGGGCAGGATAGCTAGAAAATCTAAAAGGGTTCCAGAAGAGACTGGACATAGCAGAGTTAGAGGTACCTGCTGAGACCAAGCTACAGCTAACCTTGATGGCTAACTTCAGAGGGTTGCTGTTGACAAAAAGTTTCCGGAGTGGTTGCGTCAGGGTCCTGGGCCCATATTTAGCCCAACTCCTGTTTTCTGTGTGACTGG
This sequence comes from Myotis davidii, assembly GCF_000327345.1. Lineage (NCBI taxonomy): Eukaryota > Metazoa > Chordata > Mammalia > Chiroptera > Vespertilionidae > Myotis > Myotis davidii. The sequence continues at coordinate 1,196,797 of NW_006300368.1, forward strand.
GAAGGTAAGTCTGTTGTGAGAAAATGTGTTTTCCAACACCAAAAGTGAATGACCTTCAGGTGGTTCGTGTTACTGCTCCCTCCAGAAACAGTGTGATTTGACCATGTGTTTGGTGGGGGGGAGGAGGAGGGCAGGGCCAGGGCCAAGGACTGGTGAGGGACAGCTGTGCCCAAGGAGATTCGTGTATCCATTGGTGGGGAGGACACAGTTCAGAGCCTTGCTACTCGAACTGGTTCTCAGACCGGCAGGACGGGCATTGCTTAAGGGTGTGCAGAGATGCAGAATGTCAGGCCCCGCTCCCGATCTTTAGAATCAGAACTTACAGGGGGTTGTGTCCACTTTGAAAGTGTCAGAAGCTCTGCTCTAAAGCAGATGCAGTCCTTGGGCAATCCAGAAGTAAGCTGAGGTCGCCCCTGCAGGCAAAACACTGCCTGGATGGTCATGAGCCGTGAATCGGCAAGGAGGCACTATTCCAGAACCTGCCCCAACCCATCCACCTTGTCTGTCGGGCTGCCGCAGTCACCCAGGTCCCAGGCCCACAGCCTTAGCCCTCGAGCAGGGCTTTGGGTCACAGTGATGCTGTTCCTAGGGCTGTCCTGATAACCAGTTCCGGTGACCTCTTCCCCGGAGGAAGAATGCAGAGAGCCAACATGCTCTGCCTCTAAGCGAAGTGCATGGGGAGACGTTGTGTGGTGACTGCCGGATATCTTGGCTCGTTATCAGATGGGGTTTTGGTTTTGGGGTTGATTTTATTTTTCACTGGGAATTTGCAAATGGATAACTTAATTCCCTTTTTTACAGACAGTGGAACCTGGGGATGAAGCGAATTAAGTAATAGGCTTCTCTTCCTCTTCAGTCCAGTTATTCTAGTTTCTCCACCTGTAATTATAGAAAGTGCTACATTTTTCTTATTGTTTGTTTGTTTTCAGAAAGTTCATGAGAAAGCCACACAGTTGCTCACAGGCGCCCTGATACACTCAGGAAGGTGCAGCGATGCTCAGGGCTATTTCTTTTGAACATGCCTCTGTGTAGTGTATGGTGTGGGGCTTTGTGGAAGGGCAGTCGTTCTGAGCATCCGATCAGTCTGCCTTTTAGGTCCGTAGCCAGTGAAGTCCAAGTGAATCCTTTGTTTCCGTGAATTAGCTCAGAGTACCAGGTTACTGGTGTCAGCTGCTCTGTGACAGGTGCTGCCCTCATTCTCCTTGCGAGCGCCCTCAGTGTTGTGTGATGTCTAGCTAGTTGCCTTTATATTTTCCACTGAAATGAGCTACTGATTGTAAAATTCAAATATATTAAGTGAGCCACATTTTTACACTTCCTACCTTGTTGGGACTAATATAAATTGTTTTCCACTAAAGAGACCTAGAATTCTTTAGAAGTTTAAAATCACCCTAAATTTAGAAGTTTAAAATCACCCATTTAAAGGCCTTCTAAACAGGAAGTGTTTTAGGCTATGTAACAATTCTGTGTGCTCCCAAAGAAAATTTTTAAACTCTTTTTTTCAGATCATATTTCATTTTTTTTAAATATATTTTTTATTGATTTTTTTTTTTAGAGAGGGAGAGGGATAGAGAGTTAGAAACATCGATGAGATTATCAGCTGCCTCCTGCACACTCCTACTGGGGATGTGCCTGCAACCAAGGTACATGCCCTTGGCCGGAATCAAACCTGCGACCCTTGAGTACACAGAC
>NW_006300368.1:1198551-1199459 GCF_000327345.1 Myotis davidii
TTGCCTTTGTATTTTCCACTGAAATGAGCTACTGATTGTAAAATTCAAATATATTAAGTGAGCCACATTTTTACACTTCCTACCTTGTTGGGACTAATATAAATTGTTTTCCACTAAAGAGACCTAGAATTCTTTAGAAGTTTAAAATGACCCTAAATTTATTTAAAATCACCCTAAATTTAGAAGTTTAAAATCACCCATTTAAAGGCCTTCTAAACAGGAAGTGTTTTAGGCTATGTAACAATTCTGTGTGATCCCAAATAAAATTTTTAAACTATTTTTTTCAGATCATATTTCATTTTTTTTTTAAATTTATTGATTTTAGAGAGGGATGGAGGGAGGGGGAAAGAGAGAAAAACAAACATCAATTTGTTGTTCTACTTATTCATGCATTCATTGGTCGGTTTTTGTATGACCAGGGATCGAATCCGCAACCTTGGCCAAATCAGGACGATGCTCTAACCAACTAAGCTACATAACCAGGCTCATTTTACTTTTTTTTTTTAAAATATATTTTTATTGATTTCAGAGAGGAAGGGAGAAGGAGAGAGAGAAACATCAATGATGAGAGAGAATCATTGATTGGCTGTGTCCTGCACACCCTCCACTCGGGATCGAGGCTGCAACCTGGGCATGTGCCCTGACCGGGAATCGAACCCAGGACCCTTCAGTCCACAGGCCAATGTTCTATCCACTGAGCCAAACAAGCTAGGAGTCATTTTACTTTTTAAAAGACAACCTATGTCAATTTCATTTACCAGCTCTTGCCACAGAACTGGTGCATTCTAAGATTTCATGAACAAGTGGTGAAGGAGTAAATGGAAATGCTTGTTGCACGCAGGACCTAGTAACCAGCCTAAATTAAAAGAGTTGAACTTGAGAAAATTATAACACAGCCATGTGCTGCA
>NW_006300368.1:1199596-1202817 GCF_000327345.1 Myotis davidii
CCCAGTAGGGAGTGTGCAGGAGGCAGCTGATCGATGTTTCTAACTCTCTATCCCTCTCCCTTCCTCTCTGTAAAAAAATTAATCAAATATATTTAAAAAAAGAATGGACCACATATGCAGTGGTGGTCCCATAAGACTATAATGGAACTGAAAAATTCTTATCCCCTAGTAATATTGTAGCACAGTACATTGCTCATCTATTTGTGGTGATGCAGGTGTAAATACACCTGCACCCCCAGTTGTATAAAAGTATAACACAAGTAATTGTGTGTAGTACATAATACTTGGTAATAATAAATGACAGTGTTACTGATTTATGTATTTACTAAACTATGCTGTTTATCGTTATTTTAGAGTATACTCTTTCTACTTATAAAAAATGTCGTTTGCTGAAAACAGTATGCGGTATTATGCTGACAGCAGCCTTCTACGTCTTGTGTTTCCCACATCTCTTGATTCCATCATTTTCTCTTGTGTTGATTTAATGCCGTGTTGTTTTGTGCGGTTTTGTGCTACACAGGCTGGTAGCCCAGGAGCAATAGGCTACGCAATAGAGCCGAGGGGTGTGGTGGGCCATCCCATCCAGGTTTGTCTGATTGCACTCTGTGAGGCTCGCACTAGGAGAAATCCCCGAATGGTGCGTTTCTCTGCTGCAACATGTCCCTGCCCGTCAGGGGTGCATAACTGACTGTACAGTGGGGAGGACCACGGGTATCTTGCCCATGAAATCATTTAGGAAAATAATAATAGCAAAAAGAGTCTGAAGTTAAATGTATTTTGGAAAAGATATAAGTTCAGTATACGGAAAAATAGACTTGCAGCTAGATAAGATGAGAGTAAGAATCCTGAGTACTTTCCAAGAACCTGGCCCTTGGCTTTGCACACTCAGGTTTTATGTGGCAGTAAATGGGAGTGGATTGACTTATATTAAACTACTTCACAAGGGCCACTTTATGAATAAACCAAAAGGCCAGTTTCTAAACTAAGGGAGAAAAATATCAGCTCTCTCCTAAACAAACCTGCTGGGGAGCCAGGTTGTAAGTAGGTAGCCGGCTGCCTTTCTACTATGTCACCCCCCAGTGTTGCCTGTAGTTTCCAGTTTGTGACCCTTAGCACGTTGGTAATGTTTCATTTCTTGAATATTTTCCCAGAAGGTGGTACATCTTGTGGAGATGGGGACCTTGTCTTTTCCTGGCTATATCCTAGTGCGTGATGTCCGGTGCACATTGGTGTTCAGTAATTATGTTGAGTGAACGAGTTGGATGGTTAGTGCTGAAGGTTGTCCTCAACTCATAGCCACAGCTTGCCATTTCTACTTCACCTGCCCCACAGATATGCTACTGGGCAGGTCGAGAGCTGCCTGTTACACATTAGAATCATCTATCCGGGCCAGGAGTTTGAAAGTCAGTAAAAGCATGAACGGAGTGTCTAGTGTATGCAGTGTCCTGTGCTAGAAGCAAGCAGTGTACTGAGCGAGTTCCTTTTGAAGAGTCACATTCTTCCAGGTGTGAACATGAGCTCTGAATTGTAGAAGCGAAATAACTCCAACAGACACAATTGAGTGTTTGATGTCCAACGTTTATCAAATGACTGACTCGGCCTTGGGTGGGATTCAGAGCTGTATCTCCTCAGCACCCCAAGCACGCCCTACACATTCCACAGAGGAGCGGTGTCTGTCCGGGGTCGGCGGGGGGTGTTGTGTCAGAGCCTAACTTCCCGGCAGCATTGTGTGGACTCGGTGATTTAGCCTAAAGGCCCTCGCAGGACTCTGTAAACACTGAGGACCCGAGTTGGCAGCAGCCGTTAACGGGCCACATTGCTAAAAGCTAAGGCTGGCAGGGCCAGGATCCAGCCTGGCGCCTAGATGCCATCATCTGCTTCAGGAATGGGCCCAGTACATTGTTCTTGCTGTTGTCACAAAAGCAGCTTTGTTACTACTTCTAAACTCATCGAGGGTGATGGGCCAGGGCCATGACAGCCCTCTTTGCACCAACCAGGAGGCAGGAAGCCAAATTCGTCAAGATTAATGTTTGTCACTCAGTAACCAGAGGGAGATCTAAAAGGATTTCCAAAAAACCAACCACCTTGAATCCCAGTGATTGTTCTGAAGTTTTGCCATGAATTGGCCCTTAGTTAGGGGCCAAGGGAAGCTGGAGGGATGGTCTGCAGTTGCCAAGCACGGAGTGTTCTTCAGATGGGGGGCTCCTGGGGACAGGAGGAATTTGTTCTGGTTGATTTTTGAACTGAGCTCCTTCCCGCCCCCAGGGGGCAGAGGGTCAGGCTCATGGCTGTGCTCTTCTTCTAGGAGAAGTAGTCAACACCCATGGTCCCGTGGAGCCTGACAAAGACAACATCCGCCAGGAGCCCTACACCCTGCCCCAGGGCTTCACCTGGGATGCCTTGGACCTGGGGGACCGTGGTGTGGTGAGTAGTCCCGGGCCGGCCACAGGTGTGGATTGGGCACTGTCACAGAGAACCCAGCAGTCATGTGGAGACAGCTTCTACCCAAGCCTTCTTCAAGGACTCTCTTACGAGCTGAGCCAAACAGTCTGAGCACACCCCCCACATCTACTGCTTCTGGGGCCCACCCAAGACCACAGAAATAGCACTTGGCTTCTCTGGCAGGTTGAGAGTTTACCTCTATAGCTCTTCAAGGTGGATATCCTTTTTTCAAGCTTGCTTTCTTTTTTTAAATTGATTTTAGAGAGAGAGAGGAATGGGGCGGGGGGAGATGGGGGCGGAGAGGGGAGGGAAACCGAGAGAAACATCTGTCGGTTGCCTCCTGGATTCAGGGCACATGCCAAACCCAGATCCTAGGCATGTGCCCTGACTGGGAATCGAACCAGCGACCCCTCGGTGCATGGGATAGTGCCTGCCCACCCAACTGAGCCACTCTGGCCAGGCCAACATTTTGCTTGCTCGTCCATTCATTCATTCGTTCATGCACTCACTCCCTTGTCTTAACGAGGAGGTGTTGGTCAGTTGGATGACATTCTTGGTTGTCTGTCACTTTATGTACTTGAGTGTGCCACTCTACCCCTGTGGCTCAGTTTTCTATTACAACTGCGGTGCTCATTTCAAGAGTCCCTGCCCTGCCTGGGATGGAGAGGATTTGTGAGATTAAATAGTTCTTGGTAGTTTGCCTTGTCCTTCTGAAAAGCTTGGAGCCCCAGGGTATCAGAGTTGGCCCCCATCCAGCAGAATACCCCTAAGGCAGAACC
>NW_006300368.1:1202852-1224371 GCF_000327345.1 Myotis davidii
AGATGAAAGAATTATACACCCTCCTGAATGAGAATTACGTGGAAGATGATGACAACATGTTCCGATTTGATTATTCCCCGGAGTTTCTCTTATGGTGAGTGTAAGGGCTTTCTATGGTCCTGGGTCAAGGCAGAGAGCAGAACCACATAGCCTCAGATGTTTCGTCCCCACCGAGCCAGCCTGTGAATGGCAAGTTAGTGTGTCATTTCTGAGTTCCTGCGTCTGAAGGAGACTTGCTTGCAGTGGAGCTTAGCATCGAAACCTTATTTACGATAGAATGACTGGGTGAGGGAGATTTTGTGGAATTGTTACCCAGAGGAAAGGATCATCTACTGTATGGGAACTTTATGTTAGAGGGGAAAGAGCAATGAAAGCTACTGAGATTTAAAAAATTAAAAAGGGATCATTTTCTATCCAGTTCCTGAGTGTGCTCGGTTGTATGAGAATGGCCTTGTGTGGCTGAACCATCCATCATCCCGGCCACGTTTAATATCCAGGAAGGTAGAGGAAGGAGGCTGAAGTGGAGAGGCTGGAATGTAGAGGGGATGGAGGAGGGAAAGGGAGACGGGCAAGCAGAAAGAGGGGAGTGATGGGGCCTGAGGGCAGATGCAGACCAGTGCTTCAGGGGCTCCATGAGTGGCTCCCAACCACGAGAGCCACTGGACTCAGCCACGGAGGCCAGTTCTCTGGCTTAAGCTGTCAGAGTGAGTGAATACAAAGAAGTTGGATCGGATATAAAACCTCAGTATGACAGCCTTGGATTGGTGGGTAAGTAGGCCAAGTGGGCTGAGCAGCAAGAAGGGACTATGACTCAATTCCATTTGTGTCCAGGAGAGCTTGGCCATAACGGGAATTTAGGTGCTAACCCCCAGGGAGGTGGTAGCAGAAGGTTAGACCCAAACTCAGCTGTGGACCCCAAACAGCCCGCCCTGCCTGTTGTGAGCAGCACCACAGCCCCTGTCTCTTCTAGGGCTCTCCGGCCGCCTGGTTGGCTCCCCCAATGGCACTGTGGGGTTCGAGTGGTCTCAAGTCGAAAACTGGTTGGGTTCATCAGCGCCATCCCAGCAAACATCCACATCTATGACACGTAAGCAGCAGGGCCATCCCCCAACTCCCGCATCCCTACCATCCTGCTGGGACTGGGAGGGAGAGGAAGGAAAACAGGTACACATCCCTTCCACATAGAAAGGGAAGGTCCCACGAAGGGCGGGAGCTCAGGCCCTGGAATAGAGATTCGTAGTAAGAACTGTCTGTTTGCCTCTCAGTTTTTGCTGATTCTCTTGTCGGGGACCTGGGCTGGAAGAGGCCTCCCTGGGCAGGAGCACAGGTTGATGCACTTGAGCGGCTTCAGCAATGGGCCGGAGCCAGGGGCTCTCACTCAGATAGTCCCGGGGCCTTCGAGCTCTGCTCTTCATTCTCCCTGGATATGCCAGAACCATCTGCCATAGTCTTCTAAGCTTATGGGTTGTGGATTCTTGGTGTCAAAACCCTTGCAATCCTAGAATACCCTTGACTAACTCCGCTAGTTTCCCTGTCTGCTGAAGGTGGGGCTCCCCCAGCCTGCCGCTGCAGACTCATCCGGGAGATGCTGGCAGTGCCTTCAAATAAAGCAGTTTGCTTGAGTCCCACTTAACCTTCGGAAGTGGAGTCTGGGTAGTGGTGAGAGCAGCTCCTTGTCGGGTGCAGCAGGGCAGTGGGAAACCCCAGGTGCCTGGTGGTGGCAGAGCACGTGCCTGTACTGCAGGCCTGGTCCCTGCAGGATGGCTGCACGTGCTTGTAGGGATTGCCTTACCTGTTCAAAGCCTTGTCACGTATTTTCTCCCTTTAGAGAGAAGAAGATGGTGGAGATTAACTTCCTGTGTGTCCACAAGAAGCTGCGTTCCAAGAGGGTGGCTCCTGTCCTGATCCGGGAGATAACCCGGCGGGTTCACCTGGAGGGCATTTTCCAAGCTGTTTACACTGCTGGGGTGGTGTTACCAAAGCCTGTCGGCACCTGCAGGTACAGTCTCCCTGCAGGCCCTGCGGCACTGGCATGTCCGCTGTGGTGGTGGAGCTGTGTCACTGGCGGTCACATCTCTGCCTCAGCCCAGTGCCCGAGAACATCTCGCTTCTCTGGTGTCTGATAAGAGGGGCTGTGGGTACCCACAGGAGCAGGTGGGAAGCATGGAGGAGTGCAGTTAGGAAGGGCAGACTGGAAAGTACATCGTGCCCTTCCCAAAGGAATCAGCCATTCTCCGTGCCTGTTCATTCCTGCCGTTTGGAAATAAGCGGTCACTCTGCTATGGTTTGGTTTTGGTTTTTAAGGAAGCCCAAATCTGGATTTTTATGGTAAATGTCCGAAAATTTTAAATGGTTGGCTCAGTTTTGTTTTGAATATTGTGTGGGCCAAATATTGTCTGATCCCCGTGCGACCCAAGGAGAACCTCTGAGTCAGAAAGTTGTTTGAACAATCAGAGTCTGTGCCTTGAGAACTTCAAAAGTAAAACCACCAGGCAAGTGCAGCAGAGGAGTGGGGAGGAGGCTAAACGTTTGCAGAGAACTGTAAGTCCTTTATGTCGTTCCCATTGACTTGGTTCCAGGAGTGGGGCGTGCTCTTCCCAGACAGCTACTGTAACAGGAGTTGCTTTTGAAATTGAGAAAGAAAAGGGGAGAAAGAATCCAGGAAGAGCCCTGGGAGCTCCACATTCGTTGCAGGGTGGAGGGTGTTGGAGAGCAGGACAGTGCCACTGGCTCAAGAGATGTGTACCTCTTGTGCCACCTGCCGGCCATCTGGGGATCTCCATGCCCTTGCCTTTTTTGTGTGTGTGTGCATTGCTTTGCCTTTTTATTTTGTAAATTTATCTTTATTTTTTTTAATATTTCATTGATTTTTTTACAGAGATCACTGGCTCAAGAGATGTGTATCTCTTGTGCCACCTGCTGGCCATCTGGGGATCTCCATGCCCTTGCCTTTTGTTTGTGTGTGCATTGCTTTGCCGTTTTATTTTGTAAATTTATCTCTTTTTTTAAAAAATATATTTCATTGATTTTTACCAGAATCGAACCTGGGACCTCTCAGTCCGCAGGCCGACGCTCTATCCACTGAGCCAAACCGGTTAGAGCTGTAAATTTATTGTTGAAAAGTCATTTTTCTCTGATGGGACTTGCCAGAATCCTCTGAGGACAGGACATTTGTGTCCCCGCAGGTACTGGCATCGGTCCCTAAACCCGCGGAAGCTGATTGAAGTGAAGTTCTCCCACCTGAGCAGAAACATGACCATGCAGCGAACCATGAAGCTCTACCGACTGCCAGAGGCCAGTGGTGCTCCAGGGCCCTGGGCAGGGGGCAAGAGAGAATCGAGGGGCAAGGCTTTGGGTCGGGGGAGGGGTCAGAAAACAGACTCAGATTCCTGACTTTCCCTTTCCATTGTTTTCTATTGCCTATAGCAAGGGCTTTATTTTAGTTTGACTTCCTTAGTTCGCCGCACCTGGGCTAGCTTCTCTGTTGATGGGCTCAGAGAACATCTCTTTTCTGCGATTTTAGCCTAAATGTGCCTAAATAGAAAGACGAGTCCTCTCCCTGAACTGCACCACCTCCCAGAGCCCAGTGTAACTAAGCCATAGAGTGTCTGCTGCCCCCTCTGCCAAGTCAGGTAGAGGACGGAGGACCGGGCTGTGAGGGAAGCCCAGATTTCTAACTCCAGTGTCCCCATCCTGACTTTGCCATCGAAGGATGGGCAACCCGGAGTGAGCTGGTTTTCTCTTCTGGGCCTCAATTTGCCTAGTTTCCCAGCAAAGCAAGTGTTCCGTGCTCTCCAGGTGCACCTGGCTTCAAGGTCCTAATGGGTCTTCTGATCGCTTCTGTTCCCTCAGGCCTCTTCCAGGCAGCATCACAGTTATTGGGTGTTTGCTTCTGAGAGGACTGCCTGCCTGGACCTGATTAAACCACTCAACTGGATTAATCACCCTGGGATCAAGCTAACCCCCCACTGGATTGGGGTTATTCGTGTCTGATTTTGAGGGACTGTGGCAGCGGTTAGACACTGTCCAAAAGAAGCAGATTCGGGGGGCCGAGTTTCGGTTATTATGACAGAGTTGTTCTGATTTCTAGGTCGTCGGAGAGCATTCGTAAGGTGTGTAGCAACCAAAGAATGCCTCCGGGTCTCCCCGCCTTGGCTGAGGAGCCTCCGCATGACTGCTTTAGGGTCACTGTGGGCGCTGCCTTGTAGAAACAAGTCACACTGTTCCCTAGCAGCATCAGGATTAGCAAGGAATTTTAGCAGCAACAAGTCCTGAAACTGCTATTTTAAAAGCAATGCCTACACTGGGAAGCAGTTACATCAGGCACTGCCTGAGGTATATAAATTATAACTCCACCCTGTTGTCAGGTTTGGCTGACCCCACCTTTACAGATTGAGTCTCGGAATATTCTCTCAGTCCCAGTATAACTTCAGAGCATCACATGGCCTCATTCCACTGAAGCCTATTTTTCTGTGTGAGATTAAATTCCAGGAAATCGGTGCTTTTCTGAACTTAACTTGTGTGAGTGTCCTGTTAGGGGACGACTAGTGCATTGGCATCCAAGTGGACAAGACAAGCACCCAATGCAGATCTGGGCCTACCCCAGCACACCCATCCGGTGGTCAGGTTTCCTTCCATCTTGGCACCGTTCACGTTTTGTGCTGGGTAATTCTTTGTCATGGGGGCTGTCCTGGCTTTAGCAGCATCCCTGGCTTCTCCCCATCAGATGCCAGCAGTACCTCTCCTGCTAGTTTGTAACAACCAGAAATGTCTCCCGGTGGTGTCAGATGTCCAGGGGCAGGGAGCCAGGAAGGCCGACTTGCTCTGTTGAGAACCACTGAACTAGAGGGACAGAAGGCAGGCAGAACAGCCGCCCGGTTCAGGGGTAGATCGTGTGCTGTGTTGGAGTTTGGAACAAGGGAGGGTGTGGCGGGTTGTGTTTCTTAGGAAGACAGCCGGGGGCATATGGGTAAGAGGTTGAAGCCCAGCCTTCCTTAACTAGGAGGGAAGGGGCCAAAAGACCCTGGAGGAGCAAGACTTGTGCCTGAGTGGATATGGACAGTGGGGGAGAGGGCGTTGCCAAGGGTGACCGAGGGTTCTGTGTTGAGGGCCTGGGTGGATAGATCTGAAGTCGGGTAACAAGGGAGACATTGACGTTTCTGGTGCCTATAGGACCTGAGAGGAGTCAGGATGCTCACAGTCAGCACGTCTGATGCTGTTTTGTCTCCCTTCCTTCCAGTCTCCCAAAACAGCTGGACTGCGACCAATGGAAAAAAAGGACATTCCAGTAGTTCACCAGCTTCTCTCCAGGTACCTGAAGCAGTTCCACCTCACGCCAGTCATGAGCCAGGAGGAGGTGGAACACTGGTTCTACCCCCAGGAGAATATCATTGACACTTTTGTGGTGGAGGTGAGTGGGGAGGGCTGTTCCGGGCCTCTGACCATTCACAGAGTGGCATCCTCCTCAAGTGGCTAGGTTTCCCGGCCTCGGTGACCGAAGAACCAATTGACGGGCATGTTGGCACCCTAGACTTCCTGACCATCTATGCTCGCTCCTCCCTAACGACAGGCAGTTGTAGGTTGCATTGGCTAAAGTGATCCCTCTGGCCTTGCTGTGAGCCTTCTCCCTCCCGCCACCCCTAGTCCCCATTGATGACAGACTGAGCCCCTTAGTCAGGTAAGCCTGCGGTCCTTCCTGTCGTGGCTGGAGGTAGTGCTGGTCAGGCACTGGGGACACACTTCGGGGGAATGTGAGCCACAAGAAGTCTCTGGGGAAGCACAGGCCAGGAAAGAGCTGACAGACTCAGCCCACATTCTAGCCTGGATTTTCCTTCTGGCTCTGTCCTCAAGGGCCCGGCCAGGGTACTTCCTCCTCCCTGCATATTGTTTCAGCTTCCACCCAGTTGTTTCTCGGGGCAGAGCTGCCTGTGGGTGACGTGAGAGCAAGAGAAAAGCATGTGCTCCCAGCCTACAGGATTCCCGTGCATGTGTGACACTGCCTCCTTTCGCTGTCTTCCCTTCAGAATGCAAATGGTGAGGTGACAGATTTCCTGAGCTTTTATACGCTTCCCTCCACCATCATGAACCATCCAACCCACAAGAGTCTAAAGGCTGCTTATTCTTTCTACAACGTTCACACCCAGACCCCTCTTCTAGACCTCATGAGTGACGCCCTTGTTCTCGCCAAAACGGTGAGCAGACTGGAGGGAGGGGCAGCTCTGTGGGGCAGTGGCAGTGGAATGGTGGTGAGCACAGCTAGGGATGTAGCTGCCCATGGGCCAGGGGCTTCGAGCCTACCTTGTCCTCTGGCTCTGCGTAGGGAGGAGCCCAGCAGTTGTCAGCCAGCAGCTAGAAACTGGGAGGGAGCAAGGAGCATCCACATGAAGTGAAGGCATTGAACTCCTCCTGATTTATTTCAGTGAGTTTCGTTCTCACGGGAGGCGCTGCCAAGGAGCCTGAATAGCCAGGCCTGCTCGGGGAGGAAAGGGGTCCTCCTCACGGCCTCCCCAGCGTGGGAATGGGGAGATTGGTCTCTGTCGTGGTGAGTCATTGGAGCGCTGACTGTAGAGCTGGGGGAGGGGCCCAGGTGTCTCAAACCCAAGAAGTCGTCTTCAGTCAGTCCTTCATTATGGGTTCTGCCTGCAGGGAGCCCAGCCCACTGTGGGCCAGCTAGACCAGCGGTCACAACCTTTCGGACCTCACAGACGGCTAGTGGTCCGCAGACCACCGGTTGGCGACCACTGAGCTAGACGATGGGCAGTCCAGTCCCTGCCCTGGGAGAGCTTCTGATCAAGGTGGTGAGGTGTAGGAAGTATCTTCATCACAGTCTCAAAGCAGCGCATCGGGTGTGCTGAAGTCACAGGGTGTACGCTGAAGGCCTACGAGTTGAGGTGTCCAGGGAGTGAGGGAGCAGTGCAAGTGGTGACGGGAGCTGGCTTCCCCAAGGAAGGGGTTCCGGGTTGGGTCTCCAGCGAGGACCGTGGCAGTTACTCGAGTATTTCAGGGACGTGCGACAGGAACAGTGAGGACACAGTGTGCTTGGAGGCTCACTGGGGAGAGGCAGGTAGGGTGGCCTCGGTGTCCTGAGAACCGCCACTAGTGAGCGGGCGCTCTCTGGAGTTGGAATTCAACAGGAAGCAGCCAGAGCTTCGAAGGAAGATTGCTCTGTGGCCGCCTGTGGGGTGGCTCTGACAGGATAGAAAAGGGCAGGAAGGTGAGGCAGCTTTTACCCTCCTCACCTGCTCTCTTGCCCCTTGTTGCTGTACAGAAAGGGTTTGACGTGTTCAATGCACTGGATCTCATGGAGAACAAAACCTTCTTGGAGAAGCTAAAGTTCGGCATAGGGGACGGCAACCTGCAGTATTATCTTTACAATTGGAAGTGCCCCAGCATGGGGGCAGAGAAGGTAAGCAAGCTACGGGGCCTGCCCAGGCCAGGGAGTTGGTGGAGCAAAGGCAGGGCCTGGGTCTGGGATCCAGCATCAGTCTGGGCCCTTGTTAACTGGTGTTTGGCCCCTGAAAGGTCCGCTCCCTCTAACGGCCAGACTAGTGTGAGGGTGGCAGAGGGGAGGGCTCCAGCTTCTCTTCCCGCCAGGCGAGTCACTTCCGCTGCTGGGGCAGGCATTTGGGACTTGCTCAGGGAACCCTGCCAGTGAATTGCCCACTGTTCGCCAGGAAGGTTCGAGTCGAGGGTCGAGGGCTTTTTCCTCTGCTGGCTGCTGCCCTCATCCCAGCCCTTCTTCCACCCACCTCAGCCCTTCTTCCTCCACCAGCTCCAAAGGGCAGCCCAGGACCATGGTGTGGTCAGCAGTTAACAAAGTAACTGCTGGACGGAGAGGCCGGCTGACCAGTGCTCGAGACGCTGGCAGCTGCTCTCCTCTAAGGACATGATAAATGTAAAGGTTGAGCGTGAGCCTCGGCTCGCTGTGCGTCGGCTCCCACAGCCCAGCGGCACTGTGGGCTCAGCCATTTGGCACTTCAGGTCCGCGGGGAAGTGGGAGAGGCTTCCAACAACTGTCGACTCAACTCTGCCTCTCCATGGGGGCAGAGAAGGTTGGGCTGGTGTTACAGTAACCAGTTGCCAGTGAGATTCTGGATAAAGCCACTGAGAATTCAAACCAGGAAATGGAATCCCACCACTTGTTGGTCCAATTTTCACAAACGTGAGAATCCCTGGCAAAGGGAACAGAAGTGAACCGGCTTAACCAAACCACCACTGAACTTGACAATTGTTTTGCGATGGCGTAGGCTGCGTGATGTCACCTCTGGCCGTGTCTCTGGTCTCCCTGTTTTCCAGTTAATCACATCCTTATGCAGCCATGATCAAGGGAATGTAACTGCTGAAAACTAGCTCGTGATTGGCATATTATGGAGTTAACGGGTGAATAATAAAAGTATATATTATATATAAAAAAAAAACTACAGAATTGTTTTTATAAAATATTTGCTTTCTTATTCACCCTGCATGAATTCTTATTCAATAAAAATATCTTCAACCATGATTGAAAACTGTTGATAGAATTGTTCTTTCATTTTGATTGTTTTTAATTTTTGTTTAGATTTTAAATATTATAAAGTTAATGTGTGCTCACACTAAAAGACTTTTAAAATTGTATATTATATATATATAAATATTTTAAATATCTTTCATGTTCCAAATGTACAAGGATGTTCAGTCTCTAATGAAAAGCTGAATTCAGATCATTCCTGAAAATTAGAATCAAGGACAGGGCCAGACGTACACATTGCTACAGTGAATTGTTCTCTTCTGAAAGCAGGTATCGGCTTTTCTTGGGGGAGCAGGAGGAAGAGGATGTGGGCAGTTCTGTCCAGTTCCCCTCCTGAATTGGCTGGAATGATTGGCTTTGAGAAGGAGGAAGGTGGAGGGACTGTGCCAAGCTGTGGGGAGGGCCTGATCTCGGACTGCAGGTGGAGTCCTAGGTGGAGCCAGTCCTACTCAGAGGCTTTCCCGCCGGCCGGGCCTTTTCTGCATTCAGAAACGGGGCGGTGATGATCTGTGGAAGCAGATTTCATTAAATGAGTCCCTTCTCCCATCTGCTTGGCCTGCTCCCTGTTGGAAGTCATCCTGCCAACTCTTTACCAGCTGTTGCCAATCTTATAGGCGTGAGTCCCTCATGAGATTGTTTTTCCATTTCCCGGGGTGACTGGCAGTTTGAAGGGGACCTTTGACCTCCTTGTAGCATTTGGGACTTTGTGGAGACCATGTCAGTACAAGGCCTGGTTAGCTCATCTTAGAGCAAAGAGCCAGCCCCCTCACGCCCCCAGGGTGGCTGGGCAAGGATGGTGTGGGTTCCCAGGCCCCTGGCCTGTGCCTTCCAACGCACTGGCCATCTCTTGTGCTCCTTTCCAAGACAGCCTGCGAGGAATGGCAAGGAGCGGTGGTTAGACGCCAATCTGAACTGAACAGACATGATTTCATGTTGCCATTGTCTGCGTGTGGTTTTCACTGATGATATTCGGTGGATTTTTGTGGTGGTGGTGGTGGTGATGGTTATGATGCTGCCCGTTTCCCCACAGTAGTGGGACCTCCGGTCACGTGGCTGGCTGTGTAGGCGTTCCTGTTCCTCACGTGTGCTCAGCCAACTGGCTTAGGGAGGATTTGGCTGGAATTGTCAGCAACCCACATCCAGGTTTGTATGTGACTTTTGCTCTAGGAGAAAGGAAGTGGGTGGATAACGTGGTGTGACGGCTTCCTGGCTGCTTTCACCTCTCAGCTACTTGTAGGGGGAAGGAAGTCTTAGCCAGGAGGCCAGACTCAGTCTGGTCTTACCAGCTGCAGCCATGCCCTGCAGGCTAGCAGAGCTGTTGGAGGCTGTGTTTGGGTGAGGTTGGCCAGAGGTTCATTGCTGTCCCGGAAGCTGAAAGAAATCGTGTGCTTGGGATCGGGGCTGTGCCACCTGCTGGAATGTTGCCTGCTCTCGGTAGACTGGATCGGGTTTGCATCAGGCCTCTAGGGGCCTCCCTTCTCCTGTTGTCACTGCTCTGCAACCTGCAGGCACCAGGGACCATGGCTGGCCTTTGACTCCAAGATACCCAGACCAAAGAAGCTGCTGTTCTTAGCAAGGTGTTCCCTGCATTCCACAGACAAGGGGTCAGAGAGGTGGAGGCTTGCCTTACAGCTTCTGAGACATCAGACACAAGGCCCTGAGCCCCAGAGCAGCTCGCCCAGTGCCGGCTCCTAAGGATATCAAAGAACACAGTGCCCAGCTCTTTCTTACCTGGGCAGACCTGAAACTTGGAGACGCTCCCTCTCTGGGCCACGTCCCAGCCTGACTGCCTCTGGAATGAGGGGTGCACAATAGCCCCTGGAGTTTGCTTGGGTTGACCCAGGTCATGGAAGGGAAACTGTGAGGCCTGTGGCTGCTCTGGAAGAAACAGATCTCCTGGAAAGGCCCGTGTCTCCCTCCAAAACCACGTGGCCCTCCTTGGACTCCAGTCGCTCATGGCGGGGACCCGCCCGCCCTCAGCACCACCACCAGGGCTTCGGGAGGAGGCTCAGTGGCTGCTGCTGGCTTCCTTTTTGTCCAAACGGTCCCTGGGTTCTTCACTCCACCCCTTCCAGGACTTCAGGTCAGAGAGAACCACTGTTTGGGATTCAAGGCCTCCTCACAAGGAGCTTTGCAGGATGGTGGAGCCATGGCTGGACAGAACCAAACAAGGGAAGGACCTGGGACCCGCCTCCGGCAGCTGCTATTGGAGAGCCTCCGGGCATGGCCCTCGCACTCTGCCGCCTCCACTCCTTGCTGACACCGGGCTTTTGGACACTCGTGTTTCTCTATGTTTATCTCCTGCCTTTGGATCGAATCTGCATTTGATCCCTGACTCCCTGGCAAGTCCCTGTGGCCGCCCTGTCTGTAGGGAGAGAGCTGGATAGAAAAAGAAGCCTCGATTCTGGATTGAGGTCTGTCAGGGCTGGTTACCCGCACATGCCTGCATGCGAAGACGCTAATGTCTGGTGTGAAGGCCGGCCCACACCAAGCCACTGCAGCACCTAGGTTTATGGAAAATGTCGGGCCTTTTCTGCACCTCCCTTCTGACTGCCAGCCCCCCCCTACTTGCTGGCTCACTGAGGCCCGAGGGTGGGTGTCCCAGTGTCTGTAATTCTTTGCTCCAAGATGACCAGCATTTCACCAACCCAAGAGGTGTGCCGAAGGCCTGGAGAGCTTCAGGGAGCTGCAGTCTAGGAGCGGGTGAAGGGCGGTCAGTGCCAACCTGCCCCAGTCAGAGGCAGCCCAAGGCTTCAGTTTTGCCGTGCAAAGTGAAAGCAGGCCTGCAAACACTGTCCCTGGGGGGCTCTGTAGGACAGTTTCATTCAATTAAATAAAAATAGTGACTGACTGCAGGTGCTGCATCTTGGAACAAGGAAGGGGAGGCTTTACCTTTTCGTCTTGGCTTTTCTCTGGGCTGTGGGAAAGGCCCCGTTCCCAGGGCGGGGGAAGAAATACCAAATGCATTGTTCCGCTTGATACATCTCACTGGTTTCTAATAAAGGAAGCAGCTGAATAAAACCTTCCATCCTCCTGGTTTTGCTGTGGACAGCAAGTAGCCGTGGAGCCGATGGCAGCCCCGGCTTGGCTAGGGTGCCCTGCAGGAAAGGCTGTCATGGTCACAGCACTGGGCAACTTGTGAAGACTCATGGCAAGGCTGCCCCCTTTCAGGGCAAACTTGGCTCCTTTCCCCAATCCTCAGGCGCCAGCGAGGAGCCAGTACTGACCCCGCTTCACTCTGTGTAAGAGGAGCGGCTGGGCTCTGTGCCAGCCAGTGCCGGGCACCTTGGCCGAGGAGCCAGTGCCGGGCTCCCACAGCTGGGAGCAGGTGGGCCCCTGCGGTCTGGGTCAGCAGCGGCTCCTCTGACGCGGCCCATGCCACATCTTCCCTTCTGGCTCAGGGGTCTGTTGAGCCACCAGGGGTGCTTTTATCACTGCAGGTCACCAGGCCCCACTGCCCACCTACTGAGCCAGCTTCTGCGGGGCCTTCCATCCTGTTCTCTTCCTGTGGAGCTTGTCACCCACTCCCCGGCCCCTGCTCCTTTCTGGCCCCCATGGCTGGTGCCTTGGCCCTTTCCAGGGAACCTGGACCCTGAGCTGCCTCCAGGGACTGCTCTCGAGCTCTGCCCCTGCTCAGTGCTAGTGCTGGTGCCTGAGTCCACATTTAACCCTCGAAGGCCACCTTTCTGACAGGTCTGCTCTGGACTCTCATCTGTTGTCTGCACTCTCCCGGCATCGCTAGAGTAGCCCGGAGCAGCCACTGCCTCCAGCCTTCATCTCAAAGTCTGGTTGGCTGGTGGAAGGTGAGCCCCAAGTCTGGGATTTGTCTACTGAGTAGACAGAGGCCTTGAACCCCGCTAAGCCTGGAAAGTGGGGGGTCTGCCTGGGGCCCCTCCCTGCACTCTGCTGTCTGCCCACCCACCTCCACCAGCAGGCCCACCCACCAGGCCCCTCGGAGGGTTGGTGGGGCAGCGTGTGATTGTCCTCACAGTCCGCCTGCAGCACCCCCTGGCAGTCAGATCCAAGCCCTGCTGGCAAGAGGCCCAAGGGACTCTGCCCCATCCTCCTCAGGGCCCTGCGGCCTCATGTGCTTGCCGTGGCAGTGATAAAGGAAGCTTGCTGCTTTATTTTTTAAAACAGTCTTGTTCTACTGCCCTCTCAGGGCTCTTCTATGAAATGAGCTAAAAACCTACTTCTCGGTCCCCAGGGCTCCCAACCTCAGCTCTCCCTCTTGCTTTAACAAGGGAAGGGAGCTCAGGTTCAAAAGCCGAGAGAAGAGCCCAGGAAACCTGAGGAGGGAGTCTTAGGGGGTGGCCAGTACCTGGGTGGGGTGAGGCCATGGCTGGACTCCTCTCAGGGGCAGAGGGGCTGAAGGTTCGTATGTCCTGCTCCCCAGGTCTCCTGGCAGTAGCAGGCCTGGCTCTTGATAAATCACAATGAAAGGTGGCCCAGCTCCTTGAGTCCTCGGCCATCTCAGGTGCAGGGAAGAGATAACCCCCCTGTTCTTTGGGAGGCACTGAGGCAGCCCAGCGCCAGGCTGGCCGGGTACACCACTGCCCTCCACTGAGGAGGCCTCACCGCCGCTCACAGCTGTGTCCACAGGGGGTCAGTCGGGCCCTCGGGAGTGCTGGACTCGGATATGGACGAAGATGGTGGCTGGTGACAGGGAGGCCCCGTCCTTGGAAAGCAGGTGGATGTGGCGGTACCCTGTGGGGAGGACAGCCAGGCATCGGATTTGCTGCCCATCACCTTGCCCACATCCCCTCTCTGGGGGCTGGGCCCCGCTTGGGCCTCACTCAGGAAAGGCGCTCACAGTCACAGCGCAGGTGAGCAGCGTCTGTGGGCCGGACCTCTCCCTTCCCATCCCCACCTACCTTGCTTCAGGCTGTTGAGAGGCAGTGTAAACTGGCCCACAAAGTCATTGGGGGACGTGGTGTCATAATCTTCTACCACAAACCGGACCAGCACCAGCTCTGGAGCCCGCAGCTGGAACTGCAGGGTCTGCCCCCAGTGGGGGTTGAAGCCTAGGGCACAAACAGGCTTGGTGGTCGGAGCCAGCTGGCCTCTGCCCTGCACCCCCCTGCACTCTGCGGTCTGCCCGCCCACCTCCACCGGCAGGCCCACCCACCATTGTTAAGCACGTAGTTGGTCTCCTTTCGAGCACAGTCCATGGGCACCCCGTAGATCTCAACACGCACCAGGGGGTCCACAATGGAGCTCGGCTTCTCAGCGTTCAGCTTGGGCAGCTGCTGTGCAGTCAGCACCTGCGGGGGATGAAGAGCTTCAGCCTGGCCCTGCCCGCCCTGCCCACCACGCAGTCCCCAGGCCTCCGCCATCTTCCTCCACTGCGGGCTGGTGCCCTTGGACTAGCCGGCTCTGAGCCCAGGGTAGGGCCTGGCCCAGGCTGCTAACCTGGATGGTGAGAGTAGTTCTGGGGGGTCCAGGGCTCTCGGGGTCAAAGTTTGTGTCAGGCTGCCGCAGGCAGGCAGGTTTCAGGATGTAGCCGCACTGCCCGTTGACGAGGAAGCGCCCCGCATTGAGGTCCATCTCGTAGCCTGGCGTCTGGAAGTTCAGGGCCACTGTGGACACAGCGGGGTCAGGAGGGCTCTTGGTGGCCCTCTCCTCACGCTGCTCCAGGGGCCTCACTGCCCTCTCCCCCACACAACCCTGTAGGTGCAGAACCAGCTCCTCCAAAAGGCCCAGATCCGGGCAATGCTGCTCGTACCCACCATGAGGTGGTGGGGAGGGAGTGGGTGTGTCATGGCAGCCAGGCGATCTTAGACTCTATTGTCACCTCGTACCTTTTTTCTTTTTTATTGATTACAGAGAGGAAGGGAGAGGGTAAGAGGGAAACATCAATGATGAGAGAGAATAATTGATAGGCTCCCTCCTGCACACCCCACACCAGGACTCGAGCCCGAAACCCGGCATGTGCCCTGACCGGGAATCAAACCGTGAGTGACCTCCTGGTTCACAGGTCGACGCTCAACCACTGAGCCCCTCCAGCCAGGCAACCTGGTATCTCTGGAGGCTGGAATGTGGGCCTGAGGGGGACATATTAGAGAAGCCTCCACCGGCAGGGCCAGGCCTGGCCAGAGCTGAGGCCTGAGGTTTCTACACCTACCCCCTCGGGGACCACACGCCCCTTCCTTGGGCTGAGCACGGGATTGCCAGGGGTATGTGTGCATGTATGTGTCAAGGGGGCGCCTGGGGGTGGAGATTTCTAACTTCTACCTTCATAAAAAATGTGAGACTTTTACATATTCAGGAACAAATGAGCCCGGCCAGTGTGGCTCAGTGGTTGAGTGTTGACCCAGGAGCCAAGAGGTCAGAGTTTGATTCCCAGTCAGGGGACATGCCTGGGTTGCTGGCTCTATCCCCAGTGTGGGGTGTGCAGGAAGCAGCTGATCAATGATTCTCTCTTATCATTGATGTTTCTCTCTCTCTCTCCCTCTTCCTTTCTCTCTGAAATCAATAGAAACACAAAAAAAAGAACAAGCCTTATTTGTGTTTCCTCACATACCCTGCTCACAAGTTTTTAATAAATGTTGTTATCAACAAAACACTGTTTTCCACCTGGTAAGCTGTGTGGCCCCATCACTGCTGGGCCTGCTGTGACGTCCCAGAGGCCACCCCACAAAGCACCCGGCCCCCTCCCAGCTCTGCAGCCACTCACCCAGCTGACAGCCTGAGTTCCACATCTCCTGGGGGCTGTAGTTGGCCGAGTTCATCCGAAGCCCCGATGGGTAGACACGGGTCAGTTGCCGGGTATTGTGCCTGACAAAGCTGTTCCCTGGTGGGAGTTCGGTGGTATTGTGACAAGCTCCTGGGGTACCCTCACCTGGTGTCAGGGGCTGTAACCCCAACTCCAGGGACAGGCTGGGACCAGAGGCTGAATTTCCATTCCCACCTCCCCTGCCCCAGCTCCTCTTCTCTGACACGGTGTGGGAGCCTCATGAGGAGGCTGCTGAAGTCCAGGGAGGGGCAGGGACCGCTCCCACAGCCCTCACTGCATCCCAGCCCCAAATCCCCACATTCCTGACTCAGCACATGGAACACCTGGCCCCAGGCTGACATCCTGTGTGTCATCGCTCGTCCCACACACCCTCCAGCCACACTGGCTTCCTGGAACCCTTCCTGTGTGTCATTCCTCCAGGCCTTGGTGCAACCTGCTCCTCCTGTCTGGACACCCCTTCCCCCTCGTCGCCCGGTGGCTTCCTCCTCACCCGTCCATCGGGTGTCTTCTCAGGCCTCACCTGCTCAGCATTCTTGCCCTGATCTCCCCGCCGTGTGCTGGGCTCCTCCGGCCCCTCCCTGTCCTGGCCCAGCTGATCACCCTGCACCACAGTTACCCAGCTCCGTCTGGCCCATCGCTGGGCTGTGCACCCTCTTCCCTGGGCCCTCTCCCTGCATGCCGGGCCTGGTACTGGGCACTCCTTCTCTGAGCCCCTCTCTGGGGTCTTCCTGACCTCTTCACCGCCCCCAAAGCCTCTCAATCTCCTTTCTAGACCAACCTCAGGATGCTCCCCCAGGATACTACAGCCCCTCCCCAAACCCCCCCCCCCCCCCCCCCACTGGCCGCCTGCCCCCAGACGCCAGCTATCCTGGCTCCTACCTGCCTCTCGAATGAGTTTCTTGGCCTTGCGCTCGCTGAGGGAGCTGACCTGGTAGGGCTGGGGTGGGACGGGGGCAGGGCGCAGGGTCCGAAGGCGCGTGGCACAGCAGTACACGGCCAGGGCCGACAGCTCCGGGGAGATCTGCTTGGCCTAGGACAGTGGTCGGCAAACTCATTAGTCAACAGAGCCAAATAGCAACAGTACAACGATTGAAATTTCTTTTGAGAGACACATTTCTTAAACTATATAGGTAGGTACATTGTTATTAACTTAATTAGGGTACTCCTAAGCTGGCCTTTGCTAAAAACATCCTCAATCTGATTGAAGTACGTTCGCTGAGGTTGATCCCTCCCAACTCTCCCATCCACATTCTTCTTGTACACTTGTTTCAGATAGACGAGTGTGGATGGGAGGTGAGCCTCCGAGGTTCCTCTAGCTCCAGCCCCCAGCTCCTCCCCTCCTTCCCTTCGCCACCTGCCCAGCCCACCCCACTCACCTGCCGCTTCTGCTCTGCAGCCTCCACCCTCTCTTCTTCCTCCTCCTCTTCCTCCTCCTCCTCCCGGTCCGACAAGATTCGACCATCCTCGTTCCGAGCAGCTGGCAGCTTCTTGCCCTTCACCAGGACCCGGCCCTTCAGCTGCTGTAGAGACCAATATGGAAGGGTTAGTCCTCTCACCCCTGTGTCAGCGGGTTGGTCAGTCATTCAACCACCGTGTGAGAGGCTGCGGGGGTGAGGAGCAGGAAAAGACACACAAAGATGAGTGGTTTCTAACAGAAAAACAAACAAACTGGAAACAACCCAAGAGGTCGTCAACAGGGGATTGGCTAATGAGGTCCCTCCAAACATCAGAATCCTACGCAGCAGCCGTTAAAATGATGGAGGCAGCTCCGGATGGAAAGGGAAACCGCTCCCCAATAAAGATCTCACCTGACAGAAGTAGTGTAGAACACGGAATCAATGGCCCTGTGGTGTAACATTTGAAAGAGAAGAGAGCCATGGGGAGGGGTATATATGCAGGGGGAAATTCTGGAAGGACACACAAGAAATTGCTGAAGATGGTTACTTTGTGTGAAATAGGACAGGGATGAGCCCAAGTGGGAAAAAAAACCATTTTCGATTGTATACACTGGTGTACTGTTCAGTTTTTGTTTACCATATGTATGTTATTTTCATGCTAATAAAAGATCAAATCACACACACACACCAGGGTGAGTCAACATTTTCTGCATATTTGGGATAGGGAGTGGGAGGGGAGTTTTCTCAAGGAGCCAGAACAGAGTGCATATCCTGAGGGGGGCAGATAAAATGCTCTGGGGTTTGGAGTGAAAGGAGGCAGGACCACCTCTGGCCAGAATCTGGGGGAGTTTCTAAGGCCACAGGAGGAGGCAGTTTAGGCTGCACCAGAATTATAAGCAGGTGGCGCTGGGCAAGCCAGGTGGCTGGGGAGGGAGCCCCAGGTGGAGACGATGTCAACCAAGACCTTTGAGGTGGGACTGGCTGAGCTTGCAGGGATTCTGTGGGCCGTGAGGCAGAGCAGGGAGGTCAGGGCCAGGTCACGAAGGCTAAATGCCAGGAGAGAGGGTGGGGTGGGTCTAGTCCAGCGGTTCTCAACCTTCTGGCCCTTTAAATACAGTTCCTCATGTTGTGACCCAACCATAAAATTATTTTTGTTGCTACTTCATAATTGTAATGTTGCTACTGTTATGAATCGTCATGTAAATATCTGATATGCAGGATGGTCTTAGGCGACCCCTGTGAAAGGGTCATTCGACCGCCAAAGGGGTCGCGACCCACAGGTTGAGAACCGCTGGTCAAAGATGGACAGCAGGAGACTGATCAGACCAGTGGGTGGCGGATGTCAGACGAAGGCAGGAGCAGGGGAAGGTTAAGGCCGACAGCGGTGAGGGGTCTTGAACAGGGAAGTGATGAGCAGGGGTGGAGGCCGGAGCCCAGATAGACCCTTCCCCACCGACACTGAGGCTCTGGGAGCATCACCTCTGGGGACGGCAGCTCCTCGGGGTTCTGGGAGTCCAGCTCCTGTGTCACCAGCATGTCCCCCAGGATGGTGCGGAGGTGGCAGGCCAGGACGGCCTGCTGCTCCAACCCACAGTGGTTCTCGAGGGAGAGGATGACAGGGTATGGGGACAGCTGTAGGGGGAGAGGCAACAGCGCAGAGTCACTCACCCCTTCTTTTCTCCTCCCATCCCAACCAGAACCCCTACTCCATGCAGCCCCAGCTCCCTCAGGGCAGGCTGGCCAAACCAGGGCCTGGAGAACCCACTGTGGGAGGGAGGAGACTGAGTCAGGGGGATGTGGGACACACCTGGGTGGGGCCAGCCTGTACACGGAGGGACAGAGGTCAGACATGGGGCCTCGGGAAGGGGTGGACTGTCGGGGAGGCCGAGGGCAGCTGCAGGAATGGTTTTCTTTTATAAATGCTCTTCATATGTTAGTGACATTGACCATGTCATTAGTATGCAAACTATCCCTCCCCCTTCGTCATTTGTTGGTGGTAAGATTTGTGTAGCTTAGCTGAAATTGCCGTTTTATGTAGACACCATAGTAGGCTAAGCTTCTCTCTCTCTATCTCTCTCTCTCTTTTTAGCTTCTCTTTATGGCTTACTCTTTGGCGACAATTATTAAAATGCCCTTCCCTCCCGCAAGGTTTTCTCCTGGAAATTCTGAGATTTTAATACATTTACTAAATATGAGGGTGGGAGAAGGAAGCCCCTCACTCAGCTTTATTCTACCCCACTGGCCGCTGTCCCAGCCGCACCTGGGCAGGGAGTGGTTCTCTGGGCAGGGGTTTCTTTCGGGAGGACTGAGGGGGGCTGGGCTCACCGTGAAGGCGTGGTCACGCACGGCCTGGACCACATCTCGGAAAAGGATCTTGGAGGTGAGCGTGTGGCCGTGGTAGATGACGGGCTCCCCTCCCGGCCCCTCCCAGCAGTCCAGCTCCACACAGCGGCATCCCTGGGCGAAGGCTCTGTGAACAGACAGGCAGGGTGCCATGTGGGTGGCACAGATCAGCGAAACCGACAGGTGGGCCCCCGGAAGCCCACAGTGGGAGCTGAGCCCCATTTCCCAGCCAAACGGGGCTTCTAGAAGGGTTCACTGCCACCCTCCCTCCACGGGTACCTAACGTAGGCCTCAGTGCTGCTGAGCCCCCCAATCTGGGAGTCGGTCAGGTAGGTATTGTGGGAGGAGGAGATAAAGTAGTGGGCGAGGGGCTGGTCCATGTCCTGGAACATGCACGTGTGGGCCGGGTTCAGGGCGTCCCCCTCTGGTGACAACAGGTACATCATGAAGCCATCCAAGGTCATCAGCTCGTGCTGCTTGGCTGCAGGGAGGGGCAGAAGGCAGCATCAGGACACACAGGGGACCCCCCTGTCCGGCCCCAAATGCTCCAAAGCTCACTCCACTTAGTACTGACGAGCACCTGTCTACCGACTGGACTCGACAAAGTTACGCCAAACCCTACGGGGCAGCTGAGTCCGGATGGCACCACAGCCAGGAACAGCAGAGCCCCCTTATCTGGGAACCCAGGTCTATCCGACACCACAGCCTGGGCTGTGTCGGCCCCAGCCCCTCGGTCAGACCCCCACCTGTCTCATTGAGCTCGTAGGTCTGGATGAGCTGCTGGGCGTGGGCCAGCGTGGCGCCGTCCTCGCCCTGGTCCTCCAGGAACTCCAGCAGCTCAGGGGCGCTCAGCACGCGGTCCTCGCCCGAGTACCGATGGAAGATCTCCTCCAGCTCCGGGCGCTTCAGCAGTCGCCGCAGAAACTCCTCAATCTCGGTCCCCTCCAGCCGCTCGTTGTCGGAGTGGTCACACTCCTAGGAAGCAGAGGGAGGGACTCAGGAGAGGGCACACCTGGGGAAGCTGGCCGCACTGACACACCCAGCATCTGCCATGGTCGGGAAAGCAGATGTCTCCCATTCACAGGGAGAGAAACAGCTCGTGAGGCTCCAGCCTCGCTCAAGGGCACAGCTGGTGGCCTGCGGGGCTGAGATGCTTGGGGAAGATCTCTCGGGTTCCGGGCCTGTCGCTCTGGATGACCTGCCCTAGGAATCAAGATGTGGGAGGAGCCCTGGCTGGTGTGGCTCAGAGGTGGAGGTTCCACCTATGAACCAGGAGGTCTAAGTTCAGGCACATGCCCCGGTTTCGGACTCAATCCCTACTAAGGGGCGTGCAGGAGGCGGGCGATCAATGAATCTCATCATTGATGTTTCTATTTCTCTCCCTCTCCCTTCCTCTTGGAAATCAATAAAAATATATATTAAAAAAGATAAAAGATGTGGGAGGAAAACCAGTGTCCCTGGGGCAGGACTGGGCTCCTGTGCTACGCTCCCCTCCTAGTCATTACCATCCTCAGATTCCCACGTTCACGCCCAGGGTCGGTGCGCAGCACAGAACTGAGGATCCACATGGAGCTGTCGGGAGGGGCACAGGTGCCGTGTACTGTCGTTCAGTGTCACCAGCTAGACACTCAGCAGCATCCACAGAGGGGGCTGCCATGTGCCCTGACTGGGCCCCGGATGCAGAGCCCACCCCTGTGTGCCCCCGGCTGTGCTCCCACAGGCGTGGAGGTGCCACACACGCCACAGTGGAGGAGGGTGTCACGTGGGCCGTGAGCCGACTCCTCCCTTTGCTCCTGATTGCAAACCACACAGGTCACCTGGGCAAAGGGTTTTAAAGAAACGAAAACTACAGCTTCGCTGCTCCCTTGGGAGTGGTGGGCGGCCCAAGGTCCTCCCTACCCCTGGGGTCTGCCTGATGGGGAGAAGTTCTGGGCCCATAGCCTCGGGGGAGGGGATGAAGGGAAGTAGACCCAGGTGTGGCCTTTCTGCTGCAAGAGGCCCCTGTGGCCACCACAGCTGGATGGAAAGGAAAACAGCCGACTCCAATGGTCGGGGAGGACAGAGAGCAGAGGTCAGAGAGGTGGCGGGGGCCCACCTTGAAGAGGCGGTAGGCGTACATGTCATTCATGTCCACGTTGACCATTCTGAGCAGGCTCTTGATCTCCTTGAAGCTCATCTTACTGTCCTGGTTGGAGTCCGCCCGGTGCAGATAGGAGTGGATCCAGGTGTGGGTGCTCAGGAAATACCAGCAACAGGCTGGGCACCACCCCCCGCTGGCAGGTGACTGACAGGTTTGTCACCATCGCCTGGCTTGGGGGCTCCCCAGTGTCCCCAGTGGCCTGTGGGCTCCTCGAGCACAGCATTGGGCTGTGCTCCAGGGGACTGGGCTCCCCAGAGCCAGGAGGCCATGTCCCCACCCTGTTTTTCGGACAAGGGGCTCGGGGCTCAGGTTCAGACTGGGGACCCCGGAAGGACAGGGCCACCTGCCCCAGCCTGGGGTTCTCCAGGGCCCGCCTCCCTCCACCCCCCCCCCACAC
>NW_006300368.1:1224497-1233137 GCF_000327345.1 Myotis davidii
ATCAGGGTGTGGCAGAGTTGTTTCTTCTGAGGCCTCTATTCTTCATGTATAGATGGCTGTCTTCTCGGTAGATCTTCACATCATCTTCCCTCTGTGGGCGTCTGTGACCTAATAGCTTCTTTTCATAGGGGCCTCGGTCACGAAGCATGGCGCGCACGTCCTCATCCTCCGTCAGGCCTGCGGGGCGGGAGGCCGGGGTGCACTAGAGCCTCGCCCCACTGGGACCTCCTTCCTCCCTGCTCCCCGCGAGAGCTGTGGCCTCCCTCTCTGAGCCTCTCCGAACCCACACAGGCCTCTCCCTGCGGAGCGGAACGTGCCCCGATACTGGGTTTGACTTGAGGCTTGGAGTGCCTCGCCCAGGTCCCCCTGGGAGGGGTGCCAGTCCCCGCCAGGCAGTGGTCTCTGGAGGCCCTGGAGCAGAACAGCCCCGGGGCAGGATAAGGGACTTAGGCCTCCCTGTCACTCCTCCAGCCTGCAAGCCCAGAACCTGTCACCCGCAGCCTTTTCACTTACTGGAAACCCTGACCATCGAGAAAGCTGCCTCACTATCTAACCTAAATCTCTCTTGCTGCAACCCAAGCTCCTCACCTCTGCTTTCCCGACCAGGGAGGACGCAGAGGCCACTGTGGCTCTGGGGTCACAGACCAAGGCCTCCAGGGCCTGCCTGGCTAAGAGGAGGCTGATCTGGCATCTGTGTGCCCTGGTGGGGCCCCGCTGCAGGCATGGTCTCCTGTGATGTCTGGCATTTGCCCAGCCTCTATGACAACCCCATGTCTCCCCTCGGCCCACAGGTCCCCTCCCGTTAGTGTCCACCTTCCCTGTGTTAGGGGCAAAAATAGAATGTTGGGGACTAGCCATGGTTGTGGGAAACACTAATCACGCCCTGTTAGCCGTGACTGCCTTGTTCTGGTTAAAGGACATTCTAACCTGGCTGGGAGCTGTACACCCGCCCCCCACCCCCCCACACACACACACCCGGGAACCTGGGAGTCAACCTTGGACCTGGGAGTCAACCTTGGAATGGGGTCCATTCTCATTCAAGAACCGCCTGTTATCGTGCCAAGATTAACAACCTTGTTACCCAGACAAACAATGGAGTCCCACCCCAGACTGCATAGCTGACTTCCTCCGGCCTGTAATCCCCACTTCCCCATGTCATCTCTGTCCTCCTGCCCAATATGCACAGCTGGCTTACGGGAGGGGGGTGGGCTGCTCTCCCATGTTGTTGGCGTTATTGGAATAAACGTTCATATGTGACTCAACCCTGTCTCTGCTGAACTGGCTCAAGTAGTGACCGGCAGCCTGGACACCTTGGTCGTCTGGTTTCCTTAAAACAAAATGCGTACAAAGCACCTACTGCACACACTCCCGGCCCTGCTCATGTCCTCACACACAAGGAAACAAGCTTCAGTCACTGGCCAGAATTCTCCCCCCCCCAACCCCCCCAACCCCCCTCCTACCGGCTGGAATTCTAAGAAAGTGGTGGAAATATGTGCCCTCGGCTATGAACTGAACCTTTCAGCTCCTATCCTCCTCCTTCCTCCCCCGCCTCCACCAATACCTGGTCATGGGAGGTAGGAGGGAGCAGAATTTAATTAGTTGTTTATTTTATATTCAATTTATTTTAACTAAAGAAAAGTTCGCCCATTTCTCCTACCCCTGCTCTCGGCAGCATGTTCTCTGTGCATAAAATGGAAATGTCAGTAATACCTGCTAACAACCCAAAATCCAGCCAAGACGCTGCCCATCCTGGTGGTGCCACACCCTGCCTGCTTGGATCCCCTCAGCAGGGGTCAAAACCGGAGACTGAAGAGCCCAGGACAATGGAAGGGGTGGGAGCTGGACAAACAGTAGGGCCCCGCCCTCTGGAAAGGAGGGGGCCAGCCAGAGGTGGACGAGGGCCCAGTTTCCAGAGAACCGGAATCTGGATTTGTATGTGAATCCTCCAGATTTTCCAATGTTGGCAACTAAATCAAATTGAAGCAAACAAACAAAAACCCCAAAATGCTACCATGTGGGCCAAAGGAAACAGGACTGTGGGCTTCTCTTCCTCCCTCTATTTCACTTAACAAGCCCCCAAAGCCAGGTTGGGCTTTGGGCTTTGTGGGCCCAGGCCCCTGCCTGCCCACCTGCAAACTCTGACCTCTCACTCTCTCCTGGAGCCTTTGTACTGTCCTTCTCCTTCCTCTTCCTCATTCCAGAATCCTTCAAGGTCCAGCTCAGACATGACCTCCTCTGGAACGTCTTCCATAATTTGTCCTCACATGGGAGTTCTCCCTCCCTGACCACCAACGTTTTACTTTAATTAAAACAAACAGACGTCCACCTACATGGCAATCTCCGTGGACTTCCGTGAACCCAAGGGCAGGGATGAGACCAGTCTCCTAACCCCAGTGCTTGTCCTAGAGCCAGATTAGCAGGCAGTTTTCTGAAAGGGGAGGCGGATGGACAAACAGCGCTACCTCCAGCCCGGCCTCTTCCACCCCCAGTTCAGAGCAGAGGCCTGTGGGTCTGGGTTTCTCAATCCTGGCTGGGCATCAGTACCACCTGCGGGAGGTTGCAAAACCGTGGCCCAGCGATTCCCATCAAGCAGGTGTAGGCTGGAGCCTAGGCGTCTGTGTGTTTAACAACCTACCCTGTGACTCTGAGGGCAACTGTGAGTGAGAATCAGGGCATCAGAGGCAGGAGGAGAAGCCTGCCATCTTTAGGAGGCGAAGGTCCCCCTGGAGGCCAACCCTGTGGCCCTAATGGCTCCACGGTGTTTCTCAGGGTTTAGACTGTGGCCCTCTGGAAGGGGCAGTGCCCACTTGGTGCCCCCTAGGCTGGAAGGAGAGGTGGAAGGTAGCATGGGCCAGGCCAAGAGACTCACCAGACCCTCAGACCCCTATTCCCACCTCTGGGCAACCTATGAATTCTCTCATCCTGAGAAACAACGGGGTAGGTGCAGGACAGTCAGGGAAACCGCAGGGCCACCCCAACTGAGCCCACCCCTCCTCCACCTGCTCTGCTGTGGGAATGGCCCTGCAGTCCCACGTCTGCCAGACTCTGCAGATGCGGCCACCTCCCCTGATCTGGCCAGCCCTCCGATGCCAAGTCCATGGTTGGGGGGTGGGTGGGGTGTGGTGGGGTGGAGAGGAGGGGGTAGTGAATGACTAAGGCCGGAAATGGAGGTGAGTCATGCAGGGCCTGCTCTGTCCAGTCTTCTGCAAACAGGACAGGGCGACAGGCAGCCTGGGCTCTTGACCAGCCTCCCACTGGGACAGGTTCTCATGCTGAGGGGGCCCCTGCTCCTGGCCCTCAGCCCCAGCTCCCCATGAACCTGTTGTGGGAAGGGGTGACATTCCAGTCTGTCCACCCAACTGGTACTGGTCCCTGGGTCACACTACCCCCAACCACACGCCCAGTGGAAAAGCCAAAAAGAATGAGGGAGCAGGGCCAGGCTGGGCCGGGGCTGAGTTCTTGGGTGGGTGCCTCTGTCTCCCCATTGCTGAACCCTGGGGTAGTGAGGGGTCTGGGGTGCCAGACAGGAGGAGCAGGACCAACAGAAGTAAAGGGGTGAGGTCAGGAGGAGTCCCCAGGCCCTGGGCAGAGATGCTGGGAGGAGCTTGGTTCTCTAGGCAGCTACCCAGTAACATTTATAGGTCCGGCCAAGCCCAAACCTACAGGTGTTTCACCTACCACATTCCTACCTGCTCGGAGCAGGCGCACAAGCTGCCTGCCTTCTGCGTTTTGGGTGGTTCTCTATCCACTCTGCCTTCAAGCTGAGCTGGGCAGCACCTTGGCTACCTCGACTGAGCAGGTAGGG
This sequence comes from Myotis davidii, assembly GCF_000327345.1. Classification (NCBI taxonomy): domain Eukaryota; kingdom Metazoa; phylum Chordata; class Mammalia; order Chiroptera; family Vespertilionidae; genus Myotis; species Myotis davidii. Next base: position 1,228,303 of record NW_006300368.1, read on the forward strand.
GAATAATCATGAGATAATAGCAGTAAAAACAAGGACAAACAATAAATAGCCAAAAGGTGGGAAGGACCCAGGTGGCCACTGACAGATTCATAGATAAGCTGTGTGGTCACGGGCATGTAGACAGAAGGGTAAGACGCAGAGAGCAGGGTGTGTGTGACAGGAGTGCTAGGTCTCCAGTGAGGGTGTGTGTAGGTGATGTGTACATACCGGGTGTGTGCACTGGTGTGTGTGTGTATGTGTGTGTGTATGGGGGTGGTGTATGGGGTTGGTGGGAAGGAGGAAGGTGGATCAGCTTGGGGAGGAAAATAGGCAACGTGTGTGTGTGTGTGTGTGTGTGTGCGCCAGTGCACACTCAGGAGAGCACATGGGGCTCCAGAGGAATGTGAGACATGCAGGGAACAGTGACAGCCGACAGCTCCATGCCAATGGGGGAGGGGGCAGAGGGCAGCTTTTCCTGGTGGCTGGGGTCATGAGGCTCTGGGAGGGGACACACAACTGGCAAGGGTTCCCAAACACCTTCCCACCTGAATCCTCCAGCCACCAGGCAGCCCCCCAGCACCCCAAAGACCAAACATGTTCCCCCTGGTCCCCACTGGCTGCCACACCCAGAGCTGGAGCCCAGCAGAGCTCTGAGCCAGAGTCCATAACATTCCTTGGAAAATCAACAAAGTCAGGAAAGGCAGGAGTGCTTCCCCTGCCCCTGGGCGGGACCCATGAGGTGAAGGTGGCAGCACCCTCCTGGCAGAACAGCCATGAAGCCTGTGCAAGGGCACAGGTTGTGGGAGGTCATTCCCTAGAGCTGCAGAAGGAGAGGGGGGCACAAGGCACAGCAGCCAGCCCCCCCTTCCCCCCGTCCTGCCTGGCATGCTCCTGCTTAGCCAGGAGGGCTGCCCTCCCCTCCCCACCACCAGGCCAGGCACCTGCCAGCACTGGGCGCCGCTCTAAAGACCCCCGCCCAGGGAGCCCCACTCACCCCGCAGGGGGCATCTTTGGCAGGCCATCGGCAGAGCGTCTTGCCCCGTGGCACCTGGTGGTGTGTGCAGGCTGAGGAGGGCAGGGAGCAGGATTCTGCCCACTCAGTGCTCTGCTCACTGGGCGGATTAGGGACAGGGTGGAGCATTAAAGGCACAGAGTCAGACAGGGGCTCTGGGGAGACGGGGTTGTCAGATAAAATTCAGGGTGCCCAGTTAAATTTGAAATTCAAATAAACAACAATTAATTCGGGCCAACTTATACTAAAATATCATTTGTTGTTTCTATGAAATTCCCATTTAACTGGGCATCCTGCATTTTATGTGGCAAGCCTGTGAGGGCGCCCCTGGAAATTGGCAGGGCCCCTGAGAGGGAAAGTCACTCTGAGTTCGGACTCTCAGCCGGCTGCCTGTGTTCACATCCTCTCTCAGCTACTTCTAGCTTTGAACCTCAGCTTCTTCATTTGCAAGATGAGGCTCAGTACCGTCCAGCTCATATGACGGTGAGCATTCAGTGAGCTATGTGAAATGCCTGGGCACAGTGTTAGAAAGGTGTTAGTTAGCATCCATTCATTCTGGCAAGAAAGATCCATCACTAAAAACCAGCCTTTGGCAGCAGGCGGCCAGAGGCTGTGTGGACTCCTGCCGGTGACCTCACCCCGTCCCCTGGCATTTCTCATCTGTAATAGAGGACAGCAGCACCTTCCCCTCCGCAGCTCCGGGATGAAGTAGGATCTGGGCTCATGCAGGCTCAGCCCTGTGACTGGCCCATCAGGTGCTCACTGGGCTCCTCTTCTCACTCTTCAACTATTCCCTGGCTTCCTGGAGGCAGGCCAAGCCAGCAGCCATCCTGGGGCAGGGAGAGTGGGTGGCTGCTCCTCTCTCCTCTCCCTCGTCCTGGTTCCCTCCCCTGCCTTGGTCCAAAAGGCCCTTTCTTTTCCTTGGACCCCTCTGAGCCTTTGACTTCTGAGCCACTCCCTGCTCTGATCTCTCTTGACCTGATCTAAAATAAAATCTGTTCTCTGTGAACATAAGGGGTGTGGCCATGGCCTAGATGGCCGCCTCAGGGGGACCCTGAGGGTGTGGGCAGCCCGAGGGGCTGGACCCGTGACACCTGGGTTTCTTCTCCACCCTGTGGGCGCCCCCCCACACACACACACACACGCGGGCATTCCTCTCCGCAGTTGCTCAGCAGGACAAGGCAGTGGGGAGGAGGAAGGGCAGCCAGATGACATTCTGACACCCACATGGTTCCTGAGTGTCACTGTGACGCGTGCCCGTGCAGCCTTACTCAGCCTGGGCTCAGCTGTAATTATGTGTCCACAAGTGTCTGCCACTAACCTGTGCGCTCCCTGAGGGTAAGGCACGGTGTTATTCATCTCCATAGCCTAGTCTGGCACACAGATCGGGCTGAGCCAACGTGTGTGGCGCGAAGAGGCAGACAGGCGTGCAGGGCTCTGCTCCCCACCGCATCCAGAACCCCTGTGAGTGGTGGACTCCTTTGGCTGTCTCAGTGGCACCTCGACTCCCACGGCGCTCCCCCTCTCCCCAAACCACCCCTGCTCCTTAGCCCAGAGAATGAATAACACTGTCGCCCACCAGGGACACCTTTCCAATCTCACCGACTGCAGAGTCCATCCCCGACTACACCCTAGGACAGTGGTTCTCAACCTTTATCATGCCACGATCTTTTAATACAGTTCCTCGTGTTGTGGTGACCCCCAACCATAAAATTATTTTCATTGCTGCTTCATAACTATAATGTTGCTACTGTTATGAATCATCATGTAAATATCTGTTATGCAGGATGTATTTTCATTGTTACAAATTGAACATAATTAAAGCATAGTGATTAATCACAAAAACAATATGTAATTGTAGATGTGTTTTCCAATGGTCTTAGGCCAGTAATTCTCAACCTTCCTAATGCCGTGACCCTTTAATACAGTTCCTCATGTTGTGGTGACCCCCAATTTCATTGTTACAAATTGAACCTAATTAAAGCATGGTGATTAATCACAAAAACAATATGTAATTATATATGTGTTTTCCGATGGTCTTAGGCGACCCCTGTGAAAGGGTCGTTCGACCCCCAAAGGGGTCGCGACCCACAGGTTGAGAACCGCTGCCCTAGGAGGTTCCAGAGTCCATTCTCTACTACCCCAGCCCAAGTCTGTCTGCCCAACTGACCCCTCAGCCTCCCTTCTATGAGTCTCCCTTCATCCAACCCAACCCTACTTGGCACAACTCCTGCGCTCCAGAGAAAGTCCCTAATCTGTAAGGAGGGGCCTTGAAGATCTGGCCCTACCTGCCTCTCCCCTTTGCCTCACTGGTCTCTGGCCCTCGCTGGTTGCCCAGCATCTCCTTTCTCCCCTCCCTTCCTAGTCTTGCATCTTTGCTTCACTGTCTGACCTCCTTCCTGATGCTCAGCTGTCCAAGGGCCAGGACGGTGGCTGTCCTATTCGTTGCTGAATTCCCAGGACACAGCATACTACAGGCACTCGATGAGTGTTTGGTGCATGCATGCATGATTGATGGAGGGAGGGCAGAGATCATGTTTTATGTCCGCATAAGGAGGCTGCCAGGCAAGTTGCTCAGAACATAGTGCTCAATAAATTCAGGTCAAATGAGTGAGAGGAGGTAGAAGTAAGAACAAGGTGGGGCGGCGGGGAGAGAACAGTGGCAAAGAGGAAGCAAGACTGGCACCTGGGACCCGGAATTCTGCTCCGAGATTCACACAGGTCTCCTGGGCAGCCCTGCCCGTCCGTCCCCTCAGCCCCGCACCCGATCTCTCCATCATGAACTGTTCTGCCAACAGCAGTTCCCACCATACACCAGTTGCGCAGCATTTGACACTTTACAAAATTCTCCCACACAAACAGCCCTGTTTTTCAAGCCACTCAAACACCTAGTCCTAGCCAGTGGTTCTCAACCATCTGGCCCTTTAAAAACAGGGTGAAAGGGTTGTTCGACCGTTTAGGCCAGGGGGTCCTCAAACTACGGCCCGCGGGCCACATGCAAATACAAATATTGTATGTTCCCGTTTTGTTTTTTTACTTCAAAATAAGAGATGTGCAGTGTGCATAGGAATTTGTTCGTAGTTTTTTTTTAGACTCTAGTCCGGCCCTCCAACGGTCTGAGGGACAGTGAACTGGCCCTCTGTTTAAAAAGTTTGAGGACCCCTGGTTCAGGCAGTCCTGCTTTGCCCGACTCTGAGGTGGGGGTGGCGATGTGGTGAAGCGCAGCCTGCGGGCCCAGGCCGTCTGGCTTTGCCCGACTCTGAGGTGCGGGTGGCGATGTGGTGAAGCGCAGCCTGCGGGCCGGCCGGTGCCTTTACCACCCGTGTGGTCACCGACAAATCCCTGACTTCCCAACCTGAGGAATGGGGACTGTGCCACCCGCCTGTCAGGAAGGTGAGGACCCAGTGACACCGGCCCGTAACTACCCGGGACTGCGGGTCTCCGAGATGCTTACGGGGTCACCGTTACAGTCCCTTCCCCCAGGGAACCCCCACATCTGGGAGGGGGTCTGGCTTTCTGACACTGAAGACAGTTCTCCCAGTGAGACAGCCCTACAGAGTCCTACTGCGGCTGCAACCCCGGGGGCTCTAGGCTGGGGGGCTGGCCTGAGCGCCCGGTGTCTTCCGCACCCTCAGGCCCTGCTAAGGGCTGCCCTGAAAGGACGGGGTGCTGGCAAGCTGGGTGAAGGACGCCCCAAGTCTGTCTCCCATTCCACTCCCCGGACTCGTAGGGGACCCCCCATCCACACCCCTCGCCCGAACTCCCCTGCAGCACGCCCCGCGGGCGCCTCCTGGTGGGAAACCAATGCGTCCTGGGCGCCAAGCTCCGGCCGGGGACCTCGGTG
>NW_006300368.1:1233805-1242352 GCF_000327345.1 Myotis davidii
GCCGAACCCGAGGAGTGCGGGAGCGGGAAGGGGGGGGCTCACAGGGTTACCCCTCCCGCACCGGCCCGGGCAGACCCCTCAGTTGTAGAAGCTCGAAGCTGATGGTCTGGAGAGGAGGGGGTGCCTCCTAGACTGCGGCTGCCGGCAAGACGAGGGTCTGGGGTTCGAAGCTTGGCCGGGCTGGCCCCGCACCTGCTTGATCGCCCCGGAACGGCCCCTGCACGCGGCGTCGATGTCACTCGTGACCCCAACCCGCGAGTGAGCGTGGAGTGCGGTTCCGGTGTCCTGCGTGACACTTACTATACAGACACCCACCTGCGTGTTTGCTCCGAAGAGTGGGAGGGACCGTGACTGCATGAGGGCACGCTGTCTGCTCCCCGTGCCCGGGTGGGGCGAGGAGCCGGTCGCACGCCGCCGCTGGCAGAGGCCAATGCGCGCCATCAGGACCTCGATTGGCCAGCTCCTTGCCCCAGGCTCTCCCCCATTCTCAGTTTCCTCGACTCGGAGGTTCCCCCTTCTGGGTTGGGTTCTCACCCCTTTCTGGATATTCTTTCTGAATGTCACGTCTTCACTTCTGCACTTTCCCCCACCCCCACTTCTGCAATATATATATATAAAAAATTGATTTTTTTACAGAGAGGAAGGGAGGGCCGACGCTCCATCCACCGAGCCAAACCAGCTTCGGCGACACTTTTGATCCTGCAATTTCTTCCTCCAAAATGACTTTCCTCGTTCTTTTCTTGGCTTACCACCCTTTTTAAAACTTGATTTGAGGGAGAGAGAGAAATTGCTGTTCCACTTATTTATACAATCATTGGTTGATTTTTTTTTTTTTAAGCCTCACCGGAGGATATTTTTTCCATTGACTTTTTGAGCGTGTGGAAGGGAGGGAGGGGAGAGAGAGAGAGAGAGAGAGAAGAGAAATATTGACCTGAGAAAGACACATTGACTGGTTGCCTCCCCAACGTGCCCCGACTGGGCTGGGGACCAAACCTGCAACCGAGGTACCAAACTGTCCGCGGGCCGACGCTCTAACCACTGAGCAAACCAGCCAGGTCCATTGGTTAAGTCTTAGTTAAGTCTTAGATGTGCCCTGAAGGCATTGGCCTATGGGGAGGAAGCTCTAACCAACTGAGCAACCCGGCCAGGGCTCCTGGCTTAGTCCTAAACCTTCCACAGCTCAGTTCCGATGCCCCTCCTCCAGAACACCTTACCCCAGACATGACTCCCTATTTTATTATTTTTTAAATGTTTGTATTGATTTTAGAGGGGAATAGAGAGGGACAGAAACATCAACATTGATCGGTTGCCTCGCCTATGCGCCCAGACTGGAACTGAACCCACAACCTGGCCAATTGAGGCCAGGGCATGACTCCCTATTTTCCCTATTTTTCTAAATAAGGGGAGAGATAGAAGCATCAATGATGACAGAGAATTATTGATTGGTTGCCTCCTGCACGCCCCCTACCAGGGATCAAGCCCACAACCGTGGCATGTTCCCTTGACTGGAATCGAACCTGGAACCCTTGAGTCCGCAGGCCGACGTTCTATCCACTGAGCCAAATCAGCCAGGGCATGGCTCCCTATTTTATCTACAGTGGCTGTCAGGTGTCTGAAGAGACTTGGGCTGAGCTGACAGACGCTGGTCTCCACCAGGGGGCGAGAGTGCTCCGTGTTATTTCACTATGTCCACCAGGAGGCGCTTCCGCCCCTCTCCGGCAGTCCTGGACAGGGAAGCCGACCCCGGATCCACCCCGCCCGCTTGGGAGAGGCACAGCTATTTGCATACTCTTGAAAGGGGTGCGCTGAGTGGCTAGAGTACAGAAGCCAAATTTGAAACGGGCTCTCTCATTGGCTCCAATTCCACCTCGCTCAGCGTCTCCATTCGGGCCCGACGGGGCCGGGAGGTCAGTAGGAAGCCCTCGGCTAGTGGCGAGAGGACCCAGGTGTCCGGGCAGGGGTCTCCGCGGGGTGAGTGTCAGGCTGCCGGGCCGGGGTGCGGGGGCCCCGGGGGGAGGGCTGCTCGCCTGCCTGACTCCTCTTGGCTTTCCCATCGCCTGCCCAGGAGTTGTCGATGCGCATCTAAAGGGGTCCTGCGACCCTAACCACCTGCCTCTCCACCCACCCACCGCGGTCCTCTCCACCTACCCCAGCCGCCCCTACCCTGCTTGGGGTAGGAAAGGGCTCTCTGCAGCCACAGCTTCTGACCTCCTCGGGTATCTCGCTCAGGTCTCTAAAGAGCTTAGTTTGCCCCTCTGGAAAGTGAATCAGAGTGGTTTGTCGAGGTGTGTGCCGGGGTGGCCCCTGGAGGCCTGCTCCCACGGAGGCTTGTTCTTGCAGAGTTGCTCAAAAGTAGGGTCCCAGGGCTCAGAGCAGCTGGAGATGGGTACCGAGAAAGAAATCACGGAACCGGACTGCCAGAAACAGTTCCAGGCCGCAGTCAGAGTCATTCAGAACCTGCCTAAGAACAACAGTGAGTGAGGGCTGGGGACCTGCATTTGGGGGTCAAGATGGCAGGGGTCTGTCTCCCAGGAGACTCTCTGATCCCTTTAGTGTCTGCAGACAAGTCTCTGCCTGGGTCACCTGATGGGTCCCCTCTACCTCCTGCCCCTGGTAGACTCCTCACCATCTCTGCCGTCTCCTAGGGTAGTTCCCCCCAGCCTCCATCCTCTTGGAGCTGGGGGGTGATGCTCTGCTCTCCAATCCCCAACTTCCTGCCCAGGTTATTACCGCCCCTCCTATGAAGAGATGCTTCGATTCTACAGCTACTACAAACAGGCTACCATGGGGCCCTGCCTGGTCCCCCGGCCTGGGTTCTGGGACCCCATTGGACGATATAAGTGGTGAGCTCCCCACCGGCTGGGCAAACAAGCCTCCATTGTCAACTAGCCTCTCACAACTCTCTGCCCCCAGGGATGCCTGGAACAGCCTGGGCAAGATGAGTAGGGAGGAGGCCATGTTTGCCTACATCACTGAGATGAAGGTGGTGGCACAGAAGGTAGGGATAGGCTGTGGGCTCCTCTCTGTCCCCAAGCTCCCGGCCAGATGGCCTGCCCCCCACCCTTCCATTGTTGCTCCCATTATATTTCCTGCACGTTGACACCCCAGGGAATTACCACCTTCATGCTGTCCCCCCAACCTTGTCCCTGGTCTGACTAGGCACAAGGTGGGGGGTATGACAACAGGAGCAGAGGGGAGGGCCCAGCTCAAAGGGATAGGAGGGCAGAGATGGAAGGGGCCAGCTATCCCCCAGGAAACCTTTTCCCCTACAGGTGATCGACACAGTGCCCCTGGGCGAGGTGGCAGACGACATGTTTGGTTACTTTGAGCCCCTGTACCAGGTGATCCCTGACATGCCGAGACCCCCGGAAACCTTCCTGCGAAAGGTCACAGGTCAGGACCCCCAGGACGGGAGCCCTGCAGGTGTTGGGTCAATTGTCAGGTTCAGGCTGAGGGGGCTGCTCGTTGGAGGGGGACCCAGGGGTAGAGGGCTCCAGGTGATGTCCCTGTAAGGACCCCAACTACTGCCCCAATGGGATGGGTCTCAGGCAGTGTCTGTGGCTAATGGGGAACAGAGGTCTGACCTCACTAGGAGGCGCCAGCCCCACCCCCGGGTGCTATGTCTCTGCAGGTTTTGAAGAGCGGGTACTGAATGGAGATACTGGGACTACCCCAGAGTCTCCCTGCCTTCCCAAGGAACCAGCACCCCCAAGCCCAGGTCAGTGGTTGGGCAGGAGGGGTAGAGGCCAAATACAGGCCAGGGTTGGGGAAGACCTCCTGGTGTGGTGAAGGGGAGAAGGCTGGGTGCCATGCTGTGCCCGTCATACCTCATGCCCACAGATAGAGACCTCCTATGCTCCAGGGGAAGCCAGGAGGAAGTTTCTGAGACTTTGGTTCTAGGGCCTCACTTCTAGGACCCATCTGTGCCTCTTGTGGCAATATCTGCCCAGTTCTACACTCCCCCCCCCCCCCCCCCCCCACCCCCGCCCTCCATAGCCTTCCTCTGGCCACCACTAACCTACCTGCACCCTCCCCAGAGTCTCAGCCACCCAGGGACCCGGACCCCGAGGTTTTCTGTGATTCCCTGGAGCAGCTGGAGCCTGAGCTGGTGAGATAACCCCTGGATCTTCCCTCTCCCACCCAACTCTGCCCTGGCTGCTCCCACTGCTCCCTTTGGACCTTGTAACTTATCCCAGCAGGTGTGGGCAGAGCAGAAGGGCGCCCCTGAAGGAGAGCCTGACAGCAGACACAGCCCTGTGCCCCCAACAGGGAAAGGTGAATCACGGTTTGACCCTTAACCCCCTTCTGCCTGCCCCATGGTTCTAATGCCCAGGCCCTTCCTTGGCTGCCCTCTTGGGGCAGAGATGAAAGTCTAGTTCTGGGAACTGGAGAGAGCAGCCTATGCCCAGGAAGGGTTGCCAAACAGCCCGACACTGGATGGGCAAAGTCCTTGCCTGGCCTTCTTTCCCTGAAGGCCGTCAGGAGCCATCAGGCACTGAGGAAGGGTAGCTGGGGCAGGAAGTGCTAGCCTCCCACATAGCTGCAGCTACGTGGCTTTGGGAGTCAGACTCTCTCTCTCTTTTCTCTGGGCCTCCCATTTTGGACTTTCAAAAGACAATAATGAGTTCTGCCCTATCCCTTTCTATAATGTCCAATAAAGGGCACTTTCATAAATATCATCTCCTTTATTCCTTTGAGCCAACAGCCCTGTGAGGGAGATGATATCTTCTCCTAATTTTCAGATGATAAAACGAGGCTCAGAGAAGTTAGTGACTTGCCCAAAGTCACACAGCTACTCCTGGTAGCCTGTTACTCAGCCATGTGGACGGACTTTACAAAAGTCACACTTGGTACAAGGAATTGTGCCCTACTCTTACTTTTTCCTGGACCTGCCCCAGCCTGCCCACACCCTGCCCCTGGCTGAGTTACCTCCTGAGTCCTCTTTCCTATGTGTCCGTTTTCCGCAGAGGGGTTGAGAGGCAGCCTGCCGGGGCCCCAGGAATTGGACTCGTGGCTGGTGGGGACAGTTCGAGCACTGCAGGAGAGCATGCGGGATGTCCAGGGGAGGCTGCAAAGCCTGGAGAGCATGCCTGCCCCCCGCGAGGAGGTGAGCCCCCAAGGCCTAGGGCAGGATCGGGGCAGAGCTCTGAAGGTCTCTGTCCTAGGCTCTTCATCCAGCCACTTCTTTGTCCCCACATCTCTACCTGCACCTTTGCCTCCTCCAGAGACGCGTGATTCACACTGCAGGCGGGGACCCTGAGCGCTTCCTCTTTTCCTGCCCTCACCTCCCTTTGCTTGAAGAGACACTGAGCAGGAGGACGAATTCCAACAGTTGGAAGGGCCAGGATGTGTCTGCTCTTTGCATGGGGGCTGGGGGTCCCTGTTGTTCCTCAGTTGGACTCCTGTTCCCAGATTTAGGGTTTACTTCCCAACAGTTCAGCCCTTGCATTCCTCACTCCCCCCTGGACTCCAAGGTCTGCTTGCCCCTTACACCTCAGCTTCTGCCATTTCTGGAGCCCATCTATGTGCCAAATACCATTAGTTGCATTATCTCACTTAATCCACACAACAACCCTGTGAAATAGGTTTCATTTCCCTGTTACAGATGAGGAAACTCAGGCTCTGAGAGGTTGAGTAGCAGCCGGGAAGACTCTCACAGAGCTGCTGTGAGGATTAGATAATACTCTAGTCACTTCCCCTGAGCTCAGCACACACAACGACCTCCTGGAATGGAGTTCATTGTGATTAGTATTATTATTAACATTAAGTGATGGAACTGGGTGTGGCCCTAGCTCTGCCTGTCTCCAGAGCTGGCACCCACCATTAACTCTGAGTGGGACTGTTCTTGGGAAGCCTGGGTTGGTGGGGGCAGGCGAGGGCTGAGTTGCTGGATGAGGGCAGTCATTTGGGTGACCCCTAATCCCTTTGGCAGTGTGAGTATCAACCAGGGTGGCAGGAATTTCCTCACATTCACAGTGGCTAACATTTCAACACCATCCCTACCACTCTCCAAGGTTTTTTATATTTTGTTTACCTTTTACTAATTTTATCTTTTTTTTTATATTTTATTGATTTTTTACAGAGAGGAAAGGAGAGAGATAGAGATAGAGAGTTAGAAACATCGATGAGAGAGAAACATCGATCAGCTGCCTCCTGCACATCCCCCACTGGGGAAGTGCGCGCAACCCAGGTACATGCCCTTGACTGGAATCGAACCTGGGACCTTTCAGTCCGCAGGCCGACGCTCTATCCACTGAGCCAAACCGGTTTCGGCACCTTTTACTAATTTTAGATGCTAAAGAGTTTAAAGAGTTCCACCCTGAAATACTTGGGTTTGCATCTCTAAAAACAAGAACATTCTATTACGTAATTTTATCACACACAATAATTCCTTCATATCATCAAATGGCCAATACAAATTCAAATCTCTCCAGTTGTCCCAAAATTGCCTTTTCCAGCTAGCTGCTCTACCTGTCCAGCCCAGGAGTACATGCGGCATCTAGTTGCTCTGTCCTTTTAAGAATCTTTTAACCCAGACCAGTCCCTTTTTCTTGCTACTAACTTGCTAATGAGACAGCCAGTGATCCTGTAGAACTGCCCCACGTTTTGGGTCTATCTGTATCCTGGCAGGCGGTTTACATGACCAGATTTCATCAGAGGTGATGTCCTTCGCATCAGGGAACACATATCGATGTCCTGCCCTTAATGATCCTAACACGGACCACTAGCACGGGTAAAGGGGTGACAGTCTGCTGCCACTATTGTAAAGTCAGCTTTTTCTCTTGGAGCCAGTGAATGTCCAGTGCTCTGTCTACCCCATTTGTCACACAGGTTTGGACAACAATTGATAGGTAATCCTTGCCTGAATCAATAATTGTTTTAATAGTTGCAAAAAGGTTTACTTTTAAATTATATTATTCCTTTAAAATTAGCTGTTACTTTTCTGTAGTTCTCTTGATCATCTAGGATTTCCCTGAAATACAGTGCCTTATGAAAAGGAGCATATGAGCTTATTTAATTATCTTTTTTTAAAAAATCCTCACCCCAGGATATTTTTCCATTGATTTTTAGAGAGAGTGGAAGAGAGAGGGAAAAACAGAGAGAAATATTGATGTGAGAGAAACACATCAATTGGTTGCCTCCTGCATGCGCCCTGACCAGGGCCTGGGGAGGAGCCTGCAATCAAAGTCCATGCCCTTGACTGGAATCGAGCCCAGGACCCCTTGATCTGCAGGCCGATGCCCTATCCACTGAGCAAACTGACTAGGACTAATAATATTTTTAAAGGATTTTAATCAACTGCAATCATTCTTTTTAATGCTCAGATTGTCACAACTTTGATCAGTGGAGACCCTTTCAAGTTGGGTCCTATCATGACCTCATTAATCCCTAAAACCTTCCTTGTTTCATTCACCTCTACCTTCCCTGCTCCAGACCTGGAATCGGCACTTCTCCAAGGAGTCCTGGCTCCTTTTAGCAAAAAATATTGAGAGATTAAAATCTGAGCACTCTGGGGTCCTCATTTGAAATATGTGGCACATCCTTTACAATATGAGGGTCTAAAGGCCACACCAACGGGGCCATTGCTTTGTGGCCCAGAGGAAACAGCCTGGAAGCCAGTCCCTCCACCTGGCAGCTCCCCCAGCCTGCAGCCCTCTTGGCACCGGGGACTGCCCTGGAGGAGGATGTGGACGTGAGCTGGAGCTCATCTGTCAGGGACCCACTAGGAACCCCAGGATCCTCCCTTCTAGTGGTGCGGATGTGGGGGCAGGACTTCCCTGCTCCAGGCCCCTCGATCTGGGTTCTGGAAGCAGGTTCCCGAGGAGGGCCGGCTGTGCTGAGGCTGGGCTGGCCCCTGACTCCCTCCCTCCTTCTTGGCAGCAGAGGCTCCCATCCGGTGCTCGGCCTTCGCCCCTCAGGCTCTCAGGTCCTACGCTGCTCTTCTTCCTCCTGTGGCCCTTCATTGTCCAGTGGCTCGTCAGGCAGTTTCGGACCCTGAAGAGGTGATTCTCAAGGGAGGAGTCTGCAGCCAAGGAAGGAGGCCGTGTGCCCCCCGTCCTGCTGTGCCCGCAGCCTGCCAGGGTTTAAGAGAACAGCATTAACCCCACCCGCCACCACTACCAATCAGTGTTTGCCTTGGCACCCCTCCCCTAATGGGGAGCACGGCAAAATAAGACCCCACCCTTCCCGCAGCTTCACGGGATGCTTCCCCCACCCCCACCCCCCCAGGCCATCCCGGGTTCCTGGGAAGGCTGCAGTGGCAGCGCCCGGCCCGGGTTCTGGGTTGGCCGGTGCCTGGGGGCGGGGCTGCCCATCTCTGCGTCTGCCCACCGAGCTGGGGGAAGGCCGAGAGCAGGCCCCGGGAGGGCGAGCGCTCCGTGTGCTGGCCTTCCTCTCCCGCGCACACTCAGGACGTCTTCTCTGAAGATTCACTTACAAATGAATGTTTCACTAAATAAAATAAAACAGTCTTCTGCCATCTACGAAGTGAGGCGGAAATCGTCCTGAGCGCCCGAGGCACAGTCCCTCCCCTGCTTTCCCCCCACC
>NW_006300368.1:1242627-1245195 GCF_000327345.1 Myotis davidii
TGCTCCCGGGGTGGGCGCGTAGGGCTGGGCTCCAGGCTCCAGGCCCGGAAGTGCCCCCTTCCCGTGATCTCCCCCTGGGCTTTCCCAGGGAGCTTTCTGGAAGGCCAAGACCTAGTGGGAGCCTTTGCCCCGCCCGTAGGCATGGGGGCGGGGCGGGGACCTGCGCCAGGAGCCCCTCTTTGGTGTGGGCAGAAGCCCGAGCGGGCACAGACCTCCCAGCAACGTTTATCCTTCTCACCTCCTAGCAACTCCGGCCTCCCTTGGGTCAGCACCAGCCCTGTCTAGGCCGTGTTGGTGCTCAGGCCACTGGCCACGTCCCCCGTGCAGGGCCGCAGCAGCCTGGAGACCCCTGTTGCTGCCACCTGGGCCCCAGGGCCTTCCTGCCCCTGGGTGAGGAAGAGTAGTTCTGAATGCCCCTCCCTGGAGATCCTTAAGCTCCCGAGTTCCTGGGTCAGCCTTGGCCTTGCCCACTCTCCCCGCTCGGCCATTTCTCTTTTATCCTGTCCTTTTCTCAAGGGGATCCCTCCGAACAGACACATGGCCCTGCTGCTCCACAGCTGGCCCAGGGTTACACGTCGAGGCCACAGCAGGGCAGGGGGAGAGGGACAGACTGGTGCTGGGGATGCAGGGTAGAGCAGGAGACAGCTCTACCACTTGCACACACTGATTGTTGTGACTTGGGCAAGACAAGATCTTTTAAAAATATATTTATTGATTTCAGAGAGGGAGAGGGATAGAAACATCAAATGATGAGAATCATGGATCTGCTGCCTCCTGCGGGCCCCCGAGTGGGGATGGAGTCCAGGCATATGCCCGGATTGGAACTGAACCATGACCTCCTGGTTCATAGGTTTACACTCAACCACTGAGGCACCCCGGCCGGGCAAGACAAGATCTTGATTGCTCTGAGCCTGGGTTGTCTTGTGAAATAAAGATGGTGACCATAAGGCAGTCCTGGGTTTAAATGACCAGGGTATACAAAACGCCTGGCAACGGGTTAAAACTCAGCTAAGAGTAAGGCCTGGCCTCCTGTTTGATAGCATTCTAGAATTCCACAACCTATTAGTCTGGGAACCCCAGTATGACAAACGAGTCCACACAGCTGAGCCCTGTCCAGAAAACTGAGGCTGGGCTCAGCTGTACCTTCCAGATTCCCTGATTAAGGGTACCCAGGAGTCCTTTGGAGTCTAAAAACGTGGTAACAAACTGGAGGTCTCGGACTCCCTCATAGAAGATGAGGCCCCAGGGGGAGGCCCTCCTGCCCCGGGGTTTCCAGGGAGCCCCTGGCGCCCACCCGGTGCTCCCCGTGTGAGGAACCTCCTGCTTGACGGAGGAAGCAGCGCAGAGGCAGGCTTGTCAGATGGACTGAGTTCTCAGCAGCTCGGGGAAAACAGGCTGGGGTGGTCCATTTCAGAACACCTGGCCCTGCCCCATAGGCACTCTCGCCTGCCTCTCCCTTTGGGCATGCCCTCGCCACTTTCTCACAGAACCACTCCTGAACGCGAGGCTTGCTCTTCAGAGGATGCCCTTCTTTGTGCCACTTTGCCTGGAAACCATCCATCCTTCAAAGACAGCTAGTAAGTCACTTCCCCTTGAAACCTGCACACCATCGTCAACTCCTCAGCAGCTGGGCTCACCGGCTCCTAGCGGATTTTTGTCCCCTGCCATTTTGGCTCACTGTGTTTGATGTCCTCTTTACGCAGTCTCTGAGCAGCAAGGATGACGTGTTAAATATCATGCCCTCCTAAAAAATCTTTGCTAAATGAAGAAAAGGGGGCCTGAATTATGCTGAAGTTGTTAGGAAGGAAAAGGAACTAAATCTAGAGTTGTTGGGGGGGGGGGGGGAGGAATTCTGTGTTTGTGACAAAGAAAAATGGCCCGGGGGTCACAGAGACCGTCACACTTCGTTGTCATGTGACCTTGGACAAGTCACTTAATTTCTCTGAGTCTTAGAGACTTTCCATCTCTAAGATGGAGGCAATAATTTCTATCCTTTCTCCCTGGGCCGTGGTGGGGTCAAACGGTTCTGCGGTAAAAGCACATGATCGGTGAAAAGCTGTTGAGATGTCAGCCGCTACTGCTATTAAGGGAGAAATCATCAGAATGGGTCGCTGGCTGTGTGGGAGGAGGGAGAAGTGACGATTAGGATGGGTTTAGGCCTAAGTAATTAGGACCAAAGGGCTGAGCTGCTCCCGGCCCTGTCCTTGGGGCAGGTGCTCGGAATCCGGAGAATGTTCTCGAGAACAAGCCTTCCTCCCGCTCCCCATGAATCTATCCCGTCGGGTCCAAGCCCCCGCCCCCGTTTCGGGATAAAGCCTCCTTCTTGGGGAGCCTCTGGCTGCTCCCCGCCCGGTGTTGCCCCGCACCCACTGCCAAGGAAGCGCCTCTGCAGGCGACACCCCTCCTCTCAGGGAGCCAGGGTTGATTAAATCCACTATTAATTACTTAATTCACCAACAAGGAGTTCACCAGCGGCCCGACTCCCCTGTCCGTCTCAGGAAATGCTCTGCACAGACCACGTCGGCCCCAAGAGGCCATTTTCTTCGCTAGAAGCTGAGGCCCCGGGAG
>NW_006300368.1:1245285-1247020 GCF_000327345.1 Myotis davidii
CGGCCACGCTGGGGCTGGGCCACGTCCCCCGCTAGGTCTCGAGGCCAGTCCGCGGGTGGACGTCGCTCGGGACTCGAACCTGCCTTCTCATCTCCGAGGCCTAGTCCGACGTTGCTGTGCTCACGCAGTCACACTGTCCCTTTAAGGCGGCACTTTTTATACTTCATTTGTTTACTTCTTCATGCGCTTTTCATTTTTTTGCAAAATGTGTCACAATATCCGTCCGCAATCGTCAGTCCGAGGTTCTAGCAATACACTTTTAAAACATTTCCGTAATCTTAAGAATCGAAAGCTACCATCCATGAGCTCATAGGTCTCTTTATAAGACTTAATTTTTTTTACACTTTAGGGACTACTTTTTAGGAGTAAACCATTTTTTTGACCCAGTTAACAAATGATTACGACCTTCGGCACCTTTCCACTGAGTACAGAATACGATAGCATGCTTTAAGACGCACCTTTGCATTAAAATATTCTGTGTGGGCCCTCACAGACCTTCGAACCTTCCCGTATTCCTGAAGCGGAATGGTACGGTCCAGAGCCCGCCCCCTCTCTCTGCATTGGCTTTCCTCCTCCGCGCAACGTGTGACTGTTAGCCAATGGGCACTCACGTTTTTCCAGCGAGGGACAGGCGGCGGAGGGCGGCGGCCTGGGAGACGCTCCCTACGCGACCTGGCATTGGCTACGTCGCACGGCGCGTGTAGCGGCGGGCCGCAGAGATGGGGACTACGAGTCCCAGCGTCCAGCAATGGGGACCCCAGCACGCATGCGCATGGGCGGCGGCCAAGCTGCTATATAAAAGCGGCGCCGAGCGCTGGGAGGCAGCAGTTGGAAGTTGGCAGGTGGGGAGGCAGGTTGGGAGGGGCAGCTGGCGGAGGAGGCGGAAGAGCTGTCGGGAGGGGGTGGAGGGAGGGAGGGAGGAAGAGAGGAGGAGAACTGAGCTGAGCAGAGCATTGAGCCAGAGGGGAGATGAGTTTGTCTGTCCTCGGATGAGGCTCCGGCCCGGCCTCAGGAACTGGGAGCACGGGTTGGAGCGACACCCGTGGAAGTGGGAGGAGGTGGCTCTGGGACCTTAACCCCTTGTGAGCTCTGCGGCAGGGGATTTAACCCTTTGTGGGTCCGGCCCCTCAGAGGCAGCGTCATCGGGTAGTTTTAACCCCTTCGGGGCTGGGTTTAACCCACTGGACTTAACCTCATCTAGCCCACCAATTCCTCCATCGTGGGGGGGCGCTCTGCGGAGGGGGCTCGAGGCCGACCCCCTTCGTACATTACGTGCTGTTCCTGCTGCTGCACCCCTTTGGACCTGCTTAGCTGATCGCGCGGTGGCGCTTAACCCTTTACTGACTTGAGCGCCCCCAAGTTGCAATTGGAGTTTGCTGACAGGAGCAGCTGAAGGCATCCTGCAGGAATTACCGAATTGGAATCTGTTGGACATTTTTGTCTTCAAGAAAAGAAAAACCTCTTTTTTCTTCAAGGACTTGCAGCCAAAATTCTCCAAACTTTGAGGACTCTTGTTGCCATGGCCGAGCCACTCGTGTCGGAATTTCAGCACCAGACTCAAACTGGCAACTGTGCAGGTGCTGATGCTGTCCACGAAGAGCGGAACCCCGACCGCCCCCCGGGCGCAGAGGAGCCGGTGCCCGAGGACGACAGTAGGTGGCAAGCAAGAGCGCTCCCCCAGCCGGGTGGCCGTCCAGGGCCAGAGGAGGAAGGGAGCCTGGACCCCCAGCCCTCG
>NW_006300368.1:1247588-1256575 GCF_000327345.1 Myotis davidii
GCAGCAGGAGCGGGCGCCGCTGTCCAAGTTTGGGGACTAGACTGAAACTTTTCGGAGGGGAGGGACAAAGGGGACTTTTTACAGTGACGGAATGTAACATTATATACATGTGTATATAAGACAGTGGACGTTTTTATGACATAATCAGAAGAGAAAATCCCCCCGGCTTTGGTTTGGTAAATTTAGCTATGCTGTAGCTTGCGTGCTTTCTCCTGTTCTTTAATTATGTGAAACTGAGGGATGCGTTACTTTTCTTTTTAGAAGGTTGTTTTTTTTTAATGTGTAATTTGACCAAGTTACAATGCATTTTCTGTTAAAAATCCTCTCAAACTGATCTATAAGGTGGCCAAATCTGAGAACCATTAAATTCATTCTAGTTATAATAAATTTAATATTTGTAAATGTAACATAGTTTAAGTGTGATTTCTAGAACTAATTCAAAATAGTGCTGATTTATGCGATTGCATTTTGGGGAGGTAAAGAAGTTATTAAATTTGTTTGGAAGAAATCTCTTAATGGGAGAATTTTCAATGTGCTGATTTCCCTCTTGAATGAGTTCTTGTGTGCTACAATATATAGTTCAGGCAAAATATAAAGATTTAAATAGCTTCTACCTTAGTGTGCTTGCTTCCTAGTGCCTTGGTTTTCCTTCCCAATGCTGGAGAAATAAACCAGTATTGGGTGTTTGGGGAGTAGAAAGTGGCTAAAATTGGGAGCTTAAAATTTAATTCTGCTCACTAGCCATTCAAAAGTCTATTAATAAAAATAAACATCTAATTTGGCAGTTAGACAACTGCCAGCCTCATTTCATTCCTACAGTAGGTTTTTAGTAATCTCCACCCCACTCGCCTCCTCTCCCCTCCCCTTTGAAACTGGAAGGAGCTCCGAGATACCTACCTGGAAGAGGCTCTAGGTAAACCTATTGCTTAATGTAAACAATGGCTGGATAACCTTATGGGGCAGCTCTTTATGTTAAAATGTTTAGAGATAGGGGATATTGGATTTATAAAAAGAGCTGTTTGGAGCATTCCAAGGACTTCCCCTACTTGTCGAATACTTAGGGTGCTCCCTATACCAAAAAAAAAAAAAAAAGAACAGGAGCTGCCCACCTTTCTATGAGGGTAGAACTGTAATTATAAATGCCCCCCTCACTGCAAGTCAAATAAAAAGCTTCTGGTTAAAGAGCTAAATTAACTCCTTGGGGGCTGAGTGGGAACCTTGCACGTATTTCCTGTACAGCTGTTATTCTCAGTCTCCTAAACTGCGCTGATAGCAATTCTTGAATAGTTCTGCTCTTGAAAATGCAGGGAGACCCTAAGAATTTCTGCCCGCAAATCAAAATAGGAAGAAATTCGGACTGTTCCCTCCTGCCCATCACCTTCAGCTGCCCTGTTTCCTTAGGGTAACTGCACCACTCAAATCACTAGCACAGGGGTTCCTTAACTTGGGGCCTTAGAAACCATAGGGAGCCTTGGGGTCCACAAACCCCATAAAATTATATGTAGACTTGTGTTATATGTACACTTTTCCAGGGGAAGGGTTCAAGAGAATGAGATTGTCAAACTTGAAGGTTTAAAAACTGCTTCCGGGAAAGGGAAAAGCCTCCCACTACGTGGATCCTTTTGCAGGTAAACAGTGGAGGTGGTGGGACTTCAAGAGTGAAGCGCACCTTATGATGCATAAGGAGCATACACAAACCAGTGAGTCAAAGGGAACTATGCTGGTCAAGACTGACTCAGGGCCCTCAAAGCTGGACTGAGCTGGCCTCTGGCCCTATTCTGGTAATGGCCCATGGGAGACCATGTATAATCAGTTTTTCCTTTGGCCTAAAATTTACATTAAATGTCTAATTTGAAATAGTTTTCTTCGTGTTTTTTTTTTTATTGATTTTTTACAGAGAGGAAGGGAGAGGGATAGAGAGTTAGAAACATCGATGAGAAAGAAACATTGATCAGCTGCCTCCTGCACACTCCCCACTGGGGATGTGCCTGCAACCAAGGTACATGCCCTTGACTGGAATTGAACCCGGGACCCTTCAGTCCGCAGGCCGACGCTCTATCCACTGAGCCAAACCGGTCAGGCTTCTTCGTGTTTTTAATATTTCTTCTACTATGACATCATGCAGCAGTCCCAGAAACCGCGCTGCTTGATGGAAGGGCAGCAATACTGCCCTCTGGCTTTTTAGTGCGGAGCAGAAGCCTCATTTTGCACAAGGATGCAATGCAGCAGTGATAACCTCTAATTTCAGAACCTCTTCTGAAGACAGATTGATGTAAAAGACTCCTGTTTCCCCTGCTATTAGTCTTGGAGAGACTTTACAAGTACATTTATCAGAAAATACTGTATGTTTTACTCTTAGGAGACAAATGCAGTCCCGTTTTTAAAAATATATTTAACTCATAAATTTGCTATCTTGAGCTATACAACTTTCTGAATTCTGCTTTCAAAGGCACTGGTATTTTACTATATTTATTGCATTTATATTCTTGGAATGATGAGTTTTGTGTGAAATAGAGTTTCTATCAACACTTTCTACATTGAAAGAGTTGACTAATCTATTGCTCTCAGGGCAGAAGACTGAATTACCTATATTAACGGGGGGTTTGTGATGACAAATATGCTCAAATCCACTCTACCCTTTCACTAAAGTATCTCCTGCCAAACATTTCAACTGAGCTACAGAAAAGACCATGCTTACACATTGGCAATTTCAGTTTCTAATACTGGGCCTGGATATCTAGCCAGGACAAAGCACTGCCTAAACTTTGAGACAGCTGGTTGGATAGCTTAATCCTCCCCTCAGTAAGAAAAACTTTTCTTGGGCTAGCCTAGAACATAGAAGAGGCTCTCAGGAGACAGGTACCTTCAGATTGCAGTGTGAGGAGAAAAAGCCAGGGAGTTCGATTAGTTTATTTCTGAAAAACACACTAGGTATCTCTAAAGAGAGGAAAATGGTAAAAATTAGACCAGACTCGAGTCAAAGAACCCGGGTTCCAGTCATACCTTTAACATACATGTGCTAGCAATGCAATCCTAGACACATCCCTCAAACTCTCTGAGCCTCATTCTTCATCAGCAAGAGGGGGCTATGGCTACTTCACAGAACTGTTAAAAGTATTAAACGAATAGTATGAAAATGTTTTACACATGCATGTAGCAGTTGCCCATTTGATGTTTTGTTTTGTTTGTTTTTATTATCCGACGATTTTTTTTTAATTGACTTTAGAGAGAAGAAGGGAGGGAGGGAGAGAAACTTGGATCAGTTGCCTCCCGTACGTGTCCAACTAGGGATCAAACCCACAACCTGATCAGTATTTCTTCACTTCATAAAATGGATTTATAAAAATGTTTTATATAAATATAAAAATCCTTTGGGGAAATGTAAACAAACATACTTTATCCTAATGACTTCAAAAATTAGAGAAACCAAAGAGTGAATCCAATAAATTTAAAAAAAAATCCACGATCCAACAGTTTACTTTCAGAAAATCAAGAACTGGCTATATTTAGTCAAACATTAAGTAATACACTACAAATGTCCCCCTGGCCACTTACACCCAGAATTGCTGGCAATGAATATTCACAATAGTGTGATGGAAAAGTTGGCTAGAGTAAGGATGGTACTTGTACCTAACTAGATACACTTGCGTATGTTGTGGTTTTTTAAAATTACTTTTCACATTTGACAAGATCATTAGAATAAAACTCCCCTTTACTATTCTTTCCCATATGAAGTGTAAATTGTTGATGCTAGGATGAAAAGTAATTTTTAAGAGAAAATGTCAAATTTAGGACCTGAACACAGTGGAGTCTGCTGACCAAAGTGTAATAGTCACACTTTGCAAATGGGACCAAATCTATGGTCTAGGAGGGAAAGTTTCAATCTTTGGCCAAGTTTTGCCAGTTGTCTTTGAATATTGGAAAGCTTACAACTTCTTTCCATCTCTTGTTGAAAAAACAAAAGCTGGGTTTAGACAAATCAATGCTGTAGCTTTTACAAATCTTCCTGAACTTTTTGTTTGTTTTTCTTAGAGTTGGTTCAATTATCAAAATTCTTTCAAATGGTTGAGATGCTACAGGAAACTGTTGGTAAGTCTTTTAAAATAGTGATTTTTAAAAAAAATATTTTAAAAAAAATATATATATGTTTTATTGATTTTTTTACAGAGAGGAGGGGAGAGGGTTAGAGAATGAGAGAAACATCGATCGATCAGCTGCCTCCTGCACACCCCCCACTGGGGATGTGCCCATAGCCAAGGTACATGCACTTGACGGGAATCAAACCTGGAACCCATCAGTCCACAGGCTGATGCTCTATCCACTGAGCCAAACCGGTTCTGGCTGAAATAGTGTGATCTTTTAATACTGCACCAAGAACAGTTACATTGGGCCCTGACTGGTTTGGCTGAGTGGATAGAGCGTTGGCCTGTGGACTGAAAGGTCCCAGGTTCGATTCTGGTCAAGGGCATGTACCTTGGTTGTGGGCACATCCCCAGTGGGGGGTGTGCAGGAGGCAGCCAATCGATGTTTCTCTCTCATCAATGTTTCTGACTCTCTATCTCTCTCCCTTCCTCTCTGTAAAAAAATCAATAAAAATCCTATCTAATAGACAAACATGGTAATTGACTGTACCTTCGCTACACCTCCCACTGGCTAATCAGCATGATATGCAAATTAACCACCAACAAAGATGGTGGCTAATTTGCATACTGCAGGCAGGGTGGGATAGTGCCATCCTGCCTGCCCCACCGCTATCCGGGCCTGCTATTTGCCACCGGGGCGGTGGGGCGGGAAAGCATCATCCCACCTGCCCCGCCGCCATCTGGGCCTATCTGTGCCCCGGGGCGGCCGGGCGGGGCAGCGAAGGCTTGAAGGCGGCTCCAGCAGAGCGAAGGCCTGGGTCGCAGGTGCGGGAGGAAAACCAGTGCCGGCAGCCAGGGGAAGGGAAAGCCCATTGCACGAATCTTTTTGTGCAACAGGCCTCTAGTATATTAAAAAAAAAAAAAGAACAGTTGCATTGGCTTACACTTTTTTTTTTTCCAAGAACAAACATTCAGAACGGAATTGCAAACACTCCTCTGAAGTCATATTCTACTTGACACATTCACTGACTTTGTGTGAAGTGTTAAAAAGCCCTAGGTCTGCAGTGAGCAAAAAGAATATTCCTGAAGCTTTAGAGTGCTCCATGCAAAATCATTTGAGAAAATGATAGCATCCCTGCTCTTATAAACTACTCAGCAGAACTTGTCCTAACCTTCATAGAGTCATAAAAAGGGGTTAATTTAAAATTCTGAAACCTGCTCTAAACATGTAATTCTGCATATCTGGATAACTCCAGTATAATTTTCAGGGAAAGGCATAAGACCAAACTGGAGGATGGAAGTGAATGTGTAAGAGGTTAGTTCTACCTTCCTTTCTAGTTATTACTAAAAATGTACTTAACAAAACAGCAAACATTTGAACAGCTTAGAAAGACAGAAAATAGAGAATGGTGAGAGCTAAACAAAGAAAAGCCCAGCCAGTGTGGCTCAGTAGTTGAGCACTGATCTATGAACCAGGAGGAAATGGTTGATTCCCAGTCAGGGCACATGCATGAGTAGCAGGCTCCATCCCCAGAGTAGGGCTCGCAGGAGGCTACCGATCATCAATGATGCTCTCTTATCATTAATGTTTCTATCTCTCCCTTCCTCTCTGAAATCAATAAAAATATATTTAAAAGCCCTAACTGGTTTGGCTCAGTGGATAGAGCGTCAGCCTGCAGACTCCAGGGTCCCAGGTTCGATTCCAGTCATGTACCTTGGTTGTGGGCACAATAAACACAAAGAATGAAAATGAATTAACTGTAGAAATCAAATAGTTCAGAAGCAAGTATCTTTATTCTGAAGAGGACTGCTGCAGAGAACCAATGAGCCCTAGCTGGTTTGGCTCATTGGATAGAGCACTGGCCTGTGGACTGAGGGGTCCCAGGTTCTATCCAGTCAAGGGCACATTCCCAGGTGTGGGTTCAAACCCCAGTAGGGGGCGTCCAGAAGGCAGCTGATCAATGATTCTCTCATCATTGATGTTTCTCTCTCTCTCTCTCTTCTCCTCTCTGAAATCAATAAAAATATATTTAAAAGATCTTGAGCAAAGTATGTTAGTTAATGCTCACACATAGCCAACTAGTCCCCAAAAGTTGGACCATCAGGCAAATGTACAACATCCAGGACTTTGTGGCAACAACTGCTTGGTACCCTGAGAGATTGACCCTCGTTCAGCCTATTGGATGGGCAGGGCACCGGTTGTACTGCCATGGGCGCATTTCAGTAAGGCAGACCTCCCAACTACTCCAAAAAAACTTCAAAGCAGAAGTGCTAATGTTCCCAAATAAGGAAGCTATAGCAAGTAAATGTTTAGACAAATGGCTACTAAAGAACAGTTACTTCTCAAATATTTATGAGGTAGCATTAATACCATTTTCAAATTAGGAAACTGAGGCATACCCAATAAATTCAATAAAAAATAAAAATTTTAAAAAGCAAACTGAGGTATATACAAAATAGTCTATTGTAGAATTTGTCATAAACTACAAAGCAACTCATCTGAAAGGAACGAGCTGAGAAGGAAGTCGAAGGTTTGATTGAACATTAGATGAATAGACTCAGCACCAAAACAGTTTGGCCTAATCTTTAGGATTTGGCCTCTAGCCAAACCAACCACGGCAGTGGTAGCACACAGAAATAGAACTTGGAGTTCCTAATTTCCAGTCCTGTGTTTTGTTCAGTAAATAACCAAGCGAGTTTTATTTCCAACTTTTCTTATCAAGGAATGGAAAAGCTTGTGGGTCAAACCTTGAACAGGATAAGCTTTCATTTTTATAAATGAGTAACAAATTTCTGTACCAGGTATTCTCCACTTAGTAACATCCAAAGGTTTAACTAGATTACTTCAAAATGGAGGATAAATCACAAGAGTCTGAGATCCTCCTCCATTAAATTCTTGACAGGAGAAGCACAAAAGTAATCTTCAGAGCCCCTTTCAGCTTCTACGACTATTTAACTTAACTCTCACCAAGTCAGCGTCAGTTTTCCTAACTAGAGTCTTGAGCTGAAGAACAGTGTAAAGTGAATATGACGTAAGCAACTCAACCTACAGTATGGATCGAGTGTACTGAAGCTTCGTTTAGGATTAAGTGGTTCAAATGTTCGATTAAGAACTGAAATCATGCCGAAACCGGTTTGGCTCAGTGGATAGAGCGTCGGCCTGCGGACTGAAACGTCCCGGGTTCGATTCCGGTCAAGGGCATGTACCTGGGTTGTGGGCACATCCCCGGTGGGGGATGTGCAGGAAGCGACTGATCGATGGTTCTCTTTCATCGATGTTTCTGACTCTCTATCTCTCTCCCTTCCTCTCTGTAAAAAATCAATAAAATATATTTTAAAAAAAAAGAACTGAAATCAATGTGATCATATCTTTGCAATCCAGTTCTAAGACTTTCTCTGAGAACAGCTGGGGGGTAGAGGTAATTGTTAAGGCTGTGGAACTGTCAGTCTCACAACTTTTTAAAACATTTACTTTATAAAGAGGAGCAGGGATTCAGTGTCTTGCTATTAAGGCCAAAGACTTAGAAATTTGACCATCTCTAACTGGCAATGAGATTCTTCAAAAGGTAACCTCAAAGAGGAAGTCACTGCCCAGTCACTCCCCTACTTCAGAATCTACCTAAGCATAATTTTTATTTTATACGTTGGTTTTTTTTAACTATTTTTTTAAATATATTTTATTGATTTTTTACAGAGAGGAAGGGAGAGAGATAGAGAGCCAGAAACATCGATGAGAGAGAAACATCGATCAGCTGCCTCCTGGATCAGCTGCCTCCTGCACATCTACTGGGGATGTGCCCGCAACCCAGGTACATGCCCTTGACCGGAATCGAACCCAGGACCTTTCAGTCCGCAGGCCGACGCTCTATCCACTGAGCCAAACCGGCTAGGGCCTAGGCATAATTTTAACTGGCATTTTAGTAAAAGAATTAAAATATCTCTGAGCGCCCTGACGGGTCTGGCTCAGTGGATAGAGTGTCGGCCTGTGGACTCAAGGGTCCCAGGTTCGATTCTGGTCCAGGGCATGTACCTTGGTTTCGGGCACATCCCCAGTGGGGGAGTGTGCAGGAGGCAGCTGATCGATGTTTCTAACTCTCTATCCCTCTCCCTTCCTCTCTGTGAAAAATCAATAAAATATACTTAAAAAATATATATCCCTGAGCTATAAACCTCCCTGCATTTAGATTTCCAGCAGTAGGAAACGAGTTTAATCCGCAATTCCAAAAAAGAATTCCACATTAAACTCCAACCTTTAAGAAACCACTACAGCTGTAATGTCAGGCCGAGTTGTTTTTCAGAGCAGGTGTCCCCTCTCTCCAAAACTGCAAATTCTAAAATAGTAACATCTAGGATCTACAGAAGAGATGTTCAATGACCTGACATTTCAAAATAGAGGTTCCCCAGTAACAATGCACCGGCGGCGAAACACTCCCCTGTTTAGTTGGTGGGAGAAAAGTGTTTTAAACTGGAAAGAATTTGTAAGTCTTATAAAGATTACATTGGAATTCGTGCGTTTTTGTTTTTTTTTTCCCTCTAGGAGGGACAGACATTTCTCCAAAAGTTTTGGTAGAAGTGATGGCTCAGATTTCAAAATGCAAACAGATGTTCCTGAAGCATCCGAGAGGGGCCACTCCCCTTTTATTTCCATAGTCCTGGCGACGCCTAGGTTATTTTGTGTCCCAACACCCATGCCCCTTTGATGTAAACTTTCACGAAAAGTGGGAAAACACTTTTTTTGGAGTTTCCCAAAGTGGCTGGCGCCGTACGAGGTCAGGTGGTTCCGAGAATGGGCGCTGGTCAGGACAAACCTCGAGGACAAGAGCGCCCCGACTTCCATGCACCGGGATCCTGCAGGCGCCTGCACGCGCCCACCCCGCCGGGCCCAGGGGCTCGGGTCGGACGTCA
>NW_006300368.1:1256610-1267926 GCF_000327345.1 Myotis davidii
TGGCGTCTTGGCCACTTCGCCCGTCGAAGTGGGGGCGGGGGCTGGGGTCGGGGTGGCCGCCATACCCAGGCCGAATGGGGCCGGGAAAAGAACTTGACAGCGCTCGGCCGCATGACCTGCGCCCCCGTGGGAGGACAGCAGAAGAGAGTCGCTTCACCCGGTCTCTCCCCAACCTGGGGTCTCGGGAAACACGCGGTAATGACCCAAGAACCCCGCCCTCAGGGAGAGGCGAGGCGGCGAGGCTGCCGGGACGGTTTGAGGACCAGGCCCGGCTGGGAAGACTCCAACCTTCACCTCCCAGGTCCCCGATCCCACTTCCCGCCGTCTCCCGGCGTCGCCACTTCAGGCAGCCCACTGGGCCCGGTCTCGCCCCACGCCCGGACCGCCCCCCAGGGGGTGCTCTCACTGTGCAGCGAGTCCCTCCGCTGCCTCCTCCCAGCCCAAAATGGCGGCGGCGGCCACCGCTCCTTCTCGTCGCCTTCCTCTAGGACCGGGGATCCCTCCGCGCCCACAGCCCCTCCCCCCTCGGCCGGATCTATTTTCTGCCTTGTAAAGATTAACGCCATCAATGAACTCTTTAATTGAGTTCGGAGGCCGAATCCGATTGTGCTTCCGCACGGTCAACGTCGACATAAGCGGAAATATTGACAGACGAGCCAGCCAATAAAAAGACAGCGGTGAGCGCGGGACGACTCCCGCGCAAGGCTAGATGGGTTTTGGAGTTCGCGGGGTAGTTGTTGACGTGACAGGAGGCTGGGTCGCCTTCCAAGGCCAGAAGAACTACAATCCCCAGCAGGCATCGCGCTGTAAAAGCTGTTTCCTACCCCCTTCCTCCCCGCCCCCCAACCATAGCGCCTGAGCGGCTTGACCGGGGAGAGCTGCTGCAACTGCAGCAAGAGGTAGGGCTGAGGCGCTGGAATTGCAGACGGGCGATTGCACAAAAAGACAGCAGATGTAGTCGGTGTGCATAGCCCTTGCCCTTGACAACAAATAGGTCAGTTCCGCCTTTGCAAAACCTCTTTCCCCGACCATTTCCTCTCGTAAAGAATCCATCCTTACCCCGTTTGGGTTTCCTTCCCAGCTCCCTATAATGTGAAGCCCCTTTCCTCTGTTTCCCACCCCGAGAGGAAGTAGGGAGACAGGCCATGCCCTGGCGATGAAAAGGCCTCAGTCCCAGGCTCAGCTCAGGCCCCAGGCGTGTTTCTTGAGGCATTGACTTCTGGAGCCCAGCCTGGGTCGGGGTTGGGGGGCCGCAGTTAAGATTGAGGCCTCTGGAGAGGACCCCCTCGTGTTGGAGCCACCGGCCCAGTCCACTCCGAGTCTCTCCAGGGCGTTGCTGTGTGCACAGTGGCCGCCCCAGGCAGCCTGCTTTCCCACTTTGGTTGTTGGGGGAACAAAGCTTAGTCCTGCCTTCCTAGCTGCCAGCCTGGTCCTCAGTGACTTCCAGGTGAGCAGCATAGGATGTCGGCCTGGCCCCGAGGCCCTGTGCCTGAGAAACAGGGCGGGGAAGGTGGTTTCTTTATCCCCATTTGGCCCCTTGCTGGCTGCAGGTGTGAAAAACAGGTCGGAGGGAGGCAGCCTTCCGGGCCTTCAATTGAAAATGAGGTTGTGCAGGTCTGGTGCTACAAAATGGCTGCTGTTGCCTTGGTAGAAAACTCCGGGGCAGCCCGTCTTCCTGAGAATTCTCCTTCAGGACTTAGGTTTCTGTTGTTGTTTAAAGCAGGTGTCACTAGTGAAAGGCATCCGCTGAGAGATTGGGAACAGAAGAAGGGGCCCCTCCGAACCAGACCAACTGTAATACAGAGCGATCGGCAGCCATGGAGGAGGCCAAGGTAAGGCTCGCCCTCCCAGTCCCCGGAATGCCCTGGACATGGATCGTGCCATCTGGGAGCCTGGTCTCTTGTCTCAGATATGTTGGCAGATTTGGAAAAATCAATATGTTTAAATGAGTTCCTACTATGCGCTGAGTAATACGCCAGATGCTAAATCTGTACTATCTCATGACATCCTAGTAGCCCTTCAGGATAGGACTTATTATTTCCATTTCACAGAAGCTAAGGTTCTTTTTAAAAAAAAATATATATATATATATATATATATTTGCCTTAACCAGTTTGGCTCAGTGGATAGAGCGTTGGCCTGCGGACTGTAGGGTCCCAGGTTCGATTCAGGTCAAGGGCACATGCGGGGTTTGTGAGCTCAATTCCCCATGGGGGGCACGCAAGAGGCAGCCAGTCAATGATTCTCTCTCATCATTGATGCTTCTGTCTCTCTCCCCCTCTCTGAAATCAATAAAAATATATACATATAAAAATATACATATTTTTATTGATTTCAGAGAGGGAGAGAGAGAGAGAAGCATCAGTGATGAGAGAGAGTCATTGACTGGCTGCCTCTTGCACACCCAACTCTGGGGATGGAGCCCAAAATCCGGGCATGTTCCCTGACCGGGTATCAAACCGTGGCCTCCTGGCTCATAAGTTGACTGACACTCAACCACTGAGCCATGCTGGCTGGGCCACAGAAATTAAGGTTCTCAGAGCTGAAATACTTTTCTAGAATCATGCCGTCAGCAAGCAACAGATCCAGGGTCTAAACTTAGGGCCTTCTGACAACAGAACTCTGCCACATCCAGGCTGAAAACCAAGTCTAAGGCAGGGAAAAGAGTTTGGGCAATTGGTTCATAATTTGGGATGTGTTGGGGGATAAGATACCACCCAGGAGAGATGAAGAGACAGATTGTATGAAGCCATTAGAATGTCACCTGCTCTGGCAACAGGAGCCCAAACCCTCCCAGCGGTGCTCTCGCTCACTGCCCCCACCTTGCCCATTCTTCTCCCCGAGTCCACAACTCCTTATAGCTGAGAGAACTCAGCTCCTCTGACTCACCCTATCTAGCCACTTCCAGTGTTTCCTGGATTTCTTTAATTTGGACTTCATGGCATGCCAGGGCTAGCAGGTTCGGAGAGGGCAGATGACTCACCCAGGTCACACAGCTTCTGTGCAGTAGTGGTAATGGTAGTAGAGGGACAAGCCTTTAGGAGGGAGGCAGCATGTGGGGCTGAGGGGCAGGGCTGATTTGGGTGAGGGGAAGGATCATTAGGGAGCTTTGGCTGAGGGCGGAGTGGGGGGGTGGCGGGCGGGGTTGGTGAGTTACTGTGCACACAAAAACAAGCCACGCTGCCTTAAGAGTTCCCAGCAGACTGCCTCTTCCAGGGTGGGGCAGAGCTCTGTCTCATTTGACCTAAAACACTGGTGAAGACAGGGCAGTCACTCTTAACTGACCTCCCTGCAGGTGAATTAACAAAACAACACAAACACGCATGCACACACACTCCAACATACCTCATTTTCCCTGATGTTCTCTTCCGGGTCTCCCAAATGCAGGTAACACACCTTCAGCTCTTACAGGGCTGCATACATCCCCCGATACACACCCTAGGCTTATATGGACCCATGCCCAGAGGTCTCTGAACTATGTTGTACATTATAAAACAACATCCCACTGGTAGTAGTTATTATTAGAATTCCCCAAACCACAAACTTAGAGCAACTCATTCCCCACTCCCCACTCCCACCCTCACCATGGCAGAGATAACCCGCTGCCCTGAACACACACTCTCAGACAGAATCCTTTGCGCAAATTAGGTAAGTTCTAGAATTCTCTCAGCTGCAGACTAGAGTTTGACCTTTCCTCTCCCTGTTTAGGATCTCTTTCCTGCCCCTCATGTGGATGAATACCAACTTCTGCCTGGAGTAAATGCACTCCGTCTTCTTTTTTTCCTTTTTTAAATATATTTTATTAATTTTTTACAGAGAGGAAGGGAGAGGGATAGAGAGTTAGAAACATCGATGAGAGAGAAACATCGATCAGCTGCCTCCTGCACACCCTTACTGGGGATGTGCCCGCAACCAAGGTACATGCCCCCGACCGGAATCGAACTTGGGACCCTTCAGTCTGCAGGCTGACGCTCTATCCACTGAGCCACACCGGTTAGGGCACACTCCATCTTCTTCACCCTAGAGAATGACAGAAAAGAGAATCTTTTTTTTTTTAAATATATTTTATTGATTTCTCACAGAGAGGAAGGGAGAGAGACAGAGAGTTAGAAACATCGATGAGAGAGAAACATCGATCAGCTGCCTCCTGCACACCCTTACTGGGGATGTGCCCGCACCCCAGGTACATGCCCTTGACCGGAATCGAACCTGGGACCTTTCAGTCCGCAGGCCGACGCTCTATCCACTGAGCCAAACCGGTTTTGGCAGAAAAGAGAATCTTGTGTATCTTTCGGATCCCCCTCTTATGGGCTTTATGTCAATTAACATGTTTTTATTACGTGCTCACCTTGGGCCATACACAGGGACACAGCGGTGAACTGGACAGACAAGTCACATTCTTACAGGAGGAAGACAGATGGTAAAATGCTAAATGTGATGTATGATGTTAACTATGTCACATGATAGGGAGTTAGTGGGAAGGGGAGATGAGAGGGCTACTTTATTTTTATATATATATGTTTTAATATATTTTTATTGATTTCAGAGAGGAAGGGAGGAGAGAGAGTTAGAAACATCAATGATGAGAGAGAATCATTGATTGGTTGCTTCCTGCATGCCCCCCACTGGGGATCGAGCCCACAATCCAGGCATGTGCCCTTGGCGGGAATCGAACCTGGGACCCTTCAGTCCGCAGGCTGACGCTCTAGCCACTAAGCCAAGCCAACCAGGGTGAGAGGGCTACTTTAGATAGGCTGGCCAGGAACGGCCTCTCTGAAGAGGTGACGTTGAAACAAAG
The DNA here is from genome assembly GCF_000327345.1 of Myotis davidii. Lineage (NCBI taxonomy): Eukaryota > Metazoa > Chordata > Mammalia > Chiroptera > Vespertilionidae > Myotis > Myotis davidii. Next base: position 1,261,409 of record NW_006300368.1, read on the forward strand.
CCCTAAATAAAGGATGAAAAGAGTCAGCTGTCCGCCCTAGCCAGTTTTGCACAGTGGCTAGAGCGTTGGCCTGCGACTGAAGGGGCCTGGGTTCGATTTTGCTCAAGGGCATCCACCTCGGTTGCAGGCTCCTCCCTGGCCTGGGCCCTGGTCGGGGCTCGTGCAGGAGGCAACCAATCGATGTGTTTCTCTCACATCGATATTTCTGTCTTTCCCTCTCTCTCCCACTCTCTGAAAAATCAATGGGAAAATATCCTCGAGTGAGGATTAAAACAAAACCAGTCAACAACGACAAAGAACCAGCTATCCAAGTTCCCCGGAGCAGGATCAGCGACATCATTTGTGCGGCTCAGTGCAAAGGACTCTATTCAAAAATCAATAAGAAGCCCTTGTAGGGTCCTCTCGAATACCAAAAGGTTGTGGGTTCAATTCCCAGTCGGAGCATGTACCTAGCTTGTGGGTTCAATCCTGGGTTGGGGCAGGTACAGAAGGCAACCAATTGATGTTCTCGCTCACGTCAATGTTCCCCCTTCCCCTTCCTCTCTCCAAAATCGATAAGCATATCCTGTGTAAGGATTTAAAAAAAATATTAAGAAGTTCAAGACAGTGACCGCAGAGCATTAAGCAAAGCCTGGGGCTTTTTTGATGGGAGGCATTGAAATTGCAGAGTGAAATACACATTGAAATGCCTGCTCTTGCCTAGCTTGCTTAGGGCCCGTTGGGGACAGACAGGAGGCAGGTAAGCCATAAACAAACAAATGGTTGCAGAAGGCTGAGAGCTGGAGGTGGGGTGGGGAGGGGTGAAGAGGCAGGGAAGGATTCCAGGCACAGACTGGCCGTGACCCGTCCTCCTCATGTTCTCTCCTTAGACCTCTGACTCTTCTAGGAGCCCAGAAACACCCCCTGAGCCTCATGACCCTGCTGGTTCCCTGCCCCTGACACCCCGGATGGAGAGCCACTCAGAGGAGGAAGATCTTTCCGGGGCCGGCGGTGGTCTGGGCTGCAATAGTAGGGGTGCCCGGACCCAGAACCCCAGGGGCTGCTCAGCGGAGGCGGTGCTGGGCCGCAAGAAGCACCGCCGGCGGCCCTCCAAGCGCAAGCGGCACTGGCGGCCCTACCTGGAGCTGAGCTGGGACGAGAAGCAACAGCGGGACGAGAAGCAGGGCCAGAGGGCCTCCCGGCTCCGAGAGGAGATGTTCGCCAAGGGCCAAGCCGTGGCGCCCTACAACACCACCCAGTTCCTGATGAACGACCGGAACCCGGAGGAGCCTGACCTGGATGTGCCCCAGGGGGCCTCGCACCCGGGCTCCAGTGAAGAGAGCGCGGCAGAGGACGGGGGCGGGCCGGTCCAAGCTCCTGGCGAGTTCCAGCAGCGGGACTTCTCCGAGACCTACGAGCGCTTCCACACGGAGAGCCTGCAGGGCCGCAGCAAGCAGGAGCTGGTGCAGGACTACCTGGATCTGGAGCGGAGGCTGTCGCTGGCCGAGGAGGAGACCCGGAAGCTGCAGCAGCTGCAGGGCCGCGCCAGCCGCCAGTCCTGCCGCCAGGTGGAGGAACTGGCCGCCGAGGTGGAGAGGCTGCGGACAGAGAACCGGCGGCTGCGGCAGGAGAATGAGATGTGGCATCAAGAGGGGAGCCAGGCACCTCGGGGTGCCCCCTCACCAGTTTAGCCCAAGGGGACAGTTCCATTTAATCCACATGTAGGCCAGCTGGGTCTCAAGGTGGCAGGTGGTGGATGAAAATCACTCCCTTGTGCCCCCTGAGAACAGCTTGACTTCCACCTTGTCATTTCCACAGTTTGTTCTTTGATGGTGTTATTATTATTATTATTATTATTAATTTCAGATAGGAAGGGAGATGGAGAGAGAGAAACATCAATGATGAGAATCATTGATTGAATCATTGATCGGCTGCCTCCTGCACGGCCCCTCCTGGGGATCGAGCTCACAACCCGGCATGTGCCCCTGACCAGAATCGAATCTGGGACCATTCAGACGCACAGGCCAATGCTCTATCCACTGAGCCAACTCGGCTAGGGTAATGGCTTCTTATTTTTCACAGAGAAAATAAATGGTTTTGGTGAAATCAAATGTAGTGGCTGGGACTGGTTTCACTAGGGCTCTGAGATTCAAAGCACATTCCTCCCAGAAAGGCTTGGGACTTGGGGTCCTAATGCCCCCTTGTCCCGAGCCTGGGGGGACAGCAGACCTCTGCATTGGGGTCCTATCAAGATCTCCAGGATGCTTGAATTCTGCTCCGTGTGTTGGGGAGCAGTCAGACTGCTCTGAAGGTTTCATGGAGGGGGGTGTAGAGGTGGGAGGGGGCTCAGTCAGGAGCCCCTGGGTTCAGCCAGAACTTGACTTACGGTGCCAGATCGCTGGGAGGAGTTGGGGGCTTCCCAGAGGAGAGAGGGCTGGGATCTTGGAGAAGGCCCACGCCCAGGGGTGCCTTCAGGGTGTGTTCCCGGGTTCCCTGTGTTCTCCCCGTCTTCTCCGCTGTTCAGAGCGCTGGGGTAGATGAGGTATGGGCGCCTTGTGTCTCCTTGTCCTTGATAGCCCCACCCCGACATTGGGCAGCCAGGGGAAGGGCACTTACAAGTAAGCATGCAAGGGAAGTTTTCTCAAGGAAAATCGGCCCACGCGGCAGCGGACGACAGTGAATCGATCCCAGCGGAGCTGTGGCCTGGCTTTCCTGGAGCCCCTGAAGCTGTGCTCCCTGCTCCTCAGAGCCTAATCGCCCGCATGGTTCATGGGGGCTGGACCCTGGCAGGTTCATTCCCTCTGAGGGGAGCCCCTCCCCTATCTGCACATAATAGACAGCTGCGCCAGCCTGGGTGATGCAGATACCGCCAACATGCCAGCAGTATTGGGCTCTGAAGCGAGCTCACACACCCCTGCTAGATGGAAAGGCAGATGAACCCTGTAAGTTGCCAGGACAACTTTCATTTCTGCCCTGCCACACGCAGGCCTCACCAGCCCCTTCTACAATGAAGCAAGGCGCGAGAACAGATTCTAGGAAGGGATGGGATTCAAGAGAACAAAATCTCCCACCTTGTGGGGTCTGCCCCTGGAACTCTGGCCAAGGCTGCTAGCCCCGTTCCGTACACTGTCAGGAAGGGCCAGAGGACCGACTGTCCCCACTTTGCAGACAGGAAACCCAAGCCTTAGAGAGAGTGACTTGTGGGACTCTAGGAATGCTGACCCAAGGCCTGCCTTCCCCTTTGAGTTGCCAGCCAGGACCCATAGCCCTGGGCAGGCTGGGCAGGCTGGGCAGCCTCTGCTGCTGCATTCCTCAGCGTGGAGCCTGAGGGAGAGGGGAGGGGCAAGGCCATGGGCCAGGACCATGGGTGTGTACCTGGAGGGGGATGTGTGTTAGTAACTAGGAGGGAAGAGAGGATTCCCGAGGCCTGCTGGAGGGTGTGGGGGATGGGTGTGTGGGGGTGTCGGGAGATGGCTTGGGTCAGCTGTCCCTGAGTAGGCAAGATCTTCTCACGGGGGAGGGGCAGGTGAGAAGTTCAGCCCTTCTTGGCCCAGAGCTGAGGAGCTTGGAGACAGGAAAGCTGCCAGCTGGCCCTCTCTACCCCCAACACACACAGACATTCCCCGCACCCCCAAACACACGCTTGGTCAGGCCTGCACCTAGGTGGGTCAATATTCCCACGGTGGCCCTGGCCTGTGTGACTCGGTTGGGCATTATCCTGTGCACTGAAAGGCTGCTAGTTCAATTCCCGGCCAGGGCACATGCCCGGATTGCAGACTCCATCAATGTTTTTCTCTCTCTCAAAATCAATAAAAATATGTTTTATTTTTTTAAAAAAGGTGGGGACAGGATGGGGCAAGATGAAAATGAAGAAGGGTGTGAGCCAGGAAGTGGCAGCAGGAGCTGAAAGGGATTAGTGAAGACGTCAATGTCACCCCTCCCCCCATCTGGTTCCCTGACCTCAGTGCCCTCCCACCCAGTGGAGTTGGGGGTCTCCAGGCTCAGCTCTGGGAAGAGGCAGCTCAGCTACAGCCGGTGGCCAGGCATAGGTTCATTTTGCACCCCCCCTTTCCCTCTCCACTGTTCCTGAGGCCTGACCTTCTCCCTACCCACCACAATGATGTAAGCTCAGATTTGCAGCCCCTGCCCCCCATCTCCAACACGCCCCCCACCCCCTTCAGCTGGGAGATGGGCTTGGACACACTCCCTTCTCTTCCTCCGGCCTTTCCAGAGCAAATGCCCAGCGCCTTACTTCTCTCAAGTCCATTTGCTTTCCAGGACCTTCGTGCTCACCTGGGCCAGGGGAGGGAGGCCCAGAAGGCAGATGTTTCCCAAGAGTGATTGCAGAAGCTTCCCACCACTCCTCATGCCCTACCTGGGATCCTCATTTCTTCCCCATCCAAGACTCCCCCACCTCAGGCGGAAGCTCCTGTGTTCAGCGGACAGACCCTGCCCGCAATCGGGTCGGGGGACGAGGAGAGGTAGTGAGCGGACAAAGGAGCTGAGGGGGCAGAAGAAGCTGCCAGAAGTGGGGAAGGGGTCGAGGTGAAGCAATCAGTTCATGAGGAAAGAGGTGGCCCGGTCCCATTGCCTCTATTGGGTGCAGGCAAGAGGGCACTGTCCCTTTAAGTGGGGGTGCCACTCAGTGCCCTCCCCCAGCCAACCCAATTCCTGGGCACACTGAGCATGTGCAGGAGCTGTGCAAGTGGAGGGGAGGGAAGCAGAGGGATAGACTCCGGAGGGAACTCCTCACCCCTACTTCGTGTAGCTGCCCCACTCTCCTCCCTGGGTCTGACAAAGGGGCCATGGTGCTCCCCCATCCCCTTCCCCCATCCAGGCCGCAGTGGGTGCTGCCTGCAAGGGTGTGACGGGCAGGCCCGCTCTGCCCTTGAATTCTCAGGCAGCTCCCCTGCAGCCCAGAGGTGGCACACGCTTAGCCCAGTGACATCCTCACTTCCCTGGTGTAGGCGGCGGGTAATCTTCCTGTTGCTTAACGTGTTCGCTTTCATTCCACTGGTGCCAGAGGTTTGAAAAGATCCGTATACCCGTGATGACGCTCTGCTCTGGAAATTAAAAACAGCTAAAAAGATGAGGTCCCTGCCACACCCCCCCGGAGCTTCCAGTCTGAAGTCTGAGAGGAAGCAAACAGCTCAGAGGCTGAGTGAAGACGGCCAAGTCCTCCTCCCACCCTCATACCTCAGCCCTCCTTCACCTTCCCTCCCCTACCTGGGACGTGCCCACTCTTCTTATTCCTTTCATCTCTTAGCTACAGGTACCTTCATTATAATTACTGTTTTTAATTTATTGATTTGAGAAAGGGAGGGAGGGAGGGACGGAGGAACATCGATTGGTTTTTCCACTTAGTTATGCATTCATTGGTTGATTCTTGTATGTATCTTGACCAGGATGGAAACTTGCAACCTTGGTGTATCAGGATGACGCTCTAACCAATTAAGTTACCTGGCCAGGACCTGTACCCTTATTTTTAATTGAGGTGAAATTCACCTAACATGAAATTCACCATTTTAAAGCAAATAATTCTGTGGCATTTAGCACATTGACAAGAGTGTGCAACTGCCACCTCTAGTGCCAACAATACCACCCCAAAAGGAAACATGTACCGATTAAGCAGTTACTCCCCATTCCCCGCCTTTCTCCAGCCCCGGCTACCACCCATCGGCCTTTTGTCTCTATGGATTTACTTATTCTTCATATTCTGGTGGTCCGGCCAAGAGGGAAAGACTAGTCTCTTGGGGCCTGTGTCAGAAAAACACAGGTCCCCCGGGGGCCTATGAGGAGGTCACACTAGAGACTAGACCAACCGGTAGACCAGTAGCCTATAGACCAGTAGTCTGGAGACCTGAGATCTATCCCAGCTCTGCTTCTAATTCAGCGGACTCCTCTCCTCCTTTGTTCAAAGGATGGGGCCTTCAGGCCAGTCCAGGATCCTTAGCTCTTCGGTCTGGGATTGTGTTACCTGGCCTGAAAAATATAACTCCTCCTTGGTCCCCTTGGCTCCTCCCTGCTAGGTCCGGGAAGTCCAGGTAGCCCCAGGGGACATACTGTGGTGTTTGGGGTCAGAGGCATGAGATGAAGAAATTTCTGCTTGGAGAGGTTAAGAAACTTGCCCGAGGCCTCACAATGCCTGTAGCAACCGGTTCTGATCATATTTCAGCTCTTGCCCATGGTTCCTTGCGGTCTTCCAAGAGACAAGTAAGTTAAGGACTTAGCGTCAGCTGTATAGGAGGTGGTCTCAAATGGACACAGCCATAAATTTTACTACTTTTAAAAATATATATGTATATGTTTTTATTTCAGAGAGGAAGGAAGAGGGAGAGAGAGAGAAACATCAATGATGAGAAAGAATCATTGACTGTGACCTCCTGCTTTGTAGGTCAATGGTCAACCACCGAGCCACGCCCGCTGAGCGCTCTACTACTTTCTTTTTTTTTTTTTTTAAATGATCTCCTTTTGTATTTTTTTTAAATATTTTTTATTAATTTTTTACAGAGAGGAAGGGAGAGAGATAGAGAGTTAGA
>NW_006300368.1:1268226-1275790 GCF_000327345.1 Myotis davidii
ACTACTTTCTTAATCGTGAAGTGACTAGTTTGTGGGAGTTCCTCTCACCCCACCTTCCCTTATCTTTTTTTTTTTAATATATTTTTATTGATTTCAGAAAGGAAGGGAGAGGGAGAGAGAGAGAGAGAGAGAGAGAGAGAGAGAGAGAGAGAGAGAGAGAAACATCAATGACAAGAGAGAATCACTGATCAGCTGCTTCCTGCACTCTGCCACTGGGAATTGAGTCCCAATCCGGGCATGTGCCTATGGTCAGAATCGAACCTGAGACCCAAACCAGCTAGGGCTCCCTTATCTTTTGAAAGGGTTTACACTTTGCCTTCTCTACTGGCCTTCGTGGATTAACAGCTTTCGTAGGGGCGAAGGGGGCTGCCTGGACCTGAACCATGAGGGCAGATGAGTGTGGAAAGCGTGGCTGCTCCTCCCCGAGAGGAGATGTTATGTGTTGCCTTCACCTGGGGCTCGGTTCTCCCACTTCTCCATGGCTGAACGTTCACTCCTGCCCCCCAAACAGAGAGGCCTTTGTGGACCAGGGAATGGAGGGGACGGAACAGGCTTTGCCTGGCAGGGGCACAGGCTGAGCAGCTGCTCCCAGTTGGCCAGTGGGAACTGGCTGCCTGTGCCCATGGACATTCCAGAAACCACCTGTCCCAGAGATCCTCCCTGGACTCCATCCAAGATGGGCGGCCCAGATCAGCCCTTGGGGCATCTGCCACGTCCTGCCTCTGGACAACCAGGAAGGGCCCCCTCCCCTGCTCTGTCTTCGCCCCATAGGCTCTGAGAGGAAGTTCCCAAGAAAACTAGGTTGTGAGGAGGACATTATGAGCCACAGGGACATCCAGAGCCCACCTCTGCTACAGCCCAGCATTCCACAAGGAGGAAGGAAAGGGGGTCTCCTTGGCCCATCATCTCCAGTGGCTCTTATTCCTTCCAGCTCCCTCCACAGGGCCCTCCTCAGGCCCACACACCCCAGTCAGCCATTCGGACTCCTTATCACTGTGTGAGGACGAGGGAAGCTGCAAACTCCCTCACAACAGCACCCGGGACCAAGCACTGTGGCTGTCCAGCTGGCGGCCCCCTCTCTGATCTCTGGGCTCTCAGGCCCCACTGTCCTTTCTACCTAGATCTTCCTTCCTGTTCTTCTCAGTCCCAGCCTCAGCCATTTCCCTGTTGGGCTTTTGAAAAAGAGGATCTTTTTTCTCTGGGCGCCTGGTCCAACTGTCCTCACCTTTAATTCACATTTGTAGCCACAGGCATTGCCCCTCCGTGGTGGACTCACCCCACTCCCAGGATCCCCCGGGACAATTTTGGCTTCCCTGGCCTCCCTGGGCAATGCTCTTCAGCTGCTTCTCCTCCCTGGCCTCCTGATGCTTGAAGACTTTTTTTTTTTTTTTAAATCCCCCAAATGGCTACACAAATGTGGTCCTGACACTGTTGAGAAATTCTTTTTGCTATGATTTAAAATTCCATGTTTATGATAAATGACCTTCATATATACATTTGTGAGTTTTCTATTCCACCAGTTCTCTATTTTGTTTATTGATAAACCAATCACATTTTAAAAATTACTGCCCTGGCTGGTTGCTCAATGGTTAGAATGTCGGTCTGTGGACCAAAGGGTCGCAGGTTTGATTCCTGGTCAAGGGTGCATACCTTGAGTGCTGGTTCCCCAGCCCCTGCAGGGGCACGTGCAAGAGGCAACCAATTGATGTGTCTCTCTCACCTCACTGTCTCTCTCTCTCTCTCTCTCTCTCTCTCTCTCCCTACCTCCCGCTCTCCTCCCTCCCACTCTCTCTAGAAATCAATGGAAAACATATTCTCAGGTGAGGATTTAAGAAATTATTATAGCGGCATAACATGCTTTAATATCTGATAGCTCTATTCTTGCTCATGGAGTCCAGGTTCCTGCTCTTGGCAGAAATCCTTTGTCCAATACATTATTCTTGCTCATAACCTTTTACTAAAGATTACTGGAATAAATTAAATTAGATTAAATTAAGTCTTAGATTAAAAACATTTTCTAGAGTCCATTTAAAAGCAGCTTGTCTAGATCCTCTCCCCAAAGCATACCTTTGTCTTAATGTGTGTGTTACGTGCTGTTGAGTCAGCTATGACTCCTGGACGTCCACAATGTTCTGAACTCAACAGCCCTGCTCAGCTCCTGTAGACTCACTCATGCCTGTGGCTCTTTTTATGGAACAGTCCATCTCATATTTGGTCTTCCTCTTTTCCTGCTGCCTTATCTCTCCCCCCCTCCCGCCCCCCCTCCCGCATTATTGTCTTTTTTAAAGAACCCTGACTGCTCACGTTGTGCCCAAACTAGAACAGCTTCAGTTTTGTCATTTTTGCCCCCAGCGATGTTTCAGGCCTGACTTGCTCTAGGCCTGCGTGTTTGTCTTTCTGTTACCTAACTCAATATCCTACCTTTAGGTTGGATTAAATATCTTTCTACATCTATGACTCTGTCTCATATTCTTTAACCATTTTTTAATTGTTATTTTTTAAATAAATTTTTATCGATTTCAGAGAGGAGGGGAAGGGGAGAGAGAAATATAGAAACATCAGTTAGGAGCGAGAATCATTGATCAGCTGCCTCCTGCACGCCCCACCCTGGGGATCGAGCTAGCAACCCAGGCCTGTGCCCTGACCAAGAATCCAACCATGACCTCCTGGTTCATAGGTCAAAGCTCAACCACTGAGCCACACCAGCCGGGCTCTTTAACCACTTTTAAGTGCACAGTTGAATGGCATTTAAGTACATTCACATTGTTGCACAACTACTACCACCATCCATGTTCAGAACCTTCTCTTTTCATCTTCCCAAACTGAGACTCTGGGCCCATTAGACAATAATTCCCCCTCCCCCTCCCCAAGTCCCTGGCAGCTACCATTCTTCTTTTCAAGAAGCCCTTTGATATGATTGCTTTCCTGCTGCTTTCCATCCAGCTGGAGTCCAGGTTCCCGCTTTTTGCAGAAATCCTTTGTCCAATACATTATTGTTTCTCAACTTGACTGCTTATTGGAATCACCTAGGACAGTGGTCGGCAAACTGCAGCTCGCGAGCCACATGGGGCTCTTTGGCCCCTTGAGTGTGGCTCTTCCACAAAATACCACGTGCGGGCGTGCACGTACAGTGTTTTGTTGATTTAAAACTTTAAGTAATGTTTATTAAGTTAATTTTAGGGAACGTTGTGGAGTGAAAGAAGATGTAGTGTTGAGGATGGAGAAAGGTATGTTGAGATGGTTTGGACATATAGAGAGGATGAACGGGAGGAGGTAGACGAAACAAGTATACAAGCATACAAGACGAGTGTGGATGGGAGAGTTGGAAGGGGTCGACCTCAGCGAACGTACCTCAATCAGATTGAGGACGTTTTTAGCAAAGGCCAGCTTAGGAGCACCCTAATTAAGTTAATAACAATGCACCTACCTATATAGTTCAAGTTTTAAAAATCTGGCTCTCAAAAAGAAATTTTAATCGTTGTACTGTTGACATTTGGCTCTGTTGACTAATGAGTTTGCCGACCACTGACCTAGGAAATATTTTTAAGTTTGGATATCTGGGTGCCACCCCCAGAAATTCTGATTTAATTCTTCTGGACTGCAGCCTGGGCAATGGAATTTTTAAGGCTCCCCAAGGAATGCCCCTGTGTAGCCAGGGCTGAAAGGCAGAGTTCTAAGAGCTCCAAATGTTCTTTCTGCCCAGCGTGTGTGGCCTGGAGTCCCACACGTGAGTTGCCTGTCCTCTGCCCACATCCCCAAGAGGACTCCCAGATGGCATGACCTCTAGTGTGCAGATGCCAGGCAAGGAGTCAGGGTGTTCTGTGAGCCTTATTGGCCAGGCCAGGGGAAGGAAAAATTGCCCTGCCAGCATGGCTCAGTGGCTGAGCTTCGACCTATGAACCAGAAGGTCACGGTTCAATTCCCAGTCAGGGAACATGGGCAGTAGGGGGCGTGCAGGAGGCAGCCAATCAATGATTCTCTCTCATCTTTTTTTTTTTAAATATACTTTATTGATTTTTTACAGAGAGGAAGGGAGAGAGATAGAGAGTTAGAAACATCGATGAGAGAGAAACATCGATTAGCTGCCTCCTGCACATCTCCTACTGGGCATGTGCCCACAACCCAGGTACATGCCCTTGACCGGAATCGAACCTGGGACCCTTCGGTCTGCAGGCCAACGCTCTATCCATTGAGCCAAACCGGTTTCGGCTCTCGCTCATCTTTGATGTTTCTCTCTCTCTCTCTGCCTCTCCCTTCTTCTCTGAAATCAATAAAATTATACACACACACACACACACACCCCTATTAAAAAAAAATAGACGGATAATTTCTACCAATCAGCTAGGAGTCAAACTATCTCTGCAAACCCTGACCTGGTTGTACCAGGGCCCATGAGGAAAGGCAGGAGGTGAGACCAGAAAAATGCTGAGGGCCTCTCCAGCAATCAGATTCTGAAATTCTGCCTGGCAAAGAGCTGTTGCTTCATTGCTATAGCGGCACTACCACCCACACGCGGTGTATGTATGTGATGATGACTTCTACCCATCTGGGCAGGGGGCTTCCAGCTGGGGGTTTACCCAGGCCTCCTGCTACAGGCATCCATCTGTGTGCAAGCGCTGGGTGTGAGTCTGCGAGGAGTTTCAGAATCAAAGGCTATTTTTGCTTCCCTTTTTAGTGCCTTCTTTTTAAAAAAAAAATATTTTATTTTTTTTTTTTTACAGAGAGGAAGGGAGAGGGATAGAGAGCTAGAAACATCGACCAGCCGCCTCCTGCACACCTCCTACTGGGGATGTGCCCGCAACCAAGGTACATGCCCTTGACCGGAATCGAACCCGGGACCTCTCAGTCTGCAGGCCAACTCTCTATCCACTGAGCCAAACCGGTTTGGCTTTAGTGCCTTTTTGATGATCCTCTGCCCATTTCTTCTCGCTCACCCAGAGTGGAGATCAGGGAGGGAGGAAACCACTTACAAGCCAGGGCAGGGAGGGTGCGCCAGAGCCATCTGGGCTTCTCCGGTGTAGAGGCTGAGAGCACAGATTCTGGCATTGGACACCCAGGTTCACATCCGGCCTGCTTGTTTCTGCCCACTGCTGCTCCCACCTACCACAGAACAGGACAGCCCTTCCCCCTCGCCCGCCGGGACACACATATCCAAGCAGTGCAAGCTTTACACACTTCATCTCATTTGACTCCCACAAGCATTTTCCAGGATGAGGAAATGGAAGTTGCCCAATGCCATGGGGCTAATAAAAGATTGCACTGAGGCTTGAACCCAGATGACCCAATTCCAGCATCTATGCTCTTAGCCACCACCATATGGCTCACTACAGGTAGACACAGCCTTTTTTTTTTTTTTTTTTTTTTTTTTTTTTGCTGCTTTCGGCTCTACACCCGAAAGAACAACCTGCTTACTCAATGAGCCCTCCAGGCCCCGCAGAGAGCCACCTCTTTGTTCTACTTCCTCCAACTTCTCTGAAGCTCCTTCTCCCTTCCGTCTTCCTTCTTGTCTCTCTCACTCGGGACAGAGTTGCTTTTCCAAATGTTGAATTTATTCTATAATATTATAGACATAAAACAAGCGCCCATGTACCCACCACCACAGCAACACTGTTATTATTGTTAAAGCCCCAGCATCATGCCCAGCTGGCATGGCTCAGTGGTTGAGCATCAACTTATGAACCAGAAGGTCCCTGGTTCAATTCCTGGTCAGGGCACATGCTTGATCCCCAGTACGGGGTGTGCAGGAGGCAGCAGATCAATGATTCTCTCTCATCATTGATGTTTCTATCTCTCTCCCTCTCCCTTCCTCTTTGAAATCAATAAAAATATATATATTTTTAGAAAAGCCCCAGCATCATATTCCCCAATTGCATTTCTCACCCTAGAGCAATGGTTCTTAACCTTCCTGATGCCATGACCCTTTAATACAGAGCCTCATGTTATAGTGACCCCCAACCATAAAATTATTTTTGTTGCTACTTCATAACTGTAATTTTGCTACTGTTATGAATCAAGAAAAGAACAAAAACAATATGTAATTATATATGTGTTTTCCGATGGTCTTAGGCGATCCCTGTGAAAGGGTCGTTCGACTCCCAAAGGGGTCTTGACCCACAGGTTGAGAACCGCTGCCCTAGCGGGAACCAGGATACTCAATTGGTGACAATCATTTCCATGCATCTTTAGAAACACAGTAAGGAATTTTTGAGATTAATTTTTTAAAAATCCTCACCTGAGGATATGTTTTTTCCTGATTTCTGAGAGAGAGAGAGAGAGAGAGAGAGAGAGACAGACAGACAGACAGACATTGATTGGTTGCCTCCCACAGATGCCTGGGGATAGAACCTGTCACTCTTCAGTGTGCGGAAGCCACACTGGCCAGGGCTTGAGCTTGATTCCTGAGAAGGAAAAGGTAGCAGGAGCTGGGGAGCACGGTGGAGGAGTAACTTGAATTGAATCTATTTTGAAAATATATGATGATGAAATATTTCAGACACAGAAAGGCATATAGAATAATGGAATGAATTTCTTGCTTAGGACATAAAACATGAAAAAAATAATCCCCATAAAAAAAATCCCCAGGGTTTTCCTCCCTGATCACATCCTCAAGGTTGAACCCCCCACCTGAACTAGGGATTTCTCATTTGGAGATGAATGTTGGGGGAGGAGCAGGAATTTGCAATCAGGTGGAAGTGTCACTAACAGAGATCAGCAGGGCAAAGAGTCAGAGGAATCAGTTTGGGCAGCATGTATTGGGCGTGGATGGCAACCTGAGGACCTGTGGGGGAGGTGGGGGGGTGGTTGGGGCAGTAGATAAGCAGCCAGCCCCGCTCTCCCTGGGGCCTCACTTCTGTATTTCCCCCTATCATTGCCCTAATCACGTGGAATCATCATTTTTGTTGGTTTGGCTCTGAGATCCTAAAGGGAGGCACCATCTCAGTCATCTTTATTAGCTGAACACCTAATACAGTGACTAGCACAGATGGGCTTTATTCAATATTAAATTGGTAAATGAGTGAACGAATAACTATTTAATTGATTTCAACCTCCCTTGGTGGGGTGGGAGGCTGGTGGCCAAGAGGAATGGAAAGTCTGATCGAAAGCGTTTTTGAAGAGAATTGTCATTGTATCATCACGGGGTCCAGTGCACCACTACCTCCAGCAGTGTTGCCGCACAGAGACCTGCTTTAATGTGTGTCAGTAAGGTGAGAATCTGCTGTGGAGACAGGCGTGGAATGATGGGATGGGTGCCCACAGGGCTTGTCCCAGCTTCAGCTACTACCAGTGTCATTCAGCAGTGTCACTGGCTCTGATGGGAGGTATGCAAAGAATCAGCTTCCCACAGCAGCAGGACCCATTTCTCTTAAAAACAGTCCCCAAAGCCCTGACCGGGTGGCTCCATTGGTTGGAGCATCATCTTGATATCCCAAGGTTTCAAGTTCTATCCCCTGTCAGGGCACATACAAGAATTGACCAATGAATGCATAAATAAGTGGAACAAAAAAAGCTATGTCTCTCTCTCTCTTTCTGTTTCTATTCCTCTTTCTCTTTTTTCTAAGATCAA
>NW_006300368.1:1289419-1290156 GCF_000327345.1 Myotis davidii
GACCCCCAATTTCATTGTTACAAATTGAACATAATTAAAGCATAGTGATTAATCACAAAAACAATATGTAATTATATATGTGTTTTCCGATGGTCTTAGGCGATCCCTGTGAAAGGGTCGTTCGACTCCCAAAGGGGTCTTGACCCACAGGTTGAGAACCGCTGCCCTAGCGGGAACCAGGATACTCAATTGGTGACAATCATTTCCATGCATCTTTAGAAACACAGTAAGGAATTTTTGAGATTAATTTTTTAAAAATCCTCACCTGAGGATATGTTTTTTCCTGATTTCTGAGAGAGAGAGAGAGAGAGAGAGAGAGAGACAGACAGACAGACAGACATTGATTGGTTGCCTCCCACAGATGCCTGGGGATAGAACCTGTCACTCTTCAGTGTGCGGAAGCCACACTGGCCAGGGCTTGAGCTTGATTCCTGAGAAGGAAAAGGTAGCAGGAGCTGGGGAGCACGGTGGAGGAGTAACTTGAATTGAATCTATTTTGAAAATATATGATGATGAAATATTTCAGACACAGAAAGGCATATAGAATAATGGAATGAATTTCTTGCTTAGGACATAAAACATGAAAAAAATAATCCCCATAAAAAAAATCCCCAGGGTTTTCCTCCCTGATCACATCCTCAAGGTTGAACCCCCCACCTGAACTAGGGATTTCTCATTTGGAGATGAATGTTGGGGGAGGAGCAGGAATTTGCAATCAGGTGGAAGTGTCACTCACA
>NW_006300368.1:1290431-1292597 GCF_000327345.1 Myotis davidii
CTACCAGTGTCATTCAGCAGTGTCACTGGCTCTGATGGGAGGTATGCAAAGAATCAGCTTCCCACAGCAGCAGGACCCATTTCTCTTAAAAACAGTCCCCAAAGCCCTGACCGGGTGGCTCCATTGGTTGGAGCATCATCTTGATATCCCAAGGTTTCAAGTTCTATCCCCTGTCAGGGCACATACAAGAATTGACCAATGAATGCATAAATAAGTGGAACAAAAAAAGCTATGTCTCTCTCTCTCTTTCTGTTTCTATTCCTCTTTCTCTTTTTTCTAAGATCAATAAAATAAAATAAAAATCCTCTGCCAAGACCGGTTTGGCTCAGTGGATAGAGCGTCGGCCTGCGGACTGAAAGGTCCCAGGTTCAATTCCGGTCAAGGGCATGTACCTTGGTTGCGGGCACATCCCCAGTGTGGGGTGTGCAGGAGGCGGCTGGTCGATGTTTCTCTCTCATCGATGTTTCTAGCTCTCTATCCCTCTCCCCTCCTCTCTGTAAAAAATCAATAAAAATATATTAAAATAAAATAAAATAAAAGTCCTCAGAGCCTATGCAGCCCCTCTTATGTGTTCATTATTTGGCGAACTCCGCTTATGGCTACAAAGGCGGCCCCTCGTTTGCATCCCTAGAAGCCCTGAGAGGGGCTGGGCATGCTCCTGTGGGTTCTGAGTGGTAAGAAGAGCTGTTCTCAGACGCTGCATTCCACATGGGCCCAACACACAGATAAAGGCGTCTGCAATTAGTGGCATCTCTTTGCACACAAAGAATTAATAGGCTGACGGCTGTTTATTCTCTTGCACCAGTCAAATATGCCCTGCAATCCTGGTTTGACTGAACCCCAGAACTCCCTGAGCCTCGAAGTAGTAGTTCATTCTTTTTCAGCGCAATACAGTATTCCATCGCGTGAACACACTGAAATGCGTTAATCCATTTTGCGGCTGGACTGTTCCGATGTTTCCAGTTTGGGGTTATTATGGCTAGTGCTGCTATGGAAATCATTTTACGTGGCTTTTGGTGCACATGTGCGCACATTCCTCTTGGACATGTGTCGAGGAGTGAAATTGCTGGGTCATCGTGTATGCATATAATCAGCTTTAACAGGAACTACTCAATGGTTTTCCCTCTACCAACTGCATATGAGAGCTCCTTTGCTCCACATCCTTGGCCAACACTTGGTTTTGTATTTTTTTTTTCTTCTTCTCATTTTAGCCATTCTGGTGGGGATGAGCATCCCTTTTCAAAATTAAATTTACTGTGCTAAGCATGTTATATGCATCTTCTTATTTTACCATCACGGAATCCCATGAGGAGGGTATTGCCGCTAACAGTGTTACAGATGAGAAAATTGAACTCGAAGAAGTGAAGGCACTTCCTTAAGGCCACACAGCGAGGGCTAGGGCAGGGCCCCCTGGCTTCACTGTCCCCACTCGCTGTGGTCTGGGGCCCAGGAAGACAAAGCTGGTGAGATAAATGCAGTACCTGAGCCATTCCGTGAGGTGCAGTGGTGGCCCCAAAGCCGAATGACACCAAGCCCAGTGGGTGGGTCAGGAGCAGTCACAGGGGGCACTGGGTTGAACTGGACCTTTGGATAAGTCAACTTCGAGTCGTAACACCCGTCTCCAATGGTCCTAGTGAGGGTTTAAGGTGCTGGCATTAGGTAAAGCTCCCGGTGCCCGGCACAGAGCTGGTGCTCAGGGAAGGGTTGTTGAAGGAATTAGGGAACATATAGGAATGGGAGGGCTGTGGTTATGGTCCCTCCTGGAGCCAGGGGGATGGACAAAGTCACCTCTCTAGGTCCTTTTTCATCCTGAGTCTGGGAGGGCCAGGGGAGAGCTGGGTAAAGGGCCAGCTCCACGTCCCAGGGAGGAAGACGCCACCCCACCCGTCCACCACTGAGAGGGGCTGTGCGTCCCACTGCTTTCTACACAGGAAGAAATAACATACCGGCCACTCCCTACCCCCATCAGCACACTCGCCCCCTCTCCCCACCTCCATCCTGATCCCTGAACCCCGCGGAAAGGACTAGTCTGGAAGCAAGAATTCTTGGAGAAAGGCCCAGGCAGGCTGGGGATGGGCGAAGGAGGTGTGTGTGTTTGTTTTGAAAGCCTGGTGCAGCTCCAGAGGAGGAGGGAGAGAGGAGGAGGAAGAGGGGGGGGAGGGGGGA
>NW_006300368.1:1292638-1296480 GCF_000327345.1 Myotis davidii
GGGGAGGAGGAAGTGGAAGGAGGAGGGAGAAGAGGAGGAGGAGGAGTAAAAGGACACGGGGAGAAAAGGGGAGAATTACTGTATTATTCAGCCTCCAGGGCCAAGAACTGAAGCCTCTTCCTGCTTATCCTGTCCCCTCCTCCACCAGCGTCAGACGTGGGAGTTGCCTTGGGGGATCTAAGGTGGGGGAGGGAGTGCGGGGCAGCTGAGGGCCTGGGAGTGGGGGGCTAGACCCGGAGCGGACGGGGATGAGAGAGGTTGCTTGCAGACTGCGGTGGGCTGGGTTCTCGAAGACACCCCACCGGCGGGCGACCAGTCCCAGGTCCGGCTGAGCCCCGGCCAAGCGCTGCCAGAGCTGGCTCAACAGCGGCCCCTGCTGGCCAGCGCCCTCCCTGCGGGGCTGGGCGCCCCCTCCGCCAGGAGCCCAGGGGTGAATCCAGCTGTCAGATCAGAAAATGTCGGGGCCCCCCGGGCCGAGGAATGTCCCCAAGCGACGGGTCTCGGTCCTTCCAGTCGCCACCTGTTCTCCTAATTTTGCCTTGTACACCCAGGACACCGACTGAGAGTCCCCCGAGCCAGTTCGGGGCCAGCGGCGGGGGAAAGAGGACCAAGGTCCCAGCTTCAGGAGGCTCCTGGTCTGGGTAGAGTTATTTTGTTTGTTTTTTAAAACTTTATTTGGAAAAAAAAATGATGGGTTACAGAAGAGGTACAAGAACGATGCAATCATCCTCCATATACCCCTTACCTAGAGTCACCACTTGTTAAATAAAAATATGTAAATATATTATTTTCCTGAACGGAGAGGAGGTGGCAACCATCATGCCCATTTACCCCTTCAGAGGGTGTTTTCTAAGAGCAAGGACATTCTCTTGCATAATCACAGTAGACTTTTCAAGTTGGAGGAATTCAACATTGATACAATACATTTATTTATTTACGTGCTTTTAATCCTCACCCGAGGAGATTTTTCCATTGATTTCTAGAGAGAGTGGAAGGGAGGGAAGAGGGAGGGAGGGAGGGAGAGAGAGAGAACCATCCATGTGAGAGAGACACAGCACATCAATTAGTTGCCTCCCTCTCCAGCCCCATCCAGGGATTGAACCTGCAACCAGGGTACTTGCCTTTGACTGGGAATTGAACCCAAGACCCCTCGGTCTGACGCTGTAACTACTGAGCCAAACCAGCCAGGGCCATATTTCAATTTTATCAGTTGATTCAGTAAGGGTCCTTGAAGGGTCCTAGTGTAGGCTTCAGACCAGGATCACACCTTGAACTTACTTTGCATGTTTCTTTAGGCTTCTGTAACCTGGAGCGATTTCTCATCTGTATCATCTTTCTTGACATTTTTTTTTTCAGAGTAGAGACCCTCTTTATTCCTTTAACTGAGTGCCCCTCCTTTTGGGTTTGCCTGGTGTTTCCTTACGTATAGATTCAGGCAGTGCATTCCTGGTGGGAATATTACCTAAGTGACACTATGTTCTTGGTGGTGGGGTGGGGTGGGCAGGATTCTCCGCCTTAAGGGTTCATGAGACTCCGGAACCTCTAAGGATTAATCCCTGAGTTATCTGTAAAAACTTTAATCACATTTTCAACGCAGGTTGTAAACAGCACCATTAATTGTATGTGTGTGTTTTCTCTCTGTTGATGGCCGGCTTAGGCTCTGCCCTCAGTTTCTCCCCTTCTCTCCCTTCTGCCACCAAACTTGCCATTGAAATTCAGGAGCTCCTGTTGAAAGCATTATTCTTTTCTGAAGGCCAGTAGGGTACCCTAGTTGCCCAGCTCAGTGGTCTTCCGGGTGCGAACCCGTTTGACCTGCTCTCAGAGCCTGGGCCTGGCCCTCCTCCCTGAAACCTCCCAGGGCCGCGCTGCTTCCCTAGTCTCCGCCCATCCTCCCTCCCCCGCACATGGCTGGTGCCTGCTGGCTGCTCTGGGAGTGGCCCTGCTGGAGGTGGTTTATAGGGGGAAACCTGCTGGTCCTGGTCTTTCTGGTGTCCTCCCACACCCAAGTGGAGACATCCTTCCAGTTCCTGAGGTCAGGTGGGTCTCTGGGCTCGTTCAGCCTTCTAGTGGCTTCAACATCCCCTCGCTTCGTCACCAGTTTAGGGGAGTAGTCCCGAATCTCCAACCCTCCTGTCGGACTGGCCCAGGGGATGCCCCTCAGATCCAGTCATCAGTGGAACGGTTTACTTCTCTCTCAATCTGCAGCTCTTCCTTCGTCCTTGTCCCGTTGTGACTCACCATCTCTCTGTCATCTGCACTCCAAATAGGAGCTATTTTTCACCCTTACATCAAAGCCATGCCTTCCCTTTCAAAGATCTCGCCCTTACCTCCCTCTGCTTCTCTTTCCTGATCTGTGTTTTGTTTTGAAATCCCTCAATGGTCTTCCGTTCTTCCTTCTCTTTCTAATGCCCGCAAATGATCATGTCCCTCCTGCCCACCCCCCTCACCCTGTCAGTCACCAGGCTCGAGTCTCATATACTTAACATGTCCCCCAAGTCCTGGAGAATTGGATCTGTGGATTCTTCCAGACTCCCACCCTCCCCATCTAGTCACATGCGCTTCATTCCAGTCCTTTTGAGTGCCTACTAGCTATATGTGGCTAGTGGCTACCATCTTGAACAGCACAGAGAACATTGTCATCATCGCAGAAAGTTCTAGTGGATGTTGGTTTCACTGACGCCCCTATACCCAGACACCTGGTGTATGCCCAGTCCTTCAGCACTTCAGTGGTGACGAGGCCCACCCTTGGGATGCAGGAGAGCTGAGTGTGAAGACTGGGAATGCCCGGTCTTCAACCTCAGATCTCGAAGTCTGGAAGGCTCCTACAAGAGAAGGGCTTTGGGTTTTGGGGCCGAGGTTTGATCAGGGCCTGGAAACAAGAGTGGCCCTTAAGCACAGGCTTCCTGCTCAAACCCAGCCATCTACTCTCCCTCCTGCAGGCCTGCCCAAATGCAGTCCTGTTCTCTTTCACTCAGTATCGCAGTCCTATGCTGGGGATGCAGGGACGGAAAAGACTGCACAGTCCCTGCCTTGGAGAAAGAAAGAGACAGATCGTCACCTGCCTCGTGACAAAGACTTTCAAAGAGGCCTCACCAAAGATCAAAAGGCCTGCTAGTGCCCTCTGTTCGTGGGAGTGAGGGGACACCAGCAATCTCATCTATCGCTGGGGGTCGCAAACTGGCGAAAACTCTTTTGGAGGGCAATTCCATGAAAATCTATCTCAAATTTAAAAGTTCATAAACTTTGATCCAGTAATGTCATATTTATACATTTGTTTTACACACACATAATTGCAGTGTACTAAGATATATCCTGCAGGCAGACACAATCTAAATATCCACTAGGAGAGGAATAATGAAATAAATTGTGACACACCAATATGATGGGAGACTGTAGATTTGGTAAAGGCAGATATATTTTTAAATGAAAATAGCAAGGTGCTGAACAGTGTGGAATGTGTACTATCATTTGTGTCACACACACACACACACACACACACACACACACACACTGCTTGTATACACCCAAATTATCTCTGGAAAGATATATTAAAACTGTTTTTCAGCTGAAACCGGTTTGGCTCAGTGGATAGAGCGTCGGCCTGGGGACTGAAGGGTCCCAGGTTCGATTCCGGTCAAGGGCATGTACCTGGGTTGCCAGCACATCCCCAGTGGGAGATGTGCAGGAGGCAACTGATCGATGTTTCTCTCTCATCGATGTTTCTAACTATCTCTCTCCCTTCCTCTCTGTAAAAACCAATAAAATATATTATAAAAAAACAAAACAACACCTGTTTTTCATATATATATATTTATTGATTTTTTTTTTTTTTTTTTTTTTTA
>NW_006300368.1:1296519-1299386 GCF_000327345.1 Myotis davidii
TTCTTTTAAAAAAATATTTTTATTAATTTCAGAGAGGAAGGGAGAGGAAGAGAGAGATAGAAACATCAATGAGAGAGAATCATTGATCTGCGGCCTCCTGCATGCCCCCCCACTGGGGACATGTCTGCAACCAAGGTACATGCTCTTGACTGGAATTGAACCTGGGACCCTTCAGTCCCCAGGCCGACGCTCTATCCACTGAGCCAAACCAGCTAGGGCGAAAAACTGTTTTTCTTTTTAACTATGCACATGTATTACCTTTTATTTTTATTTTTGAACAGGCACCAGCTGAGTAATAGTAAGCCCTGGGGGGGGGCGGGGAGTGAGGAAATTCCTGGAGAAATCTGCTCGGTCACCTACTCCGTGTATCCAGTGGCTGCACAGTCCCTGCCTTGGGGGTGACAAGGCGACAGTCCAGAAGTGTCACCCACGCTGTGACTCATCTTCATCACCACTAGAGGCCTCGCCCTATGTTGGCTGCCATACTGCCTGTGCCCAGTAGGGGGAAGCACAGACTCACCAAAGCAGTGGTTCTAAACTTCAAGCATCCCTTCTAGGATTTCCTCCTCTGTGGACCACGATGAGAAAGATAGTGCCGCCAAGCCAACCACATTTTATTGGGTAATAATTGATTAATTTCTTCCCCTCTTATTTTTTGGTTCCTCTCAGTTCTGATCAGCACAAGAGAGAGACATCAAGACTCGTAAGCTTGCCAGGCTAGCTGTTTTCCACACAAGAGGTTCTACTTAGCCCAGCCTGATTTCCACCACACCAGGAGTGAGGGTGGCTGGCAATGGTGTTGAGGGCACAGGCCGGCAGCTACCGCCTTGGAGGCTTCCCACCCTGCGGGGGTTCTCAGCTGCGGGCACAACTTCTGTCCGTATCCTACTTGCTCAAAGAGGTAGTTCTGGGCAAGAGGAAGGAAGTGTGAACACCTGGCACTGCGGGCGAGGCTGGTGGCAGCCGCTGTCCCACATGTTGTTTGTGTCCCTTGCTAGGCTACGAGCAGCCAAAACACAGGGACTCTCCTCATCTGCCACAGACCCTCCAGGAGAGAGGACGGGCTGGGCACACAGCTGGTGCTAAGTGAAAGCTTCTTGTTACACGGGAAGAGGTAGTTCATTGTGGAGATCTGGGACCAAGTTCTTTAAAAAGAAATAAAGAAGGGGGGGAAGAAAGGAGAAAAAAGAAAGAAAGAAAGAGAGAGAGAGAGAGAGAGAGAGAGAGAGAGAGAGAGAGAGAGAAAGAGAAAGGAAGGAAGGAAGGAAGGAAGAGGTCTTAGCTAATCTCAAGGGCAAGAATCCAAGGGCAAGACCCTGGTCTGTTCTAGGCTGGAGGTGAGGGCAGTGGGTCCAGAATGGATCCCCTTCTTAGCACGCCCAAGAGAGTTCTGCTGTGTCGGACCTTCTGGGTGCCGGCTGGGACAGGTAAGAAGTGACTACATCTCTCACCCACCTGAGGGGCTGATGACCATAGTTTCCATCAGGAAGACCTGGGGGAAGGGGCTGACTCATTCCAGGGCCCTCCTTAAGATTAGATAGTGAATTTCCCGGCTCCTGCTTAAATTCTTGTCAGGGTTTTTATTTATTTTTATTTAAAAGGGGGGGCAGCCCTGACTGGTTTGGCTCAGTGGATACAGCGTCGGCCTGCGGACTGAAGGGTCCCAGGTTCGATTCCCGTCAAGGGCATGTGCCTTGGTTGCGGGCACATCCCCAGTAGGGGGTGTGCAGGAGGTGGCTGATCGATGTTTCTCTCTCATCGATGCTTCTAACTCTCTGTCCCTCTCCCTTCTTCTCTGTAAAAAAATCAATAAAATATATTAAAAAAATAAAATAAAATAAAATAAAAGGGAGGGCAGAAGGAAGAGAAAACTATGGCTCATGAATGGGTCCTCATTCCTCGATGCCTTGGTAGTGCAAGAAGGGACCACCTGGGGATCCCCACAAACTAAATGGGGAGCAACAGAAAGAAAAGCTTCAAACTCAGACTGGAGATTGTGCCCAGACCTGGGGTCCTAAGCCCCTCAATACTCATCCTCTGGTCCATCCTGGATGAGAGGGACGTGAGGCGCCAGGACAGCAGCTCCAAGGCAGTGTAGGCTTTGAGGGTAAACGGAGAGGAGGCCTGTTTCCGCTTTCTATTAGCTGCCTGCCCTTGGGCAGCACAACCTCCTTGAGCCTCAGTGTCCCCGTCTCTAAAATTAGGGTGTCACTATCTACACTGCCTTCCCTGGTCATTGTCCGGATAAACGGAAGAAGACCTCTGAAGTGTTCCTGGAATTGCCAGGCACCAGAGACTGTTGTCCTCCAAGATGCGGAGCTACCTTAGGTCCCTGGTGACAGCGTCAAGGAGATTCATTTCCCCTCTGCAGCGCCTGCTCCTTTCCCAGCCTGGATGCCAGCGTTCATCCTCCATTCCCAACCCCCACGCGTCTCCTGGAGACTGCCTCGGTGGTCCCCAGATTTTGGAATTCTGCCCTTTTCCACGGGCGCTCGCATTCTAAAGCCACTGGGGGTGCCGGCACAGGCGCGGAGAGTTGGTCCAGGGCGGGACAGGTCGCGGGGAGGGGTCGCCGTTGGACTGGGTCTGCGCCCCCCCACACCCCCGCCCTTCTTTGGGATTCTCATTTGCAGATGCTCCCCTCTGGTCCTCAGCTCTTCCCTGGGCTACAGAGAGGAGAGAAACAAGGGGTGGGGGGCCTGGAAGGGGGCTCCCACCTTCTCGGTCGGGAACCCGAGAGGGGAACGCAGCCCTGGCGCCCCCGTGCTGCCCGGTGATGGCTCTCCCGGCCGCACTCGCAGTGGCTGACCATCACCAGCTGGAGGTTTGCCCACCCCGGCCCCCAGCAGGGACCCCATGCCCTCTGA
>NW_006300368.1:1299985-1303454 GCF_000327345.1 Myotis davidii
CATGAGATCGGCACGCGTCCCCGCCCCCCGGGGCTCAGGTACCGCTTGGAGATCCCCAGCCCAGGGGCTGCCCTCCGCGGGGTGGCACCGACGGTGGCTTCTCTCAGTGACTTAGCACTCTCCCCCCCAAAACTTTCTTCCTTAACCACCCTGTCTCCCTCCCCAAGACACCCCATCCCCCCAGTGCTCTTGGATCTAAAGGTCTAAGCAAAAATGTCCTGTGAGCAAGTTGGGGAGTGGAGCCCGGAAAAGGGGTTCGCGGGACACCCCCTTCGCCACTGCACACAGGCCCCGCCAGCAGGCACCGGTCTGGAGCATCTGCTGGTATCTCAGGGTCAAAGATGGCAGGGGTGACATGTCACCTCCTGGCAGCTGGAGACGAGCTGGGTGTTTGGTCCCGATGTGTTGGTGCCTAGGCTGCTGGCAGCTGGGCTGTCAGATCCTGCAGAGGGGATGCTGTGTTTCTCGCCCCCTCTATCTGGGAGCGGTTTCCCATGGTCCTTAACTGGGCACCCCTTCCTACCACTGCAGGGATTCAGGGTAGGAAGGATGGGGTCAGGAAGAGTTGCTCACTCTGGCTTGGTATGGAGCAAAAGTCTGGAGGCACCCACACTGCCCACTGCCACCTGCTCCCCGGGAATTGGGGATCTGGGGACTTGGCCACTGGGGAGGGAGCCATCAGCTCAGGCCGAGCCTAGAGGCAGTCAGGATGTGTTGGGTGGGTGGGGGCTCCGTAAGACCTGGTGGGAGGCAGAAGTAAGGAGAAAGGGTCACTCATTCTCACTTCCCTTTCCCCAGCCCAG
The DNA here is from genome assembly GCF_000327345.1 of Myotis davidii. NCBI lineage: Eukaryota > Metazoa > Chordata > Mammalia > Chiroptera > Vespertilionidae > Myotis > Myotis davidii. Next base: position 1,300,789 of record NW_006300368.1, read on the forward strand.
CCCTGTCCCGGCCAGGTTCCCTTCTCTCAGTGCCTGGTGGCCTGTCTCCTGTCAGCTGCCGTGCTGGACACTGGGTGACAGGCGAATAAGGCCCTGCCTTTCCCCAGAGGCACTGCCCACTCTGAGCAGCCTGGCACTGCAGGTCTGAGGGGGTTGGGGGCCCAGGGCGGCGCAGGCAGCAGAGCAGTGCTGGCTGGTGGCCGTCTCAGTGCTTCTCCCCTCTACCTCCCTGACATCATTTCCCTTCCCCTGGCGATTAGGCCGCCCTTGCCAGGTCCTCTGCATGGCCCCTCCTAACAGTTCCTGGAAATCTTGGCTGCTGCCCCCTCCCAGGAGAAAGACTCGGAGGGTTTGGAGGAGCTATGGGGTGGGGTCTGGTCTCTGCTTGAGAAGTATCTTGCTTGATTATGGGAGAGGGAGGGACTCTGAGGGACACCTCACACCAGGCTGGGCCCTGATTACCCCATCCCTACACCTGTTCCCCTTTCCCCAAACCCATGGCCTGGCAGAGCTGAGCTGAGCTGAGCAGATGGGGAGGGGGGAGAATGAAGAGAGATGGTGTCTGGGGCCATCTGGGGAGCCTGAGCTGCTGGTGGATCCCTGGACCCCTGCCAGCTTGACTGGGGAACCCAGGTTTCCCCCCCAACCCCCAGCCCCCTGAGTGTGTGTCTATGGATGAGGATTGGACTGGCTCTCAGGGGGAGTGGGTGGGGGCTCCGTAAGACCTGGTGGGAGGCAGAAGTAAGGAGAAAGGGTCACTCATTCTCACTTCCCTTTCCCCAGCCCAGCCCTGTCCCAGGCTCCCAGGTTCCCTTCTCTCAGTGCCTGGTGGCCTGTCTCCTGTCAGCTGCCGTGCTGGACACTGGGTGACGTGCGAATAAGGCCCTGCCTTTCCCCAGAGGCACTGCCCACTCTGAGCAGCCTGGCACTGCAGGTCTGAGGGGGTTGGGGGCCCAGGGCGGCGCAGGCAGCAGAGCAGTGCTGGCTGGTGGCCGTCTCAGTGCTTCTCCCCTCTACCTCCCTGACATCATTTCCCTTCCCCTGGCAATTAGGCCGCCCTTGCCAGGTCCTCTGCATGGCCCCTCCTAACAGTTCCTGGAAATCTTGGCTGCTGCCCCCTCCCAGGAGAAAGACTCGGAGGGTTTGGAGGAGCTATGGGGTGGGGTCTGGTCTCTGCTTGAGAAGTATCTTGCTTGATTATGGGAGAGGGAGGGACTCTGAGGGACACCTCACACCAGGCTGGGCCCTGATTACCCCATCCCTACACCTGTTCCCCTTTCCCCAAACCCATGGCCTGGCAGAGCTGAGCTGAGCTGAGCAGATGGGGAGGGGGGAGAATGAAGAGAGATGGTGTCTGGGGCCATCTGGGGAGCCTGAGCTGCTGGTGGATCCCTGGACCCCTGCCAGCTTGACTGGGGAACCCAGGTTTCCCCCCCAACCCCCAGCCCCCTGAGTGTGTGTCTATGGATGAGGATTGGACTGGCTCTCAGGGTGAGGTCCAGGCCCCAATTCCTTCTCTGTGACATGCACTAATGAGGAGGAGCCATGTGAATAATTCAGACCAGTGGAAAGTCCACAAGTCAAGTGGTTGAGGTTCTGATGCATGTGTGGGACTTGATTGCTCTGCTGGCATTTTGGCCTTTGTTCAGATTGGCTGAGTCTGACACGAAATGCCATTGGGAGTGCCTGTACCAGGGCGTGGAGGGCGGAGTCCCCAAGATGGGCCTGAAAGGGTGTCCTGTGGGGGGAAAAGGGTGGTGGCTGGGTAGAAATCTAGGGCAGCACCACCCCAGCCCCCGGGAGCCCCAGTGTGTTTACACCTCATCTTCCTGGGGACAGATCACCCTGTCCCTCATCCTGTGTAGACAGAATGCACTCAACCCAAGGTTACTTGGCTAAGAACTTGGCTCTTCTCACTCCCCACCAGCAGGGGCAGGAGCTCCATTGGGTGGCAGCCTTGGTCCCTGCCTGAGGCTGCCCAGGACTAAGGCTTTGGCTGAACCCACGGGCCTGGCGATGGGAATTGTAGGGCATGCCTTCATCTGAGTCCTGCCCTTCGTGAATGTCCAAGAGAAGAACCTAACACGCTGGGAGTGATGGGCCATCTCCCCCAGAGACACCCAGTCTTGATGGGAGAAGCACAGTCCCTGCCCCTTGGGATCTAGTCACTTGGCCCCAGGAAACCTCTTCCTTTCATTTAAGCTCCGCCATTTCATTCTTGGTAGGGAGCAGGATCCTGAAACCCCAAAGCACTCCTGGGCTCCTGGCTGTGGGGCCCATCTTGTCGGTGAGGGGTGGTGCCCCCACCATGGCTCACAGCCAAAAAGGAGATGTGGGAGTTTGCCCCCCCCACCCCCCCGCAGTCTTTCTCCCATGAAAGGGTGGGTGGTGGGCCTACTTTTCTAACAAGGCTGTACGAGAGAGGGGTGCCCCTGCTTAAAATGGGGGTGGGGAGAAAGGGCAGGTTGAGCCAGGATTTCCGCCTGCTGCCTTAGCAACAGCGGAGGAGCGATGCTGCCCAGCGACACGGGCCTGCTGCAATGGTGGGAAACTAGCCCGCCAGCTCTGCACTCTCGCCTCTCCTGTGCCATGCCCGCGGCTGGGTGTCTTCCGCCCCTTCAGGCCTTCCCCGGCCAGGGTTAGGGTTTGGGATGGCAAGACACTCT
>NW_006300368.1:1303472-1308799 GCF_000327345.1 Myotis davidii
AGACACTGGTCAGGCCTGCCACAAGAGTGATGCTATGGTCAGGCAGAGGACACCCTGATCTGTCTGGGCAGGGAGGAGCCTGTAATCTTAGGGCAACGGGATCCAGGGAAGGTGACTGGGATGTTGTCCTTGAGGCTGGGAGTGATGCTGGCATCCAAAAGGAGGCTGGACCACTTGGAGAAGAATTTGCCTGATGGGGCCTAGCTACCCGGGAGTGCCCTTAGCCTGTGCCCAGGGTCATGGGCACTTGGCTAGGCTGTGTGGAGGGGTCAGGACAGCCCCCAGCAGGGTGTGGGTGCTGGGATCCTGCTTTAGCTGGACCCCTTCCCTGCTGGAGCTGGTGTAAAGAGCAGAGGTGGTATCTCCATGCTGTGGGCCTGCAGGGAGGTGCTGTCTCCTTGACCATCTGTCCCACTCCCTGGGGTGGGGCAGATGAAGTATGGGGGCACGTAGCTGTGGGGTGGCTCAGGCCCTGTGCCTCCCATCTCTGGGGGGGGGGGTCTCACACAGAGGATCCCAGTGGTGTGGTGGCCATGTGGTCAGATGCTGGGCTGGGCAGAGGCTGTGGGTTGACATTCTCAGCAGGCAGGGCGGGCACATGCTGGCCCTGGCACCCAAGGATGCAGTGGGCATGATTCACAGTGACATCTGGGGCCAGTTGGCAAAGCGCTGGGTGAGATGGGCAGGAGCAGGTGGGGCTGCTCGGAGGGCCACCTCTGCATTTTCCCAGAAACATGGAGCCCTGGAAGGTGGCTTGGGCCTCCTGCCTCTGGGAGGGGCCGGGGTTACTCCTGGGAAAGGCAGCGGAGGTTCCTGGGCTTTGGGGTCGTGAAGCTTGGGTGCTGCATTTTGTCTTTGCCACTTGGTACCTTGAGCAAGTTGTCTGCCCCTTCGGAGCTTCAGTTTTCCTCACGTGTGCAAAGAGGATAGTAATGGCATATGCCGGCCTCCTAGGACTGTTGGAGGGATTAAATAGGAGGGAGCCGCCCTGTGTGGCTCAGTGGTTGAGCATTGACCCATGAACCAGGAGGTCAATTCCCAGTCAGGACACATGCCCGGGTTGTGGGCTTGATCCCCAGTGGGGGGCGTGCAGGAGGCAGCTGTGTGATGTTTCTCTCATTGATGTTCTTATCTCTCTATCCTTCTCCCTTCCCCTCTCTCTAAAAAATCAATTAAAATATTAAAAAAGAAATAGAGCTGAGGGGATTAGATAGAGGGCTCAGCACAGTGCCTGACGCAGAGCAGGTGCTCAGTAAACAGTCTGCACTGTGAGGCAGGGGATGACGGTGGGCTCGGTCTGGTCCTCTCCATCTTGGGGCCCTTCTAGATGAAAGAGCCCACTTGGGTCTCTCCCTGGCCCCCACCCCCCCTTTACCAAGACCAACCAAGGTTGCTGTCTTTAGCCATCACCGGCCAGGCTGCCCTCCCTGCCATCATGCAGGTCGGCAGCAGTAGGGCCTACACCGAAAACTGCCTGGCGGCCGGAAACCACGAGAGGGAGGGCCCGCCTCTCCTGGAGGGTGGGGCAGCGGTGTTGCTAACGGTAGCTGGTTAACTGTATGCACATGTGGAAGGGGGCAGGGAGGCCTCCACTTCCCTCTGAGAGAGGGTGCGCTGGTGGTGGTGGTGGGGGGGTTCCCCAGTGAGTAAGAGCTCGGTGTGGGCAACAACAGGAAGCGGAGGGTGCTGGGTGGCAGGAAATGGGGCTGGCTGTTCCTGATTCCTCAGACGGGAGACTGGGCCAGGCTGTCTGCAGAAGACCCTGGGGGGCCAGGACCCACATTTTTCATAGTCCTCGGAGCTCCGTCTTTAGAGGAAACGGAATCTTCTTACCCTCTTGCCAGCCAGGTCACCGTGGGCAAGCGACTTAATCTCTCCGTGCCTCAGTTTCTCATTTGTGAAATGGGGATTGAAATCGTATCAATCCCGTAGGCTTGTTGTTGAGGTTTAAATGAGTCAAAGCATTTAGAATGGAACCTCGCACAGAATGTTTTGGGAGTATTTATTACTAGTGTTTAAATATAATTTTCATTGATTTCAGGGAGGAAGGGAGAGGGAGAGAGAGATAGAAACATCAATGATGAGAGAGAATGATGAGAAAGAATCATTGATCAGCTACCTCCTGCATGCCTCCTACTGGGGATCGAGCCCGCATCCCAGGCTTGTGCCCTGACCGGGAATTGAACTGTGACCTCTTGATTCAGACATCTACCCTCAGCCACTGAGCCACACCAGCTAGGCTTGGATTATTTATTATTATTGTTGTTGTTCTCCTATCAACTTGGCTTTATGGGCAGTGCCTGCTGCCCTGGCTCCCACCCTGCTTGTCCTTGTCCCTGCTGTGGGAATCCTTGAACCCTGATGGGAGAAACTGCTAACTTTCTGGGGTTCTCAGTACTTGATCCTAGGCTTGGGTTACCCCACAACCCTCTCCTATAAGCCTGGATTGCTTGCCCTAAAAGCCCCAGAAAATCTAGATGTTGGAATTTTTTAAAGTGGATAAAATTGATTGTTTTTGGAGATATGCTGAGAGCTCTAAAACCGAGATTGAGGCCAGATAGAGGTGGGTAGGGGAGATAGATGGAGAAGTGGGGGCTCAGGGACAGGGCCACTTCTAGACTCATTAGGCTGTGGAACCCCTGCAGGGCTGGTCTGAGACTGGAGTTGGTGCCCAAGTTCAAGGGCATCCTGGGGCTCCAAGGGCAGGCCTCAAGGGGAGAGGGTGGGCAGGTGGGTTGGAATTAGTCTCAGCTCAAATGAAAGTGAAACTGGAGGGTGTGGCTGTGTCCAGATGTAGCCGGAGCCCCTCAGTCTCCAGGGACGCCTCCTGACATCAGCACTGGGGGGCGTTGTAAAGATCTACAAGGGCCTGGTCCTGGGGGAGCAAGGCTGGAGGGCCCTCTGGCACTCAGAGAGGTAGGAGTAGGGAAGGAGGATTCTGATCTCCACACCTTTTTTTTTTTAAAAAAAAATATTCTTATTGATTTCAGAAAGGCAAGGCGGGGAGAGAGACAGAAACATCAATGATGAGAGACAATCATTGATTGGCTGCCTCCTGCACACCCCACACTGGGGATCAAGCTCACAGCCCAGGCATGTGCCCTGACCAGGAATCGAACTGTGATCTCCTGGTTCATAGGTCGATGCTCAACCACTGAGCCACACTGGCCAGGCAAGTGTGCCCATTTTATGGAGAAGGAAATTGAGGCTCAAGGAGCAAAGAAGTGATAGGGCTGGTGCCCCCGCCCCAGGAGGCAAGTCACACACCCCTGGATTTCCTGTCCTTTCCTGGTCCATGTGAGCTCTGTCAGCCAGACTTCTACGAGTCTCCCAGGGCTCAGCCCCATCGTGCTGCCTCCCTGCTGAGGGCCCTGGGTCTGGGGGCCTGTTCTTATTTTTCAGGGTGGCTTCACCCCACTCAGAGTGAGTGGCATCCACTGGCCCCTCTCCCGCTCCCTAGGGTGCCCATCTCCTCGGTGGGCATAGCCAAGGAACAGCTGCCAATTAGTGCTCAGCGCTGTCAGAGCTATTTCTGATCTCGGAGCCTAAATTTAGCCCGTCTGGCAGGCTGGCATGTGGGCCTGCGGGCCTGAGGGGGCCAGGTGGGGAAGGGGCAGAGGGGAGAGGGTGGGCAGAGGCTGTGGGTCAGGACAGGTGTGCCGGCTCCAGCAGAGGCCTCCCCCTCCCCACTAATTACCACGGTGCTGTCCTGGGGGACGGGCCAGGGCTCTGGGGCAGAGTTAGCTCTGGGCTCAAAGTCCACCCAGCTCCCCTCTTACTGGCTTTGTAACCTGGGGACGGTCCCTAATCCGTGCTGGCACCTGTAAGATGGGCTAATCATGGTGCCAGTGATGGAGTGAGAGTGGACAGTGGTCACCTGCGTGCAAGGCTCAGAGCAGTGCCCAGCTCCCGGCTCCGTAAACTTTCGGGCAAAGCCGGCCCCCAGGATGGTGGGTGCCGCTGGGACCATTCCAGGCCCCAAACAGGTCCCGGGTTGGGTGAGGGCCCGGAAAGACCCATGTTGGGAAATGGCTCTTCCCTCTAAGCCGCAGCGGTTCTCAACCTGTGGGCTGCAACCCCTTCACCTAAGACCATCCTGCATATCAGATATTTACGATTCCTAACAGTAGCAACATTACAGTTATGAAGTAGCAACGAAAATAATTTTACGGTTGGGTCACAACGTGAGGAACTGTATTTAAAGGGCCAGAAGGTTGAGAACCACTGCCTAAGGCTCAGCTGCCCCTCACCGCCCCCCTCCACCCACCACCTCCCTCCTCTCTGGTTCTGCTCCGGTTTCCTTGTTATTGCCTGTCCTCCCTCCCTCACTGCTTCTTCCTTCCCCTCAGCCTTGCCCCATCACTTTAGCCCTGCCCCGCCCTGGGTCTCTGTGGGGTGGGGATGGATGAGGGAGAGAGAGAGAGAGAGAGAGAGGGGATATTGAGTCAGAGACATTGATGTGAGAGACACATAGGCGCGCAGGGAGGCTCCCTGGCCCAGTAGAATCCTCCCCAAGGGCCCTTGGGGCAGCCCCTCCCCAAGGGCAGGAGCTGCTCTGGCTGTGGCTGTGGTTGGTTGGAGGAGGTGGCGGCTGAGGCAGCAGCAGTTTCCCCAGTCGGGGCTCCTTTCACAAGCGGGGTGAGGGGTGATGCATTCCATGCCGGCCTGGGGGGCTGCTGGAAGGGCAGTTTCACCTTTCAACTCGCGGCCCAGACAGAAAGCTTGGGCAATGGGGCTGAGTGAGCAGCTTCCTGTGGCCTGGGCCTGACCCAGGGCCGTGATTTTGGGGATGAGGTCTGGGCAGAGCCCTCGCACTAGGCCCAGCACCCCAGAGAGGAAGCTGGCTGTGGGCCTCGGTGGGTGTGGCCCCTCTCAGTTCCAGCTGTGGCCTCCTGTCTGGGCGTCAGGGCAGGGCGACGTGAGCCAGGGACCAGGCTTCCTCTCATATCACCCGAGGAGGCTTGGAGCTCCTGGGGGGCAAGAACTGTTTCCTGGGGTCTGACACATAGTAGACACTCAATAAACCCGAGGTTTACTGCATTGGGGTGAATTGGCATCGTCTGCTGGGTCTATTAGGAAGACCTGCTAAGCCTTGGGGGTCCAGGAGCCCTGAGTGCTGGCAACACCCGGTGACTCCACAGCCCCAGGGGGACCGTATGCCTGCCCTGTGGGGAGGGGCTTGACAGGGACGTCACGCCCATGAGGACCCAGGCAGAGCCCTGCTGAGGCTTCCTTAGCTCTCGAGGGGAGTCCCAGCCTGGGCCACCCCAGCGTGCTGTCCGCCTGGGCCACAGACCCAGCCTGCGCCACCCCAGCGTGCTGTCCGC
>NW_006300368.1:1308948-1320915 GCF_000327345.1 Myotis davidii
TCCCCAGGTCCTGTGGCTGGGTGACCTTCCACTGGAATCCCCCCTCCAAACCCAGAAGCCATGATGCACCTTCTTGGAATTCCCTGACCTCTGACCTCAGCTCCCTCAGCCTGTCTCCATCTCCTTCCTTCCAGAAGTGACGAGGTGGGAGGGGCTGGAGAGGGATGGGGAAGAAGGCTGCTGTCTGCATCATGGCAAGATTTTTTGGTGTTGCCCTAGCCCAGTGGTCGGCAAACTCATTAGTCAACAGAGCCAAATGTCACAGGACAACGATTGAAGTTTCTTTTGAGAGCCAAATTTTTTAAACTTAAACTATATAGGTAGGTACATTGTTATTAACTTCATTAGGGTACTCCTAAGGCTTAGGAAGAGCCACACTCAAGGGGCCAAAGAGCTGCCTGTGGCTCGAGAGCCGCAGTTTGCCGACCACGACCCTAGCCGATTCGGCTCAGTGGGTAGTGTTGGCCCTTGGACTGAAAGGTCCCGGGTTCGATTCTGGGCAAGGGTCAAGGGCATGTACCTCGGTTGCAGGCTCGATCCCCGGCCGTGGTTGGGGCACGTGTGGGAGGCAACCAATCGATGTATCTCTCTCACATTGATATTTCTAGCTCTCTGTCTCTCCTCCTCCCTTCCACTCTCTCTAAAAATCATTGGAAAAATATGCTCAGGTGAGGATCAACAAAAAGGTTTTTCTGGTGTTTGTGAGACACTGGTGCCCTGGGCTGGGCATGTGGTGCCTGGTGGTGTGTGGCCACACTGGAACCTGGCTGTAGATGGCTCTCCTGTTAGCTTCTCGCCTCAATGGAGAAGGGATGATACCTTCTTATTGCACACTAGAGGCCTGGTGCACAAAATTTGTGCAAGGGGGTGTGTCCCTCAGCCCAGCCTGCACCCTCTCCAATCTGGGACCCGTTTAAGCCCGGTTTATCGAGCTTAAACGGCAGTCAGACATCCCTCTTGCAATCCGGGACCGCTGGCTCCCAACCACTTGCCTGCCCTCCCCTGCCGGCCTGATTGCCCCTAACCGCCTCTGCCTCAGCCCTGCCACCATGGCTTTGTCCAGAAGATGTCTGGTCTAATTAGCATTTTACTCTTTTATTAGCATAGATGGGGAGATGAGCCCAGAGGTGTTTGAGGTCCCAGGAAGTTAGGCTGAGAACCTACACTCCTGCCTGCATGCCAGGTGTGCCAGGGAGTTGGTGTGGGCTGACAGAGCTCAGGCCCTGGGTCAGGCAGACTCCTAGTCAGATCTCAATGTCACTTTCTAGCTGTTGGGCCTAGGGCAGGGCGCTCACCTCTGTGCCTCAGTTTCCTCGTTGGCTGATGTTACTTGTCTCCCAGGGTGAGGGTGACAGGGACTCATGTGTATGACAGACCTCTAGGGAGCTGGTCCCTAGTGGGTTCCCTGAAAATGCCCGTGCTCCCTCCCTTCCCGCTGGGCCCCAGGCTCAGGGTCTTTGTCTTGTCCTCCCCCTCCCAGAACTGCATGAACTTGCCCCCGGACAAGGTCCAGCTGCTGAGCCAGTATGACAACGAGAAGAAGTGGGAGCTCATCTGTGACCAGGTGGGTACCAGGACCCTTCTGCCACTGGATGCCCTGCCCCGGCCCGGCTGGGGCTGGCTGGAGAGGAGGCACTGCCATGATGCCCAAAGGGCCAAGACCAGAGGTCCTCAAACTATGGCCCGCGGGCCACATGCAAATACAAATATTGTATTTGTTCCCATTTTGTTTTTTTACTTCAAAATAAGATATGTGCAGTGTGCATAGGAATTTGTTCATAGTTTTTTTTTTAAACTATAGTCCGGCCCTCCAACGGTTTGAGGGATAGTGAATTGGCCCCCTGTTTAAAAAGTTTGAGGACCCCTGGCCAAGACCCTACCCAGAGGCCAGGGTAGCGTGTGGGGAGGTGCTGGGGTGCTGGCGGCATCTGCAGGGCTCCGGAATCGCCCTCTCTTGGACATGGGCCTCCCCGGAGACCCATGAGTCATGAGCAGGGCTGGGTCTGTCCTCTGAAGAGCTGGCGGGGGCTAGTCCATGAGCTAGCCAGTTCAGCTGGGGCTGTGTCACCATCCCCCTGCTCAGCTTCCTGGAGCAGCCTCTGTCCAGCCTCCAGCTCCGGGCGGGGGAAGAAAGGGAATCCCCCGGGGCTGGACATCTTTGCCTGACCCCAGGGGAAGTGGGCAGGGTCCCTGTCCTCCTTTTACCTTGGGTCCGGAGGAGCTGCCGTCCACCACGCAGCCCCCCAAAGCCCACCGGTTACTAAGTGGTGGAGCAGGGACTAGACCCCCTGCCTCGGTTTGGTTTGCGCAGTCAGGAGCCTGGGCTGCCACCTTCAAGGCTCACTGGCTGCCCTGCCCCGCCAGCTTCCAGGGCTGCTGTCCATGGTAGCAGGGGGACCCCTCCCACTGCTGGGACAGGGCGGGGCCTTGTGGCTGCAGTGATTTTAGTGCACAGGGAGGCGGGCCTGTGGCCGGGAGGCTGAGGGTGGGGAGAAGGGAGCAGGGAGTCTCCCCCGGGAGCCAGGGCTAGGCCTTCTGCTGCTGCTAATGGAGGGGAGGAGCTGGCAGGGCTGGAGTCTGGGGATGGGGGTGGGGAAAGGGCTAGGCCTGGGGGAGCGGGGCAGAGCTGCCACCAGAGGCTCTGAGGCTGTAGTAGGAGGTCCCTGCCACGGGGCCTGGCTTCTCAAGTTGGGGCTCAAAGGCCTGGGAGAGGTGGAAGGTGGAGGGCTGGGCAGGTGTGAGGGGCCTGGGGTGGAAGGATGGGAGCTCCTCTGGTAGGAGGCCTTTGATAGGCCACCACCTCTTTGTGGGAGTGGCTCCTGGAGCGCTGGGTGGGGCGGGGGAGTCAGGAGCCCAGGGGATGGGCACACACGGGTACCTAACATCCCAGGCGATTGGACAGCTGGGGTAGTGTCCTGGGGAAGGGGTCCCCAGCCTGCGGAGGACCTGGACCCGTCCATAAGGTCCCTCCAGACTGTTTCTCTCCCCAGCCTGCCCAGCTGGGAGGGTGCCCCCTACTGGGGGGTTGAGTCCCCTCCTCCCAGGTGGGGTGTATGACAGGACTGACCCCTCCACACTCCACCCAAGGCTGTGCTAGAGCCACAGTGGGAAGGAAAGGCTGGGCCCAGGCCTGGGGTCTTTGGAAGTGGCCTGGCTGATGGTTTGGTTAGGGCTTTGGTATTCCCCAGGAACCTGGGGTCAAAGCTGGGAATGGGATGCAGGGACAAAGGCTGGTCCTTTGCCCTGGCTGGTTCCTGTACACCCCATTCCATCTCCCCAGGAGCGGTTTCAAGTCAAGAACCCCCCCACAGCCTATATCCAGAAGCTGAAGAGCTACCTAGAAACTGGTGGGGTCAGCCGGAAGGTAGCATCGGATTGGATGTCCAACCTGGGGGTACACGTCTCCCCCTTTTTCTCTGTTCCTTTCCCCCTGCACTTCCAAGCTCTGGGCAGCTGGAGTAGCTGTGTGTATAAACTTGCCTGTGGTTGTGTGGGTGCATGTGTGAGTGTGTGTTCACAGGGACTGAGTGCCCTGGGCGGGCACTTGCACAGGTTCCTCTGCGTATCCTGTGTGTGCGTACGCTGCACACGCGTGTGTACTTGTATAGGTGTGTGCGCCCCATGTGTCTGTGCATGAATGTGCATGTGTGTACTTTTGTATTCACATATGGATATGTGTGTGCCTTTTAAAAAATATATATTTATTGATTGACTCCAGAGAGGAAGGGAGAGGGAGAGAAATAGAAATATCAATGATGAGCAATCATTGATCGGCTGCCTCTTGCACACCCCCCACCGGGGATGGAGCCTGCAACTCAGGCATTTGCCCTGACCTGGAATCGAACCGTGACCTTCTGGTTTTATAGGTCAACGCTCAACCACTGAGCCACACCAGCCGGGCTGTGTGTATCTTTGAGTCCATGTACAGGGTGTATGTGTACCCCACGTGTCTGTGTGTACATGTGTAGGTACCTTATATTTGTGTCTGGATGTGCATGTGTGTGTGTACCTGGGGTATTCGTGTTTGAATATATATGTGTGTGCCCTGTGTCCCGGGTGTGTGTGCTGTATGTCTGTGTATGGAGGTCTGTGTGTGCACCCTGCGAGTCTGTGTATGGGGGAGTGTGTGTAGCCTGAGAATGCTTATTCTGTTGGGCAGGTGTGAGGAGGTGGCGGGGGCGGCTGAACGTGAAAGGCCAGTTAGGGGGAAGGGCTGGCTGCTGCCGCAGGGCTTGGTGGGCCTGTGGGAGGCGGGGCTCCACCCACTAGACTCCCCTGTTCTTGGCCCCCAGTTTAAGAGGCGAGTCCAGGAGTCCACTCAGGTGCTTCGGGAGCTGGAGATCTCCCTGAGGACAAACCACATCGGGTGAGCCAGGGCTCAGCCTTCCTCCAGGCACCCCCCGGGCCTTCCCTTGCTGAGTCCCCCTCCTACCCCTGCTCTCCCCTGTGGGCCACCTCTGGGGTAGGTATCCAGGACAGCTTCTCTGCCTCCTCCTCTACCCGCATCCCTTGAGGCATGGCCAGGCCGTGGGTCCTGCCTGAGCCCCCGAGCATCCCTGGGGAAAGTGCGCCCCAGGGGCCCGTGCCCGTCCTGTGTGCCCACCCTGGGCAGGACCTTCCTGCTGGCGCTGAAGGAGCCCGTGTCCGCAGGTGGGTGCAGGAGTTCCTCAACGAGGAGAACCGCGGCCTGGATGTGCTCCTCGATTACCTGGCCTTTGCCCAGTGCTCCGTCACGTAAGCCCCTGCCCTTGCCCGCGTGCTGCTCCCGAGTGCTGATCCGTGCCTTCCTGTGCCTTGCCGCTCCCCTGGTCCCTCCACCCCGTGCAGCCCTAGCCACCCTGGACCCTGCCCTGGCCTTGAGCCATGCCTCTTCCTGAAGGCCTGCCGTGGACGGGGCGGGGTGTGTCTTGGGGAGCCCAGCTGGGACCTGTGTCTTCCTCTTCTGTTCCACTGCTCCCTCTCCCCCTCCTAAACCCAACACAGTGCCAAGAACACAGCCTCCCCCTGCCCACTCGTCTCTCCTGCGGGACTCTCTCTCCCCTCACTTCCCCCTGCAGTGTTGGCCTCCAACCCCACTCTGACCCTCAGGTATGACATGGAGAGCACAGACAATGGAGCCCCAAGTGCGGAGAAGAGCAAGCCCCTGGAGCAGTCAGTGGAAGACCTCAGCAAGGGCCCCCCCGCCTCCTCGGTGCCACAGCCCAGGAGTCGCCACCTGACCGTCAAGTACGTGGGCCCCCTGGCGGGGTGATGGGGAGAAAGGAGACTTCACCCCTAGATCTCTGCATGCAGCCAGCCTCACTCTGGGACATCAGGGATGGTGGGAGGGGTAGCCTGGCATTAGGGGTCAGAGTGAGGGCCTCAAACAGAACTCGGGGCAGGGATGGGCATCTGGGTGGGTCTGGAATAAGGAGGCGGTTTCTGGGTGAATGGGACCCCTCTTGTATCCATCTAACCCGCTGTTTTCTTCCATGCGGCCTCCAGGTGCCCCCCTTCTCCCCGGTATGTAGTTGCCTGGGGGCAGGTGCATGCCTGGTGGTCTCCCGGGTGGTGGTGGGTGGGGTGAGGCATTCAACTGATGCCCCTGGGTTCAGCTGCTGTGGATCGGTCACCCCACCCTAACTCAGGGCATCCTGCTGGGGGGTGGGGCGAGGGAAGAAGATGGCCCTGGAGCCTCATGAGGATGCCCACCTTCCTCTCTTCCTACTTTGGGTAGGATGAGGACTAACTTCATGTTAAGACCCAAAAGCTCACCACATGCTTCATTCATTCATTCATTCATTGAACCAGTATTTTTTGGCCTTTACTATGTATCAGTCATGGCAGCAGGTGCTCAGGAGACATTACCCTGCCCTGGGGAGTCCTAGGTCTGGTAGGGGACAATGCGTGACAGGCTGTCATGGAGTGTGACTGTGAGCTCTGAGAGGGGAGGCGGCCACTGGGGCATCAGGAAGGCTTCCCGGAAGAGGCGGTACAGGAACTGTGTCTGACGATGGTATGGGCTTTACGGGCAGTGGTGGGGACAGGGAACGGCATTTCAGGCAGAAGGCACAGCGTGAGCAAGAGGCATAGTTTTGCAATGATGAGCGCAGGGTAATGCGGCAGGCAGAAGGGCAAGGTGGGGCCTCAGGGTGTTGTTGGACACGTGACAGGACTGTCAAGAAGAGCTGATGCGGACGTCACCATTGGCGACATCTGCAACAACAACAAAAATCACGCTTTTTAGCCAAGAGTGACTAAGCGCACTCATATACTAGTAGCATTTCCTCTGTGCCAGGCACTGTGCTGAGCTCATGTCATAGTCCCCACAACCCCATCAGAGAGGTGCTACTATTATCATTCCTGTTTTACAAATGAGGAAACGGAGGCTCAGGGAGACTAAGTCACTTGCACAGTGAGTGGTGAGCTGGGGTTTGAGACGAGGCAGTCTGAATTCTGAGGCCGCCTCTCCATGTGGAAGATCAGCCCATGTGGCCGGAAGCGCCCCCTTGTGGAGAGCATTTGCGTGGCGGTTTCCAAGCTTTGACTGTCTTTTCTCATAGGCTCTCCATCTCCACAACACAGTAACCCTTCTTTTCTTCTTCTTAAAAATACGTTTTTTATTGATTTCAGAGAGGAAGGGAGAGGGAGAGAGATGGAAACATCAATAATGAGAGAGAATCATTGATCAGCTGCCTCCTGCATAGCCCTTACAGGGGATTGAGCCCACAACCTGGGCATGTGCCCTGCCCGGGAATCGAACCTTGACCTCCTGGTTCCTAGGTCGATGCTCAACCACTGAGTCACACTGGCTGGGTCACAGTGACCCTTCTTAATGCCAAGTTTCTGTTAAGGGTCTTTGTTTTCTGACCCACCCTCCTCCACATCCTCCCCAGCATGTCAGGCCCCAGGCCTTGGGACTGAGGGGAACTTCCTGTCCTCCGCCACCTTCTTGGTTGGGTAGATGTGCCCCCCTCTTACCCCAGAGACCATCTGAGTGTTGGGGGTTTGGCCAGGAAGCTGGGTTTGGGGCTCTGACCCCTGCTGCCTCCTCCCCACCCGGCCCAGGCTGACCCCAGCCCACAGCAGGAAGACCCTGCGGAACTCGCGCATCGTCAGCCAGAAGGATGACGTCCACGTCTGCATTATGTGCTTGCGTGCCATCATGAACTACCAGGTTGGTCAGCCAGGCCAGTCCTTACCAGGGGCTGCCTAAGCCGCTGAGGTGCTGGGACCGACTGTGCCCTCGCCCTGTCCTCCACTGGAGGACCTGGGGATCTGGGCTGTTGGCTCAGGGTCTTGAGGCCGACCACCTTCTGCCCCTTCCAGGTCAGGTCCCCTAGGGTACCCCGGGCATGGGTATGTCTCACGTGGGGACTTAGGCATACCCACCAAGAAAGGCTGGTCACCAGGCCCATGGGGAGAGCAGCTCTGGGTTATTTCACCGGGAGGAGTGATAAGTGAAGCCGGTCCTCCCTCACTCAGCCGGCCTTTGAGGACTCCCTGTCCAAGGTGCTGAGTCCTGACACTGACTTTTGAACAACGGTATTTAAAAAGGGGGACCAGGCTTTGGCTGCCTGAAAAGAGGCTGTGGGTAGTAGATATAAAGGACTTTCTAAGCGCAAGGGCAGTGGTGTGGCCCTGGCGATCCCAGAGGCAGTCCTGGGGGTCTGCCTGGAGGAGCTGACCTCTTCCCTCTCCCCAGTCTGGCTTCAGCCTCGTCATGAGCCACCCAGCCTGTGTCAATGAGATTGCTCTGAGCCTCAACAACAAGAACCCCAGGTGAGGTCCAGGCCCCTAGCCTTTCTCTATCTAGATTCTCCTGCTACTTTACCGCTTGCCTACTCTGTCCCCCGCATTCTCAGGACTACTGCTCAGGCTCATTCCACCCCCCTCACCAGCTGCCCTGCCTGTCATGAGCCAGGCCCCTGTCCACCTTTGCGTTGGGCCTGCTGTTCTTGAGGGACAACCTGACCTGTCTCCCCAGAACCAAGGCTCTGGTGCTGGAGCTGCTGGCGGCTGTGTGCCTGGTGCGGGGAGGACACGACATCATCCTCGCAGCCTTTGACAACTTCAAGGAGGTACTGGAGGTCCCCCCCCCCAAAAGGTGTACTTGTCCTCTAGTGTTGCATTATGTGCTTAGAGCCCTGCTGGCAGTTGTGGCCTCTGCTGGGGGAAGTTGGGGACGTGAGGTGGACATTTGGGGAACACAGGGTGGGGACAATCGGGGATGGGGAAGCTCTGAAGAGAAGGTGTAGAGTCACGGAGGGGCACTGCCTGGGGTGACAGGGACAGCTATGAGCATCGGCTGACGCTCTGACCCTCAGCCTTGCCATATCCAAGTTGGACTTGATCCATACATCTCAGAGTTGCTGACTCTGGTTAACTGGCTCATGAGAAGTGAATGCTTGAGAATACGATGCAGAAGTCAGCACGTGGCATTCATACCATTAAGGAATATTTATTGAGCACCTACTATGTGTCAGACACAGAGCGGGCACTCGAGATGTATTAGTGATCAGTTAACAAAAGAAATACGACAGGGAAAGGCAGATAATAAACAACATAATAAATGCACAAATTACATAGTGTGTTAGAAAATGTTAAGTGCTATGGGGAAAAAGTGAGGGATGCTGTAGGGGTTGGGGGAGCTGGTTGCAGGGTGGTCGGGGAGGCCTCCTGAGAAGGTGGGATTTGATCAGAGCTGCGAGGGAAGTGAGGGACTTGGTGTGGAGGCTATCTCAGGTAAGAGCACACCAGACAGCCCTAACTGGTTTGGCTCAGTGGATAGAGCATTGGCCAGCAGACTAAAGGGTCCCAGGTTCGATTCCGGTCAGGGGCATGTACCTTGGTTGCGGATCAGGGAGTGCAAATGCCCTGAGGTGGGGATGTGCCAGGATGCCAGTGCGGCCTGAGTGAGGGGGAGGGTTATGAGAGATCGAGGGGGAGGGGAGGTTTTGAGCAGAAGAGAATCATGGCCTGACTGAGATTTAACTTGAGAGGAGCCTATAGCAGCTGGAAGATGGCTTAGGAGGTGTAGACCTGGGGCCTCAGTGACAGCCATTGTCCCCACCCAGGTGTGTGGGGAGCAGCACCGCTTTGAAAAGCTGATGGAATATTTCCGGAATGAAGACAGCAACATCGACTTCATGGTGAGCTCAGGGGCCCAACTGGGGCTCAGCCACTCTCAGATGCAAGGTGTGGCCAGGTGCCTGGGTATCTGCACCTGCAAAGTATGAGGCTTGATGGTTGGGTGGGGGGGAGGGTTAGATGTTTGAGAGGGGGAGGCTGGAGGGAGGGGACATGGGAGAGAAATATGGGCAGGGACAAAGCTGGGTTAGTGGAGTGAGAAATGAGGGAGGCAGACTTGGGGAGTATGTGGGGGGCAGAAGGCACTGAGAACCCCTCACCCAGAGGATCACAGACCTGCTCATGTCCCCCACCCCCCAGGTGGCCTGCATGCAATTCATCAACATCGTGGTACACTCAGTGGAGAACATGAACTTCCGAGTCTTCCTGCAATATGAGTTCACCCACCTGGGCCTGGACCTGTACTTAGAGGTGAGCCCTGCACTCTCCCCCGGACTTAACTGTTTGCCCAGAGTATGGCTCAGTGGTTGGCAGCATGGGTGTTGGGGTCAGGCAGGCTTGGGGTTCAAATCCTGGCTCTGTCACTTCCTAGCCAATGTGACCTTGGATAGGTCTCTTCTCCCTGAGTCTCAGTTTTCCCATCTGTAAAATAGGAGAATCTTAGCGATAATAATGACTTCAATAGGATGGCGTCTGCCACATAATAGACACCTACTCCATGGAGCCGGGCATGAGAACAGGCTTTAGGTGGCCCTGGGTCTGGCTCCCGGAGCGCACAATGGGGAGTGCAGAGAGACTGGGCCAAAGGGAGAGCGGGTGCACACCGGATGGGCCTGGCCATGCAGTTCCTTTCCCTGGGGAAGGTGGACAGGGGGCTTGGTGCTTCCTGGCCTGAGCAGAGAAGCTGCAGCTTTCTTCTTGAATTCCTTGGGAGGCTTCGTGGGGGAGGCCTTTGGGATCGGATTGATTAAACCATGACTAGCAGCAGGCTAGGGTGCTATTTCTACACAAGGGAATATTATTCAGCCACAAAAGGAATGAAATACTGATCCATACTACAACACAGAGCCTTGAAAACGTTATGAATAGTGAAAGATGTCGGACACAAAGCACCACATGGTGTATGATGCTTCTATAGAAAATGTCCAGAATAGCTAAGTCCATAGAAGTAGAAAGAGGATTGGTGGTTGGCAGGGGCCGGGGAGGAGAGCATGGGGAGTGGCTGCTAATGGGGACAGGGTTCTGGCATTAGATAGCAATAATGGTTGCACAACCTTGTGACTATACTAAGAACTCCCGAGCTGTACAGTTTGAAATAGTGAATTATATCTCAATAAAGAATAAAGGAGCCCGGCCAGTGTGGCTCAGTGGTTGAGCATCGACTCATGAACCGAGAGGTCACCAGTTTGATTCCCAGTCAGGGCACATGCTGGGGTTGTGGGCTTGATCCCCACTGGGGGGCATGCAGGAGGCAGCTGCTCAATGATGTTTCTTTCTTATCGATGTTTCTATCTCTCTATCCCTCTTTCTATCTAAAAACAAACAAACAAACAAAAACTCAAAAGAAAAAAGAATCAAGGGAAAAAAGCAGGCTAGTGCTCCGGCCCCTTCCTCTGGGCTCTGGGGTGATGGGGTGGTACTGGAAAGACGCCCCCACACCAGGCCTCACCCACCTTTCCCTCTGGGAGACAGAGGCTGCGGGTCACAGAGAGCGACAAGCTGCAGGTGCAGATCCAGGCGTACCTGGACAATGTGTTTGATGTGGGCGTGCTGCTGGAGGACACGGAGACCAAGAATGCCGTGCTGGAGCACATGGAGGAGCTGCAGGAGCAGGTGACCCTGGTGAGAGCCGCTCCTGAACTTGGCCCGGACATAGTAGGCCCACAGGTCCCCACACCGGCATCAGGCGCTGGGCTTACCACTGGTTCTAGGAGTGAACTGGGCATGGCTGCCTGGCTCCTGAGTTTTACCTGAACCTACATCCTCAATCCTCTGGGTGTCTTTCTCAGTGAGTGTTCACTGAGCGCCTACACTGTGCAGGGCTTCTCCCAGTGCCCAGACCCCAGGCCCTGACTTGGGGGGACCGTCCAGCCTAACGCCCCTCCCAGCTGGGTTTCCTCTTCACCTACCTCCCTCATTAGTGGGGCCTTGGATTCCCCTTCCCAGAGGACTTTAGCGCCCTCAGTGCCTCACCCACTTGGGTTCAAGTGCCAGGCTCGGCCCACCCAACACCTTGGGCTGTGCGTCAGGAAGCCGCCCCCAGCTCTCCAGACGGCCATGCCTGATGCCGCCCCCTCGCCGGTGGTGCCAGTGCCTGGGTGCGGGTGGGAACTCACCATGTGCCGCCGCCACAGCTGACAGAGCGGCTTCGGGACGCGGAGAACGAGTCCATGGCTAAGATCGCGGAGCTGGAGAAGCAGCTCAGCCAGGCCCGGAAGGAGCTGGAGACCATGCGGGTGAGGCTGCGGCCGGGGCCGGGCGAGGGGGCGTCTGGGTTCCCCAGAACAGACCAGTCGACCAGTCGGGGGCTTCTAGTCGTTATCCCTCCCTCCGCCCTGGCAAGGCGATGGGGCTCGGCGGCGACAGGCCTGCCGGTGGGCACTGACCCCTCCCCTGGGGCTTGCAGGAGCGCTTCAGCGATTCCACGGCCATGGGCGTCCCCCGGCGTCCACCCGAGCCTGAGAAAGGGCCTGCCCCGGCCTCCGCAAGGCCCTCGGCTCTAGAGCTGAAGGTGGAGGAGCTGGAGGAGAAGGGGTTAATCCGTATCCTGCGGGGACCCGGGGATGCTGTCTCCATCGAGATCCTCCCGGTCGCCGTGGCAACTCCAAGCGGCGGTGATGCCCCTACTCTGGGAGTGCCCACCAGCTCCCCCAGCCCAGGTGCGCCGATCTCCAAGCC
>NW_006300368.1:1321125-1324006 GCF_000327345.1 Myotis davidii
CCCCCGCCGCCGCCGCCGCCGCCGCCTCCGGGCCCAGCTGGGCTGGTGCCTCCGCCGCCCCCGCCGCCTCCCGGAGGTCTCTCTGGTGCCCTTGGGGAGCCGGGCCCAGAGATGGGCCCAGGTAAGTGGACCACCCCGGGCTGGGGCAGCGGAGGGTGGGACCTTGGCCTCCGTGTCCTCCAAGCGCCTCTCCTACTACCTCCTGCCCGCCCTGTCAGGCCTCGCCGCACCCTGGCTCCCTCCAGCCACCCCGCCCTCCATGGCCCCCCGTACTCACCATTCCCTCCCTGTCCCAGGAGTGAAGGCCAAGAAACCCATCCAGACCAAGTTCAGAATGCCCCTCTTAAACTGGGTAGCCCTGAAACCCAGCCAGATCACGGGTACTGTCTTCACTGAGCTCAATGATGAGAAGGTGCTGCAGGTGAGTGTGGCCTCGCTGGCTGCCGGTGTGGGCACCAGAGAAGGAAGGGACTTGCCCGGATCATGCTGGGCACTAGGAGTGGTCACCTCCACCCCGTTTTACAGATGAGGACGTGGAGGCCCAGGGATGGGCATTCAGCAAACTGGGTTCGTGACTCTAGTAGGCAGTGCCTCCTTACTCCCCGGAGGCGTTCCCTCCCGTCCCTGAAGAAGGGCACAGCCCGCCCCCCAGTCTGGCCTCTCTCCCCTCTTTTGAGACCCCTCTCCACCACCTTCCCACCAACAACCAGGGCTTCAGTCCTTCCAATCCACTTTCAGTGTTTTTTTTTTAAATTATTAATATTTTTGTTGATTTCAGAGAGGAAGGGCGAGGGTGAGAGAGATGGAAACATCAGTGATGAGAGAGAATCATTAATAGGCTGCCTCCTGCACGCCCCTTACTGGGGATCAAGCCCACAACCACAACCGGGCATGTGTCCTGATTGGGAATCGAACCTGCAACCTCCTGGTTCATAGGTTGATGCTCAACCACGGAGCCATGCCGGCCGGGTCCACTTCCAGTTTTCCCAAAGGCTTGTGTTCTCTGGTCTCCAGGCCATTGCTCAAGCTGTTCCTCATGCCTGGAATCCCTTCCTTTCCCTCTTCCCCCCTGGCCAATTCAGCTCTTCCTTCATCTCTAACTTCTTGGAGTCTGGGTCCCCTGGGTTGG
This sequence comes from Myotis davidii, assembly GCF_000327345.1. Taxonomy (NCBI): domain Eukaryota; kingdom Metazoa; phylum Chordata; class Mammalia; order Chiroptera; family Vespertilionidae; genus Myotis; species Myotis davidii. The sequence goes on from NW_006300368.1 coordinate 1,322,255, forward strand.
GTACTGCTCCTCCTTCTCCTCAGTGCTCCCCGAGCTTCCCCTGTGTCCCCCATCAGGGCCTGTGGTCAAGCTGAATTACTGGCTTCTTTCTCTGCCAGTGGCCAGGTCAGGGCTGGAGAGGGGCTCAAGCAATGAGCACGGTGCTCAGCCAGGAATGCATGAGACCCCAGCCCACCCGGCCCCACCTCCTCTCCCTGTGCCCTCAGGAACTGGACATGAGTGACTTTGAGGAGCAGTTCAAGACGAAGTCCCAAGGTCCCAGCCTGGACCTCAATGCTCTCAAGGGTAAGGCAGCCCAGAAGGCCCCCACCAAATCTACACTCATTGAGGCCAACCGGGCCAAGAACCTGGCCATTACCCTGCGCAAGGGCAACGTGGGAGCGGACCGCATCTGCCAGGCCATCGAGACGTGAGTACCTCTGCCTGGGGTTTGAGGGCATCCCAGCCCCTCTGCCAGGCCAGTGCTTAGGCAGACCCCAGTGAAAGAGCCCCAACTATGGGGTAGAGCCCACCACGCTTCATATCAACCCTAGTCAGGCAGTGGGGGCGAACCTTGTTCCCATTTTCAGATGGAGAAACTGAGGCCATACTGTGAGTTCCTGCCAGATTGAGATGCTCCCATTCCCCCCACTTCTCCCAGCACCCCCTCCGCCTCCTTGCCCAGCTATGGGCACCCAGGCTCAGGCACTTACAGCTGGACATCTGCCATGTTTGATGCGGACCCCGGGCTTTCCAGCTGCCACCTTGACTTCTACCTCTTGTTCCCCGAAGCTGTTGGCAAATAGGAAATACTGAAGTTCATTTACTCAATCAAGGAAGGGGAGGGGATATCCTGCTCTTGAGAACTGGTGGGTATGGAGCAATGCCTACCCCTCTGCCTCCAGGTACGACCTCCAGGCCCTTAGCCTGGACTTCCTGGAGCTGCTGACCCGCTTCCTGCCCACGGAGTATGAGCGCACCCTCATCGCCCGCTTCGAGCGGGAGCAGCGGCCGGTGGAGGAGCTGTCAGAGGAGGACCAGTTCATGCTGCGCTTCAGCCGCATCCCGCGCCTGCAGGAGCGCATGGCCGCGCTAACCTTCATGGGCAACTTCCCCGACACCGTCCAGCTGCTCATGCCGGTGTGGGCGGGGCAGGCAGAGTGGTGTGGGTGTGGCCTGGGGTGAGGATGGGGTGAGGGCCTCCCCCAGCCTGGGCTCCAGGAGGACATTTGGGAGTACTTGAACCTTCTGTGGGCTTGCCCCCACCACACACACACAGCCCCAATTTACCTTGCCTCCTCCATCCCATCCCCAGCAACTGAATGCCGTCATTGCAGCCTCAATGTCCATTAAGTCGTCTGACAAACTCCGCCAGATCCTGGAGGTGAGTAAGAGGCCAGGGCAAGGGCCTGGGAGGTAGGGTCCACCCTTGACTCCTTGCCTGTTCTAGGTCTTATTAGAGGGAGATTCAGGCCCTGCCCTGCACACCTAGGCTGCAACAAATATAATGTTCCCACTATCACATCCAGGCTCAGGGTGAGAGCGAGGGCCATGCACAGGATGGGGCAAAAGAATAAACTCTCGCCCTAGCCAGTTTGGCTCAGTGGATAGAGCGTCGGCCTGTGGACTGAAGGTCCCCAGGTTTGATTCCAGCCAAGGGCACATGCCTACGTTGCGGGCTCAATCCCCAGTCGGGGATATGCAAGAGGCAGCCAATCAATGATTCTCTCTCATCATTGATGTTTCTATCTCTCTCTCCCTCTTCCTTCCTCT
>NW_006300368.1:1324195-1328535 GCF_000327345.1 Myotis davidii
AGCTTTTGCAGGAATTGAACCGTGACCTCCTGGTTCATAGTTCAACACTCAACCACTGAGCCACACCAGCTGAGCTATTCTTGTATTATTATTTATTAATTATTGTATTCAAAAGTGGATACAACTGTAAATCTACTTTTGCCCCCCCCATCCCCCCCATACAGCATCACACTTCAGACCCTACCTGGGGTTACTGTGTGATGGGCAGAACCCACATCTGCTCAGTGGAGTCCAGGGCAGCAGTAGAAATGGCTGTTAGAAAGGTGGCGACTCCACAGCCCAGGAAGAGAGGTTGGCAGCACAGTTTTGGGTAGAAATAACAGAGGACAAAATTGGGTGTGCCATGGTGTTAGCCGTGCACATGTGTCAAACATGTACACATGCAGGTCCATGTGTCATGGCCCTCAGGGGTCCACGCGGGACTGGGCTGAGTGTGGGGCTTGCTCTGTGCCCCCTTTGCTTGTGCAGTTTATGCTTCAGGGGTTTCCTCCGCTCATGGCCCCGCTGAGTTCTCCGTCTTTCCTAGATTGTCCTGGCCTTCGGCAACTACATGAACAGCAGCAAGCGTGGAGCAGCCTATGGCTTCCGGCTCCAGAGTCTGGATGCGGTGAGGGCTGAGGGGAGGGGTCCCCTGGACTGGGAGAGGGGGGCAGGGCTGGTGGCCTGTGGCTTACAACAGGCCATTGCAGCTGCTGGAGATGAAGTCGACTGACCGAAAGCAGACGCTGCTGCACTACCTGGTGAAGGTCATTGCTGAGAAGTATCCACAGCTCACAGGCTTCCACAGTGACCTGCACTTCCTGGACAAGGCGGGCTCAGGTACGGGTGGGCAGTACCCCCATCCTTGGGTTGGGGGAGCGGCTCAGCCCTGGAGATTGATACGGGTTGGGAGAAAACAAGGCGACCACAGGGTGTCATCGGACAGGAATGCTGCCTCTCTGATTCCCTGCCTCTCCACTGCCCCCTCCCCCAGTGTCCCTGGACAGCATCCTCGGGGACGTGCGCGCCCTGCAGCGAGGCCTGGAGTTGACCCAGCGGGAGTTTGTGCGGCAGGATGACTGCGCGGTGCTCAAGGAGTTCCTGAGGGCCAACTCCCCCACCATGGATAAGCTGCTGGCAGACAGCAAGACAGCGCAGGTGGGCGGGGGCCGGCCAGGTGGGGAGATGGGGAGGGCGGGGTGGGGGTAAGCAGGGCTACCTAGGTGGGGTCGAGTAGCCCAGGCTTGGACGGGAGCGGACACCTTGGGGGATGGAGTAGGAGTGAGGGGCCACCTGCCGGGAGGAGCGGAGATGAAGTCGCTAGAGTCTTAATGGGGGGACAGAGCCGTGGTCAGGCTTCGAGGGGTCCACACCGATGGGGCTGACAGGCTGTGTCTGCAGGAGGCCTACGACTCCGTGGTGGAATACTTCGGAGAAAACCCCAAGACCACGTCCCCCTCCATGTTCTTTACCCTCTTTAGTCGCTTCGTCAAGGCCTACAAGGTATGTGTTCCTGGTAGGCAGCTGGGACCACTCTGGGTACTGCAGCCTTTCCGTGTGGGCAGTGGGAGGGGTGAGGCTGCTTCTGTTGGGGGGCGGGATCGGTGAGGGAGGCCTCAGCTCATGGAGACCAACCTTGGCCCCTCAGAAAGCCGAGCAGGAGGTGGAACAGTGGAAGAAAGAAGCGGCTGCTCAGGAGGCAGGCGCTGAAACTCCAGGCAAAGGGGACTCCCCAGCACTCAAGGTAGGCGGCTGCCCCTGAGCGTGGCCCTGGGATGCAGGGGTGCGTAGTGTCCTCATCCCAAAGATCTGGCCCTCCTCCACACCCTCATTTTTACTAATGGACCCCGTGAGTAGCCTGGGATGGGAAGGGGTTCCTTCTGCTCCAGCCAGCAGTGGGGGCTTGCTGGGGGCAGGAGGGCACCAAACAGGGTGTGGTGGTGTTGGGGGGAGGGGATCCTGGAGCTGGAGCTACATGCCCTTCCCCTCCCCCCAGTCCCCACCCAAGGCTCGGAGGCCACAGATGGACCTCATCTCTGAGCTGAAACGGAAGCAGCAGAAGGAGCCACTCATCTATGAGAGTGACCGCGATGGGGCCATTGAAGACATCATCACAGGTGAGGGCTTGGCCTGGCCTGTCTCCTCCTCTGTCTGTCCTCTATGCTGTCCTCCATCACCTCCCACCCTGGGGGTCTGGCTGCCTCACTGCCTCTTTGCTACTTTTTCTGTCTTTTTCCTTTTCCCTTTCTCTCCCCACTCTTCCCCCCTAACCCTCAGTGCTCAAGACGGTGCCCTTCACGGCCCGCACTGGCAAGCGGACATCCAGGCTCCTCTGTGAGGCCAGCCTGGGCGAGGAGATCCCCCTCTAGCCCTCAGGTACCTCCGACAGCCTGGCCTCCGATTCCTGGGGCTGCCCATAGCCCTGGGGGCCCGGGGGCGGGGGCGGGAATGAGTGCTGCTGCCCTCTCCTGGGACCCGCATGCTGGGATGTGTTTGAGGGGGTCTGGTAAACATAGACAGGCCCCTTCCCACATGTATACCACCTGGTCCCCAGGAGGGTGAGGCGTGTGCCCTGCACAGACTCCTGAAGGGTAACTGAGCCTGTCTCCTCTCTGCTAGACCTGCGGAACCAGCCCTACATCCGCTCGGACACAGGCCGCCGCAGCGCCCGCCGGAGACCCCCGGGACCCCCCCTGCAGGTCACCTCGGACCTCTCGCTGTAGCCCCCATTTCCACAGATGGACTCTGGGGATGGGGAGGGGCAAGACGGGGCTCAAGGAAGGGGGCCCTCAGCTCGGCTGGGCCGGGCAGCCCTTCTGCCGCTGGCCCAGCCAGGGGCTCACCCCGATGGGCAGGCGCCCTCTCATCTTGCTACAGGGGTCAGTATCGCCGGCCCGCCCCCCAAACGCTGCTCGCAGCGCCCTTCTCCCCCCAATAGCCATACTGTACTTAGCCTCAGCGGGAGCCTGGCCGGTAACTTATAAAGTGCAACCTCGCCCCCCGCCCCCCGCCCCCATCCGGGGACTCTCCACGGACCTTATTTTTATACAAGATTAATAAAGATGTTTGCAAGAGGTCTGCGTCCGCTCCGTGCCCCCCACCGCACAGCAGCCTGTCTCGGGCAGCCAACGCTTTGCTGGTGCAAGTCCTTCACAGCAGGCGTCTGCCAACCGCTCGGCTGGCGGAGGGGAAGGGGTGGCTTCGGCACTAGAGTTGGGGGGCGGGACCAGCGTCGAGGGGTTCCACCAGCCCTGTTCCTAGCTGGGGACCCTGCGGCATCCTTAGCCGTGTCCGTGAGTGCCCTCCGATTGCACCCCCCCAGCCCATCGCGCCTCCATCTCCGCCAGCCCACCCCGTTTCTAGGCCTCCTGCTCCGACTCTTCTCCGCCTGCTCCTCCCCTCCCCGCTGGGCGCCCCCCACCTGCCTGCCCCGCCCCTACTCTCCCACCTCGCCCCCCTCCCCCGCCCCTCCTTCCCCGGCCTTTGCCTGGGCTGCTTGGCCCCCGGTTAGTCCCCAGCTTGGGGTGGCCGGAGGGGCAGGGCTGGGGAAGTCGGATTTAGGAACTGGAGGCCAGGTGTCTGAGAGGAGGGGCTGCGCGGAGCTGGGTGGGGAAGCAGGAGGAGGGAAAGGAGGGGCCCGTCCTGAGCGAGAGTCCCTCTTCTCCCGGGTCCCAAAGGGGCGCACCCCCTTCATGAGTCTGCAGCACACGCGCAGCTTGGAGTGGGGAAGGCCGCTGAGCCGCTCGGCTGGCAGCAGAAGGGGAGGCCCTGGTGACCACGCCGTGCAGCCTGGGCCGCAGGACCTGCCCTGGCAGCCTGGTTCAGCCGCAGAGTCCGCTGCTTCTCCGAGGAGCAGCTTGAAGGAGAAAAGTGGGGCAGCGCCTGGGACACCGCCTCCCCTCCTTCCATCCCACAGGGGAAACCCAAACTGGACAGGAAGCCACTTGTCTCTGGCCTGGGGCGGGTTGGGGCCCAGGAAACAGGCCCACGGGGCTGCGCACGCATGTCCATGGGGCTGCTGGCGGGAGCTGACAGTCTGAAGCTATCCTGGAATATGGGGGCAGGTAGCACCGTGACCCGCACACATAATACAGAGGACAGTGGCTGCTGTGTGTGGCACTTGTTTAGTGACCATTCAGTTCTCATGTCCAAAACTCACGTTTAAACAAGTTTGTATGAAGAACGTTAAAAACTCATGTCCAAGGCCACAGCACCAGCAGGGACAATGCTGGGCTTCGGACCCGGCGGTCTGGCCCTGGAGCTACAGAGCATCGAGGCTGCAGGAGCCCTGCTGGCACCTGGAAGTAGCAGGCACAGCAAATTATTGATGAATAAAATGCTTCTGTTTTGTGGGGGCTCTG
>NW_006300368.1:1332718-1349019 GCF_000327345.1 Myotis davidii
TTGCCTGGGCTGCTTGGCCCCCGGTTAGTCCCCAGCTTGGGGTGGCCGGAGGGGCAGGGCTGGGGAAGTCGGATTTAGGAACTGGAGGCCAGGTGTCTGAGAGGAGGGGCTGCGCGGAGCTGGGTGGGGAAGCAGGAGGAGGGAAAGGAGGGGCCCGTCCTGAGCGAGAGTCCCTCTTCTCCCGGGTCCCAAAGGGGCGCACCCCCTTCATGAGTCTGCAGCACACGCGCAGCTTGGAGTGGGGAAGGCCGCTGAGCCGCTCGGCTGGCAGCAGAAGGGGAGGCCCTGGTGACCACGCCGTGCAGCCTGGGCCGCAGGACCTGCCCTGGCAGCCTGGTTCAGCCGCAGAGTCCGCTGCTTCTCCGAGGAGCAGCTTGAAGGAGAAAAGTGGGGCAGCGCCTGGGACACCGCCTCCCCTCCTTCCATCCCACAGGGGAAACCCAAACAGGACAGGAAGCCACTTGTCTCTGGCCTGGGGCGGGTTGGGGCCCAGGAAACAGGCCCACGGGGCTGCGCACGCACGTCCATGGGGCTGCTGGCGGGAGCTGACAGTCTGAAGCTATCCTGGAATATGGGGGCAGGTAGGGGGCAGGTAGCACCGTGACCCGCACACATAATACAGAGGACAGTGGCTGCTGTGTGTGGCACTTGTTTAGTGACCATTCAGTTCTCATGTCCAAAACTCACGTTTAAACAAGTTTGTATGAAGAACGTTAAAAACTCATGTCCAAGGCCACAGCACCAGCAGGGACAATGCTGGGCTTCGGACCCGGCGGTCTGGCCCTGGAGCTACAGAGCATCGAGGCTGCAGGAGCCCTGCTGGCACCTGGAAGTAGCAGGCACAGCAAATTATTGATGAATAAAATGATTCTGTTTTGAGGGACCTCTGCCAATATCAAGGCATGATCGTTGGGGGGCAACAGGGTCCCCAAATTGTGAAAGGGGTTTCTTTTACCCCAACTCCCACAGCCCCAGGTTCCGGGGGTAGGGGACTTTTTTTCCAATTGTTTCTCCCAGGATCCTTCTTCTCTTCCTTCTTCCATCCTGTTCATCCATCCACCCATCCATCCATCCACTTACCAACCATCCCAATACCTTCCTATCCACCAATTCATCTTACACACACACACACACACACACACACACACACACACACACACACACACCAGTTGGCCCTGGGGTCGAAGAGAGGAGCAAATTAGACTGGCACGGAGAGAAGGGTACAATACAATCACTATTTCTTGCAGTGACCTCAGCCGCTGGGCAGGCAACCCCTTGTAGTTCTGCTCTGAGCACCCCCTACTTTTTCTCCCTGCTCCCAGCCAAGGGCACTCACCTGACAGCTGCTGGAATGTCAGTAGTAGCAGGTCCTTGTCTGCAAAGCTGCCTCTGGGAAGAGGTTGAAAGTCCTTTGCACCTGCTGCAGAGGTGACAGGGCCAGGCAGGCTTTTCCCAAACCCAGCGCCCCACTCCCGGCCCTCACCTCTGAGACCTAGCACCCGGGCCTGACGACGCTACAAAACGGGTAGCTGCAAGGCCCTTGAACCTTTGGCCCCGTGTGAGGCCTGCTCAGCCCCCATGGCCATGGCTGCTGCTGGCTCCGTCTGGGTCAGCAAGGCAGTGTGCCGCTGCAGCCTCCCCTTCCAGGTCTTGCGTGAGCAGTCTTCTGTGGAGGCCTTGGAGGTGGGAAGAAGACACTCCCCATTGGATGTTGCGATTCCAGGGGACCCAGGACCAGGCCTGTGGGCACAGAGCTCCGCCTTCTCCCAGGAAACCCCCTGCCAGCCATGTACACCCGCAGTCCTCTAACCAGGGGGCTCGGGACAGTAGCTTGGAGGAGCAGTGGACCCTCTCCTAGCCCTAGTCACCTGTATTTTCTCTGTGCCCACGGGGGTCTCTTGGTCTTCTGCCCTCTGCTGCCAGAAAGGCAGAATCACAGGCGCTAGGCTGGTCTAGTGCCCCAGGCCCGAAGCCCCCAGGATGGCTTTGGGGTGGACTTTAACATCTTTTGGCAGGGGTGCGCTCTCTCCCTCACCACAGGCCTGCTCCTCTCTGCTGGGAAACCTGCTGCTTTATTCTTTTGGGTTTCTGCCTCGCTTAAGGCATGTGAATTCACAACTCCACTCTGGCAGCTAATGCAGGAGGCAGAGACCCAGGAGAGAAGGAAAACAAGCCCCAGAATCCTGAAGTCAGGGCGTGGGGGTGGGTGGGGTCCAGGCCAAGGGGGGCGCTGTGGCCTATCTTATCCCAGCTTCCCTTGGAGAGAAGCATCCCCTTCTCCAAACAATACAAATCCACAAACCACACGGAAAAAAATATTCTAGGAAGATTGGTCCCAGGGGCTGAATGACACCCTGGCCAGCCCCTTCCCAGACACCTCTGCATCTTTTCCTCATCCCTCCTTCCCGTCTCCTGCCCCCTTCTCCCTGGCCCCCAGCCCGTCCTTAACTGCTGGCCGCTTCCTAATCCCATTCTCCCAGACCTGGGGTACCTCCCTTCCCACCTCCCCTCAAGGTGGGCCAGGCCCCTGAGGATCTGCAAGGCTGGACCTTCACTTGGCAGGGAGCCTTGGTCCAGAGTGGGCCTTGGTCCCGGCTGACCAGAGCCCATGTCATGGCGCTGCCTCCCCTCTTCTCTCTCTCCCTGACTTCCCTCTTCACACCCATGTCCATCCCCACACTCAGAATTCCGTTCCCTCATTTGTTGCCATGTCTCTCCTCTTCCAGAACCTTCCCCACGTTGCCCACCTTCCCCTAATGTGGGGAAGCTTGTGCATTTGTGTACATATCTAGCACACGTCTGTGTTGATGCGCTTGTGTGCATGGCATGTGTGGAGCGTGCTTCTGTCTTGGTGTGGATGTGTTATGTGAGTGCCCGTCCGTATGATGTGCTGGTCAGCTGACAGTGTGTGTGCATATGCGTGTCTGGGTTGCATGCACTATTACACATGGCTCTCCTCTACATTTTGTGGTATCTCTAACTCAAGGCTGTGGGCTCCTGGAGTGCCCGTCCTCCAGCTTCATTATTTCCCTCCTTCCAGCCCCAGGAGACCATCTTTCCTCAAGGAGGGAAGCAGGAAGAAAGAGCTCCCTTCAGAGTCACCTTCTTGCCTGCTCAGTCCCCCCCTCCCAGCCGAGACTCTCTCCTCAGATGTCCCCCATGTGTCCCTGGCTTCAGGCCAAGGGGAAGCCCCGTTTTATGATCTAAGGACCTGAAGCCTCAGAGAGGGCACGGAGGCCTCCCCAAGACGAGTCATGAGTCTCTGTTGATGACATGGAGGCTAGGGAGGTGCAGGGAAAGTGGAACTACCTGTGGGGAGTGAGCGGGGACAAACAGGGCTGGTAGAGCCCTCAGGGGGCAGGGGGACCTGGGGTAGTTAAAAAATGGTGGTGGCATCCCTCAGAAATCGAGACAAGGACTTCGCAGCCAGGTGAGTTCACTGGTTCCGGAGCTTCTGCAGAAAAAGTCTGAGCCGGGGCCAGCACTGGAGGCTTTATTGGTTTTGTTTAGTCATTTCTCTGGGGGAAGAAGTGGGCAACAGCTTAAAATGGATTTTCAGCATTAATGGAGTCTCTTTCTTGGTTCCCGGCACTGAGCTGCAATGCAAAAGAGAGGGTGTCACTTGGGCTCCAGTGGGAGGGTCGAGGCAGAGGGATGAGCCCAGAGGCCGCTCGAGGAGGGCCCTGGGGCAAGAGGACCTGCTCCTGCTGCACGCGGATGGGCGGCTGACATTGTACTGTGTCCATGCATCGCTAGAAGCAAGGGGTGCTGCAGGACTCTTTTCCCGCGCTGGCCACTCGATGGAAGTGTCCTGGGCCCCGGGCTGGAGCCGTGTTCTTGGCATGGAATTAGCCTGAGCGTTTCTGATGAGGGACAGGTCATCGGCCCGCAGGGTGAGAGGCTTCCTAATGCTAGAACGGACCTTCCCATTTTGAACCCAGGTCCCTGGCGAGCCCTGGAGTGCTCACTCTCCCAGGTTCCCGGGCCTCCTCCAGCCCTGGCCTTGGCACTGCACCCCGCCTTCCTCCACCCCTTCCTCCACCCAGCCCCCCATTCCACCGGTCCCTGTCCTCCCGAAACTGTGAGGAGCGGGCCCACCCACACATCCTCGAGCGGCTGCCCCCTGCGGGGAGCTGCGCCAGCCTCACTTACTCACTGGATAAACTTGACTTTCCCTTTAAAGGCGGTCCTTTGGGGCTCCGGCTTGCTAAAGTCAAAGTAAGGGTGCAGGGTCTTGTCTTCCTGCTTGGCAGATTCCAGTGGCTCTCCGGCTTCCAGCGACTTCTCGGATGCCCTCTCCTGCAACTCAGGGAGCTTTTCCTGCTCTGGCTCCCCCTTGGCAGGCGGGGTGGCGCTCTCCACCGTGGGCACCGGAGAAGGCTCCACGGCCTTCCGGGGTGGAGATTTCATTATGTGCTCCAGACTGGGCAGGTCCCTGTTGCTGGAGGAGGCGATGGCCAGGGAGGATGCGAAGTTGACCAGATCTTGTAAGTTGATAGCTGGTGTGAGACAGGGGGAGGGCAAGTGGGTGTCTGAGGGCTGCCCGGTGCCTGGTTCTGAAAGCTCTGCCTGGGTGCTTGCGTCCTGGAACTGCTTTACGGGGACCGGCTCTGGGGCTGCCTTCTGGTTCAGGGGGCTGGCGATCTTCTCTGTGCTCTTGCCGCGCTGCAGGCCGGTCTCCAAATCCAGGCTGTGTTCTGAGGCCTGGATATCTTTGTCTGCCCAGAAGAGGTGCTTGGAAGTCTGCACGAAGATGGAGCGGTGGGTGGAGTCCACTTGTTCCACGTCCATGATACTCGGGCTTGGGCTTGTGATGGAGCTCGACCTCACATTCCACTGCTGGGTGTCCGGCTGCGTTAGCGCCCCCTCGAGGGGCTGGGAGGATTCCAGGTCCTCATTGCAGACCTTCAAGCTGGAGTCCTTCTTGGCCTCAGGCTTAAGCATGGGGGCCGGGCAATACTCCTCCAACGGTGGCGGAGTGTTGGCCTCCTGCACCAGTTTTGTGTCTTGTTCCGGGTCCTCTTTAGGTGGGACATTCAAGTGTAGCGATTCATCCTCCTGGAAAGTTTCAACTGAAAGCTGAGGAGGCCCCTGCCCCTCGGGTCCTCCCTTGCACCAGTTCCCTGCCCTGCTCCCCCGACCCCAACCCTCATGGACACACACACACACACACACTGCACACTGCACACTTCCTCCCCACACCGGCCTCTTTGCAGAGACCTCCTGGGGCAGGGAGGTGGTGTGAGCAAGGTCAATATCAGTTTGGACCTAGGGTCCCAGAATTGTCAAGGCTAGGGGCTGGTTAGAATTTAGGGAAGATGGGCTTTGTCTACCACCTCTTCAGAAGAGGTGACCCTGCCCACTTACCTCTTCCTCATCTTCCTCTTGTGCAGGCTGGGGCTCCTCTTGTGCAGGCGGGAGCTCCTCTTGTGCAGGCGGGAGCTCCTCTTGTGCAGGCTGGGACTCCTCTTGTGCAGGCTGGGACTCCTCTTGTGCAGGCTGGGACTCCTCTTGTGCAGGCTGGGACTCCTCTTGTGCAGGCTGGGACTCCTCTTGTGCAGGCTGGGACTCCTCTTGTGCAGGTGGGAGCTCCTCTTGTGCAGGCTGGGATTCCTCTTGTGAAGGCTGGGACTCCTCTTGTGTAGGTGGGAGCTCATGTTGGTTTAAGTCAATCCTAAGACAGAAGGAGACAGAGTGGGTGACAGGGCTCCACGGGGTTGGTGGGATGGCTTTAGCGGGGAGGGGAGCTTTATACAGGGGCTGGCAAGATGTCCCCAGCTTATCCACTCCCTTGGTTGTCTCTACTCCCACCAAGAATTCTGGAGTTGTAGCCTCAAACTTTAGTGAGTTTAGAAAGTGCCTGGAGAGCTTGCCAAGTTGTCCCCCTAGCCCCCCCGCAAAGAGGGATCCAATTGGTTGGAGGAGAGGCTCAGGAATCTGCATTCTAATCAAGCATCTGTCAGCTGATGCGGCTCACTTGGAGAACCAGTGCCCAGGAAGTGGCTCCTCATAGAAGGAAAAGCCCAGGGCACTGCCTTTCCCCAACCTGCTCAGTCCCAGCTCAGCAGATGTGAAGAGCAGAGGTGTGTGTGCGTAGGGTTCCCTCAGTTTTGTTGGCCATGTGCTGCCATCTTGGCCCCTTGCCTTCAGTGCTCAGCCATGTGACCCCCTCTCCTTCTTTAGGAACCTGCCCAACCCCAACTCGGACAGCTCTGTCCTTAGAGCAAGGTGGATCTAAGGGGTCAGGTCCCATCCGCGTCCCTGGGTATGCCCACTGCCCCTTAGTCCTCCTCCAAGATCAGAGACTGGAGACAGAAGCAGGAGGGGGTGCTACCCACACCCCCGGGCCCTCACCCCACCATGGCCTTTTGGCCTGGATACTATCCTTGGGGAGATTTTGAAAATAGATGGAGGGAGATGCTGGGTTGGGGGGGTATATGAAAACTTGGCAGTGGTGGCAAGTGGGGGTAAGGGTTGGTTGTCTTGGAAGGTGGGGGAGCAGTCCTCCGATGATGGGGGACTGGTTCTCACTGTGTTTCCACTATGTCCACCGAATCCTTGCTACAGCAGGGAAATCCATTGGCACCTGGCAGAAAGAAGGCGGTGAGGGGTTCTGGAACAGGGGCTGCTAGTGAGGCTTCAGCCGTCCTCTCCATCTCTCTCCGTTCCTCACCTTAACCCATTTACCGGTCCCTCTCCCATCTTAACCCTTGTTTCCTCCCTCTTCCTAGCCAGTGTCAGCAGACATGACGACCTATCCTTCACGTCTGCTCCCCGCCACTCTCCATGCTGGTCCATGCTGGCCCTCCGAAAGGGTGAGTGCTAACAGCACTCAGTGCCATTTATTGAGAACTACTAACCCAGGCGTTATGTTGAGCACTTTCTGGGCTTTATCTCGTTGATTCAACAAAAAGGAGGTTCATTTGCCCAAGGTCCTTCAGCTGATCATTCAGGAAGTTAGCATGTGAATGCAGATTGGACTCAGGAAACTCAAGTTCCCTGTCCTGCATGCTGTCCTACTCAGGAGCCCAGAACTGTGTGGGGTTCCCCATCATGTCCACATGAAACCTTCCTCATCTCCCTCCATTCCTGTCCCTCTGTCCCTTTCTCCACTCTCTTCTGGCCAGGCCTCAGATCTGCCACTCAGCCTACCCGTCCTCCTATCCCAAAGTCCATCCTCGCTTTCCCTGGCTCTCACCCCATCACATCCTGGGGTCGTCCACCCCCAACTCTGGGCCCAGGTTCTCAACCCAGGTGATGCTGCTACGGACCTGGTTATTTAGGAGCTCTGATAACCCTACACAGAGACTCCTTGGGGCAGGTCTTCCCACTCAGGTTTTTGGCACATTACAATCTTCCCTGGAGATTTGTGTCTTTTACTGCAAAAGCTTTTTTTCAATCTCTGGGGGTGGGAGGCTGTCCCAATCCTTGCTCCCCAGCGTCATGGATAGGGGTTGATGGTGAGGTCATCATGGCAATGGGCAAGCGGGGTTCCCATGAGCCTGGAGGGTGGCAGGAAGTGACAGCCCTGGCTCTGGTTGAGAACTGCTCCCAGGGTTATATCAAAAGGATCAGAATGTGCTGCGGCCTCTTCCTAGAGATGTAGAGGCTGAGGAGGGTCCTTGCTGGCTGGTCCCGGGACTGGGATTTGGGCACTTCCATGTTCAGCCTGGATCAACGGGGCTAGAAGTCTGCACCACCATGGACAGAATAAGTGGTCTCTTCAGAACCCTTCGCCTAGACTATCACACTCCCGTGGCTTCCTCCCCGTCTCTCTCATCTTCAACGTCACCTGCCCAAGTGCTGCTCCTCCCAGGCCTCTGACCTCACAGCCTTCCTTGCTTGTTTACAGGGTTTCCCTGGCTATTGAATCAACATCCTGCAGTCTTAATCCTCCCATGAACAGCAACGGGATGTGGACAGGAGGAAAAGTGATTATGGTGTGGACCTCATGGCAGCACTGGGGGTTGGAAACAAAAGTCTGAGCTTGACTCAACTTGGGACTTCCGTGACATTCTGTAGGATGCGGAATAATTTCAATTTCTAACTGCCGATTGCTAGTACATAGAAATGTTATTGATCTTGCAACTGTCCTAAAATCCTGTAAGTTCTAGTTTTATTTTGTAATAGATTCATAGGTTTCCTACATAAACAATACGGGTGTGACTCAAGACAGGCTTACTTCTTCCTTTCCAATCTAGGTGTCTCTTTATTTCCTTTTCTTGCCTTATCGCACGAGAACAATCTCCAGTAAAGTGTTGAATGAAGTGGCGAGTGGACATCCTCGCTTTGTTCCTGAGCTTAGGGAGAAAGCATTCAGTATATCGCCGCTAAATATGATGTTGGCTATAATTTTTCTTTCTTTTTAAAAAAATATATTTTTATACCGCTAAATATGATGTTGGCTGTAATTTTTCTTTCTTTTTTTAAAAATATATTTTATTGATTTTTTACAGAGAGGAAGGGAGAGAGATAGAGAGTTAGAAACATCGATCAGCTGCCTCCTACACATCTCCCACTGGGGATGTGCCTGCAACCAAGGTACATGCCCTTGACCGGAATCGAACCCGGGACCCTTCAGTCCACAGGCCGACACTCTATTCACTGAGCCACGCCGGCCAGGCTGGCTGTAGTTTTTCTTATAGATGCCTTTTATTGGGTTGACAATGTTACCTTCTATTCCTGGTTTACTTAGTTTTTAGTTAGGAAGGGATGTGGGATTTTGTCTGATGTTTTTAAATTATTGAGATGATCATATAGTTTTTCTTTTGTAATCAGTTAACATATTGTTATATATAGCATGTTAATATATAGCAATTAATCTTGCATTCCTGGAATAAACCTCATTTTGTACACTGTTGAATCTGATTTGCTATTTTTTTTATATATAGCATGTTACATGTTAACATGAATACTGTTATATATTTTCTGTTAATAATTTATTTTATGGTGAAATACACTCATTAAACATTTTTAAAAATTAATCTTTCATTCCTGGAATACACCTCATTTCGCCATGATGTATTATCTTTTTGTACACTGTTGAATCTGATTTGCTATTTTTCTTTTTTAGAATTTTCACATATATGTTCATGAGGTGTACTAGTGTGTAATTTTCTTTTCTTGTAATGTCTTTGTCAGGTTTTGATAGTAGATTAATACTGGCCTCAGAGAATGAGTTGAGAAGTATCCCCTCTCCAATTTTCTCAGTTTGTGTAAAATTGGTATTATTTCTTCTTTATGTTGGATAGACTTACTGAGGCTGTCAAGAGCAGGATTTTCCCTTCATCTCCACTTTCTTCCACTTCTTCACCCACATTCATAACACTTAGATTCACTATCAAATAGTTTTGTTTTTGGACGAACTCAGCTGCTCTTCCATTACCAGTAGCAATGCTTGCTTTTATCACTACCCAATAACTTTGTTGTTCATTGTCCTGGTATGGTTTTGTGCAGACTCTTTATCAAAAAATAAAATAAATGCAATGCCTTTACTCTTCCTGGTGTCTTTAACTTTCATTATAGTGACCTTTACAATTTTTGCCACACTTGGAAAATAGTCCGTGTGTCACTGTTGGTCAGGGAAGACGGCAAGTTGGACACATACACTGTGCTTTTACTTGGGGCCAAACCACCTCTCATTTCTTCAGCTGGGGCGGGCCAGGAGTCTGAAGAGCGTGAATGAGCCCTTGTTCAGTTGGGGCTCAGCCCTGGACTGTCCCTTGCCCTTCGCAGCGGCATTGGCATCATGGGTACTGGGAAGGGTCAGGTGGCGCAGGTGAGAAGGTGCTGCAGCCTGTCCATGGCTCTGCTTAACCCAGAGCTGGAGGTGGCCCAGAGGGGGCTTCTGCTGACCTACATTTTACTTTTAGTCAAGCATCAGACCCAGGCCTACTTAGCATAAGAATAGCCCCTGGAGGGGGTGTAGTAAGTGTTGCGGGAGTGACTTAAAATGTCTGCATAAATTTGTTACCCCACAAATTTGGGAACGGGGATAAGCTGCTCTCTGGTTGTTGGTTGTTGGCACAGTTTATTACTTATTTATGCATTGGTTTTGGGCGCATTTTTAAATGCTGGCCCAGGTATGTTTTCCAGGGAGAGAAGGTCCTGAGGGAAAAGCCCTCATTCCAGTGGGGGCCTGAGCCCCCATGACCAGAAACTGGGGAGACCCAGGGCCCGGAGGGCAAGCATCTTTGCTCCTTGGCACAGAAGAGTGCACAGCACAGAGGAGGTGCTCATGAAACAGTCGTGGTTGCTTTTTCTTCCTGCAGAAGTTCCAAGCACCGGTCAGGGGCAACTAGCCACGATTTGAGCGGTTGTCTGCCCTTTGGATAATTCATGAGTCGTTTTCTGGGCACAAGGCTAACTGTTCCTAGAACTTTTGGGCAAGAACCCTCCGAATGTGCGGCCTAAACCCCAAGGTGTACCTGCTGCCGGTGCACACGCGGGCGACTGCGCCGCACAGGGCCCCCCCCGCCTCCCCCCTCCAGGATGGCCAGGGCTTTGGCTGGAATCGCCCTTTCCACTGTGCACACCCCCTCGCCCGCCTTGAGGAGCAGGGGCAGGAGCGCGGGGCCAAGACCCTGCCCCCCACTTCCACTTTCCCCGCCCACTGCACGCGAGCAGTCCCTGCGCACCCGCCCAGCCCGCCGCCCGCTCCCACCTGTCATCCCCATGCAGACCAGTTGGCGACCAGGGAGGCTCTGGGGGAGGCGGGGAGGGATGGTGGCTGCTGCCCCTCCGCCTCCACTGTGCTCTTTGGTGGGGGCGGTGGAGATGCTGTGGGCGCCGGTGCCTGTGATGTCGCGGCCTCTGTGACGTCCCGGCGAGTCCCGTGGGCCGGGAACTGCGCGCAGGATTTCCGGCGCGTGGGTGGGAGCGGCCTGAAGGGGCGGACACCGGAGGAGGCCCCACCCGCTCGTTCGGCCGCGGAGCCCCGTCTGGGAACCAGGCAGCTCTGCTCCTCGCAGCAGGCCCAGGGCAGAGAGGGCTGGGGTCTCCCGACTGGCCTTTGCACCTGCTCTGGCCCAAGGCCGCCGCCCTCTGTGCACCCAGGAGCCCTCCAAGAACCCATGGAACCTTCGACCTTTACCCCAAGGTGGGCGGGAATGTTCCTGCGGGCAGGTGCGCGCGCACACACACACACTCACTCGTGCACAGCTTCAGGGGCTGTGAAACCAGATGAGACAAGACACCCTGTGTGCTGGTGGCATCACCCTCAGGCATGCCCCTGTCCCCTGACCAAGGTCCCCACTCTAAGTCACCCCTGCTCACAGGCAGGCCCCAGGAGGTGGCTGGAAGGGCTGGGCATCCAGGCTCTCCTCCCCTTCCCCACTAAGTCCCCTGGAGCCTGGTCTCAGGGACAGGAGCAGTGGGTGGGGCAGCCTTTGCTCTGGGCCTGCAGGATGCCCCACTATCCATGCCTGGTCAGTGCCCAGGCCTTCTCTTCTCCACTGTCCTCCTCCCTTCAGCCTGGCAGTGTTTGGCAGGGACTTCCCTGCTGCCACTAGTGGGGCATCTTGCCAAACTGGTCTGATGGGTAGCTCAGAGGGGGCACTGGAAGCACCCACTGGGAGTGGTGGGAAAGGCAGTCCCACTCAAAGGTTGAAAACCGTCCTTGCCCCAAACATAGGGCAGACTTGGCAAGATCCCACCATGAAGGCAAAGGGAAGCAGCTGTTAGGATCTGAGTCTTTGCACGCAGGCGAGAGAGTGGAGAGAGCCAGGGTCTGAATACGTGTCATTACTCCAAACTTTATTGCTCACAGAGTTCCCTGCAACTTGAACCCTGCAGTTCTTCATGTACTGGGGGTCGGGGTGTCTCCCTGGGGAGCAGGATGACTCCTTGTAGATAGCTGGACAGAGGGCACCTTGGCAAGACTTGGGGACAAGATTCCGAAGGAAGAATCTCAGTGGATAGATACCCCCTCATCCCCAGGGGCTGAGACTAGCAGGCCCCTCAACTCCCAGTGATTCACAGTTGATTAATGCTACATGAGTCCTGATCAGCTCCCTCCCTGAAAAGGCTGGACTGGGCAATGAAGAGGAATTGGGGGGGCTCATCTTAAATCTGGAGGTTTGAAGGGATCACATGTGTGGAGACAGGTCAAGACTTGAGTCCCTTCACCCCATCTCCTAGTCTGCTTGTGCTAGTGACCTGCCCTCCTGGAGGGCAGCCGTGAAAGTGCTTTGAGGTCATCAGAGTGCAAAGTGCAGCTGGCAGTGCCCCCGTAACCTGGGGCAGGGCAGGGTCAGTGTGGGCTTGATGCCTGAGCTGTGTCTCGGGAAGCCGGTGTGCAAGATGTTGGAAGCCGTGGCTCGGGTAACAGCAGCGCCTACATCTGCTGCTTTCTTTTCCGTCTTTCATCCTTATCCCCAGGCACTTCCTGTCAGGGAGGTCTCATGCCTTCGCCCTTCACCTAGTCAGGGCAGTGCTGGGGCTGCAGTCGGGGCCCAGCGCCTGCTGCTCATGGAAAGGTGTGGCCAGCAGCCAAGGGGCACGAACGTGCGGACTGAGGACGTCACTGAAACACCTTCTTTGGTCCTTGGCTGAAACGGCGTTTAGCACAGGACCTACGTTGCAATACCCCGAAGAACGTGGTGCATCCTCCCAGGGAGACTTCCCAGCCAGGCCTTCCTCCCTCCCTCTCTGTCTGAAGAGTGGCCAGGCCAGCCAGGGGGTCGGAGGCCCTGTTTACCCAAGGCTGGGCACACCTGCCGCCTGGCCCTGTGCTGGACCTGGGTAGGGGTCTTTAGGCACTTGTCACCCTCAGACCTGCATAGAGGCTGAGAGGCTCACCCACCAGCCGGTCCCTCACGGGCCCCAAACTGCTCTCCCCTGACAAGTGGTCACTGGTCCAGAGGGCCAGGCCAGCTCGTTTGAGCCAGGGCAGAGAAGGCCCTCTCTGTTCCCTGTGGAAAGAGGCCTCTTGACTTCTTTCTCCTCCTCACATGGGCACAGGGTGTTCTCTCGGTGGGTCAGGCAGGATGCAAGTGGGAAATCCTAGGAGGCATTTTGCGGGCGCCCCCTTTGCCTGGTCCCACTGCTGAGATCCCTGGGGGCTGCCTGAGCCTGGCTCAGGGGCAGCATCGAGCGCCAAGAGGGAAGGCTCCTCTGGCTGAGCGGAGCCGGTGGCGGAGGCTGGGTTAGGGCCTGTTCTCCAGCTGGCCGTGCTTGACCCTCCAACTCCAGGCGAAGCTGCCATCCGGGGCCAGGGTACACTGTAGGTCGATGCCCGAGTCTGGCACCTCCATGTCGTAGCGCACAGGCTGCCCATCCTTGGTCACCAAGCTGAAGGCTGCGGCTGGGATCTGGGGCAGAGCAAAGCAGTGGGCCTGAGACACTGGCCTGGGCCTCAGAAGCTACCTAGAAGTATAGAGCTGCCGGTCTCCTCTTCCCCAGCCCCGGGAGCTCCCTTCCTCCAGCCAAGCAGTGCACGAGAGCACCATCTGCCTTTCACCTGGTCCAAGTGCGGGTCCTGACAACCCCGCAGGCACCACTGCCGGCCTTGCCCTGAGACCCTGGGGGACATCCAAGGCCAACTGTTCTCCACAGGCCATTTCTGTTCATTCAGAAGCCTTTCTCTGCCCCTGAGCGTGTACCTGCCCCTTACCTGGCTGCTGATGCCAGTTGCAATGTCTCCCACCTTGACCCGGTGGAACTCCCGGATGTGTAGGTGTTCACCATTGAGAGACTGTATTTGGACTTTCACACCTAGAATGCAAGCACGGTGACGGTCAGGAAAGTGACTGCTGGCTCCCTGAGGAGCCCTAAGCAGAGGGAAGCAGGCTGGCTATGAGGAAGCTGCATACATGATATTTAGTCCGGAGTGGCCCTAAGGTTCTACACTTCCTGGCCATTTTCTGTCAATACCAGAGTTTGCCCTGCACAGAGCAAAGAGCTAAGGGTGGCTTCCATGGGGAAGTAGTACTCCAGCGCGCACACAAAGCAGAAAGGGGCTGGAAACAAAGATCCCTACGTTAGACTGCAGGCATCTTAGACTGTACTGTTCCCTGAGCTGAAGAGGCCTCTGGCCAGGCGGTGCAGGCTTGACAACCATGAGTCACACTGGCCTGGCGAGGGCCCGGGACTGTGAGCTGATGAAACCCTTGTTGTATTGAAATCACAACATAACTTATGCAACCAAGCCTGAAAATTAAGTTTTGTAATTTCTCTCTGCAATTCTGACTTCAGATCCCAGTGGAGGATCCCAGCAACCTTGTTCAGAGACATTCATTGCTCAGTTTCTTGACTCTAGGCCAGCCGTGGGCAAACTACGGCCCGCGGGCCAGATCCGGCCCGTTTGAAATGAATAAAACTAAAAAAAAAAAAAGACCGTACCCTTTTATGTAATGATGTTTACTTTGAATTTATATTAGTTCACACACACACTCCATCCATGCTTTTGTTCAGGCCCTCCGGTCCAGTTTAAGAACCCATTGTGGCCCTCGAGTCAAAAAGTTTGCCTACCCCTGCTCTAGGCCAAGGCTCTTGAGTCTTGACTTCTGAGCTCTATCCACAGCCCACCAGGGGCAACAGTCCCTCTGCCCCAGCAGGAAAGGGCAAGCAGGGCCTTTGCTCTAAACTGACTTATGGCCAAGTACTTCAAGTTCTGGGTACCAGGAGCCTTCCTCTCCCTTCGCCAGGAGCCAGAGGAAGGGGGACAAAGCCCTGAGGCTCCCTAGTCCCAGGTGGGTCAGGTGCTGGGGGCTGCTGAGCAGGTGGGTGCTGTACCATTGAAATAGCTTGGCGTGTCCGTGGGCCGCCCCCGGGCCAGCACCATGTTCCAGCTGGAGCTGCGAGCCTCGGCCTGGCTGCCCCACGAGTGCACCCCGGAACTCAGGGTGTCCCGCGAGCTCTGAGAGGCCTTTGACGGGTTCTGAAACAACAAGGGGGGGGCACAGGCTCAGGGTCCTGGGCTCAGGGAACCATCTCTTGCCTTGGTCTGCCTGGGGCAAAGGGGACCCGGGCCTGCCCCTGCAGTGAGGAACTGCTCTTTTCTAGGTTGGTGTATGGCTCCACTGGGCACTTTTGGGGCTCAGTAGGAGGCTGCGGTCATGAGGGGCCCCTGAGCTGGAAGAGGGTGAGGACTTTTTCTATGGGGACCAAGACCCAAGCCTCCTTCCCCACCATCCCCAGTGGCCAAACCATTCCCTAATGTCCGGCAGTGCTGGCTGGAGACGGAGCGTCTCACTCTGAGAGACCAAGGCCCCCTGCTCCAGTGAAGACCCCTCCCAGCAGGAAGGGGTGACCCCACCCCGCTCCCATTCTTTACCCACTACTCGCACACAGCCCATTCACCAGCTGGACACGAAGCCCCTGCTCTGTGCCCTGGTGCCCGGCTCACGGCCGCCTCACCTTTTCGCTGTCATCTGACAGGGAGAGGCTGTCGACGCTGAGGCACGAGAGGATTTGCTCCTGTTCCTCCAGAGAAAATGGCTGGGACAGGCTGTTCAGAAATAATTCTGCAAAACGAAGCAGAAGGAGGCTGTGAAAGACTGGGAGGGGCCCGGCTGTGCGGCCAGGGGTCTTCCTGCACAGACCGCAGGGGCTGATCCATGGGGAAGGGACTGGAAAGGGGAGGTAGCCTGGGACCCAGAGGCCGTACCTATTTCCAGCTGCTGCAGTTCCTGCTCTGGGAAGGTGGCCTTCCGCTCTGGCGAGCTGGGGTTTTTGCTGGGGGCCGGGTCCAGGGAGGACAGAGGCAAGGGTTCCCACATCCCAGATTCCTCCTTGCCCCAGTTCAGGCTTGGGCACTTGTTTCGCTCTGGGGGATCTGGAGGTAGAGGAGGTTGGAGCTTGGGGGCCCCGCCGGTGGTGTCCTGGGCTGGCTGGGGCCCCGGGGCCCCTGGGGAGAGCTCCCCGGGCTGGGCTTGCAGGGTCTGGTGAGAGTGGGCTGGGTGTGGTGGCGGATGGCCTTGGAGTGCCGGCGGCAGATGTCTTGGTTCTTTGTATTCTCCCCTCCAAGGGCTCTTCAGACCTCCCACTACAAAACAGAGAGCACACAGGGTGAGGTGGCCACGGGCCAGCACCGAGCAGTGGGGAGGGCTCTGGCCTCAGTAAGGGACACACTTAGGAGGGCAGCGTGCGCTCCAGAGGAGGCCGCTCCCATCAGATGGCCTCCTACCATGGCAAGTGGACAGTATTTCTGTTTTTTTTTTTTAAAATATATTTTTTATTGATTAAGATATTACATATGTGTCCTTGTCCCCACGTTACCCTCTACCCCTCCCCCCTTGCCCTCCCCCCGTTGTCCGTGTCCATTGGTTAGGCCTATATGCCTGCATGTAAGTCCTTTGGTT
>NW_006300368.1:1351068-1385888 GCF_000327345.1 Myotis davidii
CCCTGTTTTTTTTTTTTTTTTTTATTCAATTTCTTCCTAGGTCACAGCAGCAAGTTGAAAAAGGACAGAACTGGCTCCAGACGAGGACTTTGTTAATATTAATAGTCAAGAGAAGATTTAAAAACCACCAGGGGGTAACACCAACTCCGAGTTCCCAGCTAAACTGCCTCCCTGACCCCCTCCCTTACTCCTCCCTTCCCACAGGCTTCCCCAGGGCACCATTGTCTGGAGCGGGGGGCACTTCAGCCCCTGAGCATCCTTGTAACGTCCATGTTGGGTTGGGGGCTGCAGAAGGCCCCTCTCCTGTCTTATTTATTCCCTTTTCATTCCCATAACCACGGCCTTCCCCTGCCAACCTCCCAGGTAGCGTTCCGTTATGTTCAATGTGCCATTTTGGGTTTGATTTCATTCTTGCAGAGAGTTTGTGGTTTTTATTTCTCATTTTTTTAATTTACAAAAAAGGCATTGTGCTGTGGGCCCCGCTCTGCTGGTCCTCTTTCCACCAGCGCTGCGGTTGTAAGCAGCCCGGTTGCTCTGTGAACATGGAGCTGCTTTAACTGCTGGGTGGTGCTCTGTGAGGCATCCCCCACCCTTGGCCTCTCTACCTCCCAGGGAAGGACACCCCACCGCACCCAATTCCCCTCCTGCAAACGAGGCTGCAGTGTGTCCTCTTAGGGATTTGGTGAGAACCCCTTTGGCAGCGCCCCCCCATGGAGGGTGGCTCCCAGGTCTGCGGGTGTCTGCCTGAGTGCTGACCAAGGCTCTGGCAGGCGCCCTTAGGAGAGCCTGCGGCCTCCTGTCCCACATCCCACCAGTGCTTGGTGCTGCCAACTTTCAGGCTCTGCCGCTCAAATGGCTGGAGAGTGATACTGGCTCTGGTGCACATTCTCTGATGACTAATGAGTCTGGGCCCCCTTTAGAGGTTGTGACCCCCTCCCCCCATCTCTTGAGCACGGCCTCTGCACAGTACTATGCACTGTTATTCACATCACCTCAGTCTTACCAACAACCCTGAAGTTCTCCATGGGGAAACCCAGGCTCCTGACCACTACGCTAGCCGCAGCCTCCCTTGCCCTCCGGCCAGCACAGGTTCTTACCGCGCTGCAGCGCCAGGTGGACTTTCCCCCCCAGCTCTAGCGCAGATGCTCGCTGGACAGGCTCTTTCCGCAGCCCCTCCTCGATGGCCTGGGCTGTGAGAGGGGTGCAGGAAGGCGGGATCTCCCTCACAGGCGGAGGCTCGCTGGCAATCTGGGGGTCAAAAAAGCAACATGTGAGGCCCGGTGGGCATGGCTCCGTGGTTGAGCGCTGACCTATGAACCAGGAGGTCACGGTTCGATTTCTGGTCAGGGCACATGCCCGGTGTGGGCTCGATCCCCAGTGTGGGACGTGCAGGAGGCAGCTGATCAATGATTCTCTCTCATCACTGATGTTTCTATCTCTCTCTCTCCCTCTCCCTTCCTCTCTGAAATCAATACAAATATATTCATAAAACAAAAAAGCAACACGTGAGGCCTGCCTCCCCCTCATTCCCCAGCTTTCTCTTCTTGCTTCTCTCCACTCTCCCCACCCTGCTGTGCTGGGGGGGTTGGTCATAAGGACTGGAGGGACCTGGGGTAGAGTGAAGTCTGAGACTTTTCCAAGAAAAGGGAAAAGGAGGGTACAAGTAGGATAGGTCAGAGCCAGGCAGCAAGATGCCCAGGACCTCCAGGCCCAGCCTGTCAGGAGGCAGGCAGAGGGGGCCCAGAGTGTAGACCTAGGAGAGCTCAGACCTGCAAGGAACTCAAGGAGATCCCTCGGTTAGGATCTCCCCTTGTCCCCTCAGATTTGGGCGACACGTATTTTAGCCAGGATCCCACATTTATGAGGCCTCTTCCTGTTCCCTGCTCCCATCTGCCACTGCAGAGCAGCTAAAATGCAAGGCCACCTCCAGGCTGCAGCCAGAGCCCCGTGGCCCTGCTGGCTGTCCCTCCTGGCTGTCTCAGGTGCTGTCACTGACCTTGAGGCAGAGCGGCCCTCGGAAGTACTGGGTCCAAGGGTGGCAGCCGTTGAGCATATGCAGCATCATGCAACAGCTGCTCCACACGTCCACCTTGGCATCACAGGGCTTGCCCATCACCACCTCTGGAGCCATGTGGGTCTCTGTGCCAGGGATGTAGTCCCCTGAGGAAGCAAGGGAGACAGAAGTCACCTGTGACCTCTGATAGGCAAGAGCTTCGGCAATGACCACCCCAGTCTGTTCTTGAGATGCCTTGAACTTGTCTGTGTAAAGTGCTTTCATATCAAACCTGCTGGGGATGAGCTAAGTCAGGGGTTCTGCTGGGACTGGTACAAAGAATACATCATCCAAATATGGACGCTGCCCTTGGGACCAAATCCTTAAGGTGCTTTTTTAAAATGGACATTGAAAATTAGGTTGTAGAAGACTAATGAATGGTATCATATTCCTGAAATTTCAGTAAGTGAAAAAAAAAGAAAAAAGAAAACTTATGTTCATAAAGGCTAGAACAATGGTTCTCAACCTGTGGGTCGTGACCCCTTTGGCGGTCGAACGACCCTTTCACAGGGGTCGCCTAAGACCATCCTGCATATCAGATATTTACATGACGATTCCTAACAGTAGCAACATGACAGTTATGAAGTAGCCACGAAAATAATTTTATGGTTGGGTCACAACATGAGGAACTGTATTTAAAGGGCCAGAAGGTTGAGAACCACTGGGCTAGAAGGATTGATTCCAGATGTAAATAGCATTTTTTGTTCTGGTGATCTACAGTTTTTATTTTTGCTTAGCTCTAGTTCCTGCAAATATATTAGAAATTATTTTTTGTAATAAGAAAACCCCCAAGTTATTTTAGAGTGGAGGGTAGGTTTCCATGTTCAGTTTACATCTTCAGAATCACCATCACAACCCTTTAGCAACAAGCGAGCACTTTTTTCCAAAAGGTTGTTTTTCCTTTGATCAAAATGAAACCACTTTATGCTTAATGTTATAAATGAAAAAAGCAGGGAACAGAAATTGGGTTATAATGGCCTTAACTATGTACAGAAAAAAAATCCAAAAATACCTGGAAGGAATTATCTAAAATTTCATGATTATCTTTCTGAGAAAGGAAAATGGTGAGAATTCCTTTTTTCCTCCCCTTGTATACCATTTAACTCTGTAGTTGCAAAATATCTTACAATGGGTGTAAATTGCTTTAATAATCAGAAAAATATAAGTTAAAAAGTTAAAACCAGATATTTCTCCAGCTACACAGCTCAGGCCTTTGTGCCTCCAGAACCTGCTCTCAAAGGCGCGGGAAGGGCGAGGTCACAGGCTGGGAGCACAGCTCCCCCAGAAGGCCAGACAAGAGGGATGGAGCCATGGAAGCGTCTGGGAGAAGACCCGGGACCTAGGGCCGGGCACGCAGCCCTTCCATTCTCCTCTGTGTAAAGGGAAGATCAGAAACGAGCAGCTGACATGCGTTATTGCATTTAAGTCTGACAAAAGCCTTATAATACTCTAGGGTGGCTGTGGGGCTGAAGCATATTGGTGGACATACGTGCTCACATCTCTGATTCCGTTATGGAAGGTACAGGAGGACAGGGCTAATACGAAGGCTACTGGCTATGATCATCATGGCGATAGGCGGGGGCAGGGGTGGGGATGGGAAGGGAGGGCATGGGCTTACCTGTGAGCAAGGAATTCCCCAGGCCATCAGGTCGAAGGCACACAGCATGGCCAAAGTCACAGAGGGCTGCCCGGCTCCCATCCTTGGACAGGAGCACGTTGTCAGCTGCCGGGCCGCCCCGGGGAAGAAGAGGAACAGGTGAGTCACGTCGGGCCCGGCCCACCCTGGACCTCCAGTGAGGCAATTTTCTGGCTGACCCTCCATGGCAGCTGCTGCTTTTGATTAGGCTCATTCGTCATGGAGGAAGGGAAGAGGGTATCAGTTCAGGCTCAAGGCAGGCGTTCCAAGAGTGAGGGGACAGGGGCAGAGTTTACTCAGCTCTGCGGCCTCCCTCCCCACAGTGGTCACCCGTGTGTAGTGGGGCACCACCCACTGAGGGTTTAGAGAACACTTCCCCTTCCCACGCACGGCCCTGTCAGCCTGGCCCCGGCCCTGCCCGTGGAGATGACCAGGGAGCCCAGCAGACGGGGGAAGAAGTCGGCAGGACGGGAGAGGAAGAAGCCCGCCGGGACCAGGGCCTCACCTTTGACATCGCCGTGCAGGATCCTGCGGGTGTGGAGGTATTCCAGCCCTTCCAGGGCCTGGCCCAGGTAGTAGAGGGCTCGGTCCTCCGGCAGACGGCCCATCTGCTTGATGAGCTGGCCCAGGGAGCCACCTGGAGACCAAGGGCCAGCCTTTACATGGGGCTCTTCCAGGCCTCCACGCCGAGGGGAAGGGCGGGTGGTGGAAAGCAGGCCTCTCCCGCCAATGCCACAGGGTCAATAGGTTAAAAACGGATGGACTGGGGACCAAGGTGAACCTGGTAAGACTCGGGAAAACCCTGGGCTCTGAATTTTGAGGGAGAAGGGGTGGGACCTCGCTCCTCACCTTCCAGCAGCTCCATGAAGATGTTGACCCAAGGACCTTCCTTCACTGCTCCATACAAAGGGACGATTCTGGGCGAAGTCAGCCCGGCACACGACATCAGCTCCTCTGCCCGAAACTTTTCCACTCGCACCTGAAAGGGCCCGGGTGGCTGTGAGTTAGGGTGAGGGGCCAGGACCCGGATGCTCCCCGCACAGAGCCTGCTGATGTGCCCAGTGACGATTCTGAGGCCAGGCAGGGCCCTGGTGGGCCCACAGGCCCTTCAGAAACTAAACTGTGTACCCCTGGGGTCAGGGGCAACTCCCAGGACTTGACTAACGTTCTGAGGGGCTGATGGATGTGAAAACACAAAAACTTGCAATCTTTATCCTGGCTCTCAGCAGGCTGCCCACCCTCAAACCCTCAAATCTGCCAAACACAGAACTTTTTTTTTTTCTTCCCCAGCACAAATGCCTGGGCAATTTCTAGACCAGGGGTGGGCAAACTTTTTGACTAATGTGAGAATTTATAGACCAAAATATCTTTGGACTCTCAGCCCTGGCCAGCTCGTTCAGTGGTTAGAGCAGGCGTGGGCAAACTTTTTGACTCAAGCGCCACAATGGGTTCTTAAACACTGGGCGGGGGCCGGAACAAAAGCATGGATGGAGTGTTTGTGTGAACTAATATAAATTCAAAGTAAACATCATTACATAAAAGGGTACGGTCTGTTTTTTTTTAGTTTTATTCATTTCAAACGGGCCGCATCCGACCCGCGGGTCGTAGTTTGCCCACGGCTGTTCTAGACACAGGACCTCTCCTCTATCAACACCCACGACGACTCCTCAGATGCTGGGTTCTGAATCGTATCAAGACTCTGTCAGTGCCTCTGACCCTCAGCACCCTTCTCACTCTCATGCCGTCTCTTTCCTCCCAGGACTAAGACGTCCACGTGGACGGCGCAGTGCTGTGTGCTCTGTGTGCAGCTGTTTCCCTAGCATCTGGGCACAGAAGGCTTCCGGGGAGGGGTTTGGCCAAGGACCCTCCCGCCGGGACCCGCCGGGGACCGGCCGCCTGAGCACCCCCCCTTCTTTCTGCAGGGACCAGCATGGGGTGGCAGGAAGGAACAGACCCTCATACAAGCACCCTGAGCAGAGACCCTCACTCAGCCACTTCTAAAGGTAGAGAAATCCCCCCAAACCCTGTTTCCATAAGTGAAAGGTGGGGGCAGTGGCTCTGCTCCTGGGAAGAGGGAGCATTTGGAGGGGTGACAGCCAGCACCGGGCCTGGCAACCAGTGGTGCTCAGGAAATGCTAGCTTCCCACCTCCTCCTCCAGCTCAAGTAAGAGCAGCTGAGGAAATGCTTGGGCTTCCTGAATAGACTTTCCTCCCGGCTCCTGGGGGTTCTCGTGTTCGCCTAGCAGTGGTTCTCAACCTTCCTAAGGCCGCGACCCTTTAATACAGTTCCTCATGTTGTGGTGACCCCCCAACCATAAAATTATTTTCGTTGCTACTTCATTACTGTAATTTTGCTACTGTGATGAATCGTGATGTAAATATCTGATATGCTATATGTGTTTTCTGATGGTCGCGACCCACACGTTGAGAACCGCTGGAGAGGTACTACCACCAGGGGGCGCCAGGGGTAGCAGAACAGGCTGGAAAAAATCAGTCAGGACCTGGCAGTTTTCTTTGGAGGGAGACGTGCTGACTTGGCAAACAGCTCTGACGATGTGGGGTTTTTGGACTTTTGCCTATCAGTGGAAAATGTCTCTCTCCTGGTTACATACAGAATACTATCTGGTTTTGTTAATGAACTCGCATGAACTTTGACTCTTTGTCAGTGTTTCCAGCTCTGAACCCAAGTTGGAGCTAATTCATCAACGGGACTCGTTTGTAAATGTCTGTAAACGGAGTGCTCCCAAACTGTTAGTCGAAGCACCTTGGGGCATCACCGAGAACTTCGAAGGCCACGCCAGAATATTTGACTTTGGGGGCAATAGCAACGATGTACGTTTATGGGACGTCGAGTAAACAGCTGGCTTGAGATAGTTCACTTTCAACACTAAGTTGCAGAGTATTCCTTTGATGGTAGATCTTTATGAAATGAGGTTTTCGGAGGTTGCTGTGATACATACTTCGGGGGGAACATGGGGAGCAGGAAATGAAGGTGATGGTGTCCAATCTGATTTCAAAGTTTGAGAAGTTGTGCAGTGCCCAAAAATGAGTGCATCCCAGTAGTAATTATGGTTGATTAAGAACAGAAGAAAATTTCTCTTTCAATTTCTATGTATTGTTTTTCAAATGGCTACAAAGTTGTTAGGATAAAGACATTATTGGACCTAATTCCTTAATAAATGGAACTGTTAGGTACTTGTTTTGGCCTGGGGTGCCAAGAAAATATTACTGAGACATGAAGAGCTGTGAAAGAAAATTTGGGGACCCCTGCTTTAACTTTTAAGAGATTCGTAAGTCCCTCTAGAGTGGCCCGGCCATGTTAAGAGCATTCCCACCCACCCAACCAAAGTGAGGTCAAAGGAGACTCTTCAAAAACACAAGGTGGTTTAGAAATCTGTGCCAGCTCAGGGAGAGCAGGCTGGCAGGGCAGTCCCGAGGGAGCCAGGTGGGGAGGACACAGGCTGTGCAGCCAGGCCAGCTGCGCATCTGGTCCACCTCCCCGCTCTGGACTTCGGTGTCTTCACCCAGAAAGTGAGGGACTGGGCTAGATAAGGATGTTAACGAGAACTAATATTTAATACACACTTAACATATGCCAGGTACTATTCTACACTAATCAGTGGTTATTTACATCTTGCAATAGCCTGTGAGCTGGTATCCCCATTATCTCCACGGAGCAGGTGCCTGGCAGCAGCTGGCTTTACTTGGCCAAGGCCACGCTATCCCAAGTCAGTGGCAGAGTTAAAAGGAGGTTCCCAGAACTCCATGCTTGAGCCAGATGTTCTCAAATGAATGGTTCTTAACCCTCTTTGGGCCACAGATTCCTTTGAAAATCTGATAAATAACACGGACCCTTCCCCATAAAAATGTGTGTGTGCATCTATACATCACACTCACACACACACAGAGGAGACATGGACCCTATGAATTCATCCGCTGCTAGGATGAGAGCTTATATATTGGCTGTTAAAAGCACTAGCACAATGCATATGTATCAGCAAGGAAATCTGCCCATGACATATTATTACATGAAGAAAACATGGTACAGAACAACCTCTAGGGTACAACCTCATTTTAATAAAGACAACAACTACATGTTTATATATGCATAACAAGTCTAAAATGATTTATGTCAAAGAATAGTTACCTCTGAGAATGGGGTCAGGGAACAGGGAAACTTTTGTTTTTTGGGTATCATTTGAATTCTTTTATAATGAGCCTATATTTATTT
The DNA here is from genome assembly GCF_000327345.1 of Myotis davidii. Classification (NCBI taxonomy): domain Eukaryota; kingdom Metazoa; phylum Chordata; class Mammalia; order Chiroptera; family Vespertilionidae; genus Myotis; species Myotis davidii. The sequence continues at coordinate 1,358,989 of NW_006300368.1, forward strand.
GCAATTAAAAAGTAAGATCTGCCCTAGCTGGTTTGGCTCAGTGGATAGAGCATTGGCCTGCAGACTGAAAGGTCCCGGGTTCGATTTCGGACAAGGGCACATGCCTGGGCTGCGGGCTCAATCCCCAGTAGGGGTCGTGCAGGAGGCGGCCGATCAGTGATTCATCATTGATGTTTCTATCTCTCTCTCCCCCTCCCTTCTTCTCTGAAATCAATAAAATTATATTAAAAAAAAAAGTAAGATCATACAAAACCTTAAAAAATAAAAACTCTACATTAAACCCCACACTCATGACCAATCAGCATTTGACCTGGGGCCATGGATGTTCTAGAAGGAGGACCAAGGAAGCGCTGTCCTCACCGCGTGCTGGATCCTCCCCAGGGAGCATGAGACGATGCACGACTTGCTCTGACCCTATGTGCAGCCTGACCTCTGACCCCGTCCCCCATCCTACTCTTCAGCAGGGAACTGGTTCTCAGCTCTTCCAGATGAACATCCTGAAGAGCCCCACTGCCTGCCCTATCTCCTCCCCTTGAGAGAAAGGAGAGCAGGGCGGGGCTGTCTGCCCATCCAAGGGCGGCTGTGTGGGCTGCCAACAAGCCGTCCCCACTGAGACCGTGGACAGCAGGAGGGGAGCTGGGAGAGTGGATGCTCCAGCAGAAGCAGAAGCACTGAGTGGATGGGTGGGCAGCCGACTGGTGCTTGGAGCTTCCCTCACTGCCTTGGTGAGCGACGGAGGATGTGTCCTCTTCTACTATATTCGGGTTGTTTACCTTGTTGCCTGGGACTCTGACAACCTCCTCAGGGGAACAGCTGAGAAGCCCGGTGACTAAGCCCCCAGCACTGACCATTCATCTCCAGGACACTTCACACCCTCTCAGGAGGGACAGCTGTGCCTTCTCCGATGGCCTGGGGAGGGAGCTGCTGCTGAAGAGGTCAGGCACGAGGCCCTGGCATCCCAGGGGAAGATGACCCACGCTGGCAGGAACTCCGCACATGTTTTGGTCAGTGGGGGTTGGCGAGGGCAGAGCTTGCTTATTTGAGACAGTACGTCTGAAGTTTGGGGTAATACCTACGGATAGTCCCCTCTCTCGTCCTGTCGCCCCGAGGCTCCAACTGTAGAACTCTAACACCCTGGCCCCAGTACAAGCCAGGGAAGCCAGGTGTATCAATGTCACAATTTGTATCTTCACCCCTTAAAGCCACAGGCATCCATGGCAGCGGCAGAGTTGATGTCCACTCGGCACAGGCCCTGGTCTGGCTACTTGGTTTATTTCCATTTAGGGACCAGAATGTCCTTGACAAAAGCTGCTTGATAACCAGGTCCATCTCTCAGCTAGTCTGTTTCACCTTGCCAGCGGGCCAAGGAAATGCCCCCAGAAATGTTTCTGATCTCTGGCTTCAGAGGTCCTGGATGCTGGCCTAGGGCCAGGGACCAAGTGGCTTCCAGTCAAGATGAGCTGAGAGCCAGAGGCAGGAGAAAAGGGGGCAGGAGGGGAGCAGGGTTGACACCTTCCAGGTGTGTGGATGTGCGGCTGGTGGGCCTGTGTGTGACAGGAGGAGGCCTCCGTTTCAGGCCCAGCTGTGTGGCTTTGGGCAAGGCACGTGGCTCTCTGGTCTCAGTTCTAACATGGTGAGATGAGAGAGTGGAGCGGTGATGCATGCCTGTGTCTCTAGTTAAATCCTAGGATCACAAGTCCTTCTCCCCACTCTCCTTGAGAAGTGTTTCAGAGGCGGATTCTAGTCAGACAAGCCTGGGTCTCTTGCTAAGTCTCATTTCCTCATAATGTCCATCACCCAGGACCAAACTCAAACCAGATCTGACTCCCCCGACGCACAGACTCCTCCAGGAGGCACCTGTCGGGTGGAGGTGCTGCTCTTGCAATTGCCTTATGGCCCAGGTGTGGCGGCTCCACTATGTGGTTAGGGGTTTTGGCCTCACATGCATGTCATGGCGACCCACCCGTCTTCCAGGGTTACCTGCCCCTGGCATGGCCTCAGGAGTGGCCCAGGCCGCGTGCACACTCTCAGATCCCCTCTCACTTACACGCATAACAAGTGCAGCTCCCAGGCGGAGCCAGGGCAGCCAGGAGAGCCGGGCTCCATTAGCAAGTTAGACCCATGCCACCCTGGCCCTACCTCGAAGGAAGGCAGAGGGAGTGCAGCAGGCACCCTGGCCTCCCTCTCCAGCCCCTGGAGCTCTGGCACACGTTTTGGGGCCTACCTTTTTGACAGCACACTGGAAGCCAGTCTGCTTGTCCTCCATCCTGTGCACCTCTCCGAAGGAGCCTCTGCCCAGGCAGGGCTGGAGCGTGGCCCAGTGGACCTCCTCTCGGTACTCGTAATCCACAGGCTTCAGTTTCTGGAGTTGGCGGAGAAAGGCCCGTTTCAGTGGCCAGGCCACAGGGGGACGAAGCGTTACAGCCAGGAAGGCTGCCAGGCTGGGGCTGAGCCCTCACAACCAAAGACATCACCAAGGTGGGGGTTGGGAGGGCAGGACCCAGAGAGGGGGTTATGGGAATTAGGTGAAGGCGGATGAGTGCCTCACGTGCTGCCGGAGGCAAGCGGGTCCGTGTGATGAAAAGCCTCCCAGACTGTGGTTGTGGGACAGAAACGGACATTGAGTCAATGTTGACGATGAGACAATATAACTCAGGCGCTAAAGGTAGAAGAAAGGGAAGGACAGGGCAGGGGGCAGGGGCCGGCCAAGGGATAACGTCAAAGATGGATGGAATAAAGCCCGGAAATGTAAGCGTGGAAAATCATTTACAGTTACAAAATTATCTGGTAAGAGAACCAGAGGAAAGGGGGAAGACGGGGAGGAGTGAAGGAGGGCCAGATCCTATGTTTCACATCGGGGTCCCGGGTAACCTCTGAAGGTGATATTTGCTTATCCCCATTTCTCTGCACATGTATTATTCATATAACACACGCACACAATCAGCAGTAATGAGGTAACCAATCAGACTAAAAACAGAAATAGCTAAAAAGACGGAAAAGTGAGCCTGGAGGTTGAATGGGTGACTCTGCTTTTCATCAGCCACAGCCATTCGCTATGATTTCATCTTTTTATCCCATGCCTCAGTGATCTTGATAAAGAGAAAAAACTTAAAGGGTGGGAACTTGACAGTGGGTCTGGCAGGCTTCCAGCGACGCCCTTTCTTCCATAGCAGGTCCCCCTGACTCCCAGCTGCTACCCTTGACCCTGGACTTGGTGGTGGGAGTGGTATGTGTGTGTTTGGGGAGTTAGTTACCTCAGTAAGCAGGACTCCCTCGCTGTCCTCAGTTTGGGGGCTGGGCTTCTGGGGCCTGGAGCCCCCCGCCGACCAGGTCTTGGCCAGGCTGGCCAGGCTGTGGGCCTGGCCGGAGCTCACGCTTCCTTGCAGGGCGTGCACCAGGTACTCCTCCACAGAACACTTCTCATGAGTGCCACAAGGTGGGCGGCTGGGCTCCGGGGGTGGGCCAGGCAGCGGCTTCTGACTGTCTCTATAGGCTAGCTTGCTCAGGGGTGGGCCAGGCAGCGGCTTCTGACTGTCTCTATAGGCTAGCTTGCTCAGGGGTGGGCCAGGCAGGGGCTGATGGCTGTCTACACAGGCCAGTTTGCCCAGGAAGGCCTCTAGGGGGTGAGGTTTCCAGGGCTGGAGGGGGTGGAATGGGAAGGGATGGGGCAGTCTGCCGTAGGGGAAGGGGTGAGCAGGCTGGGGCAGGGGGCCTACATCCTGGGGGTGGTGGAGTTTCCACACGTGGTTTAGACATTGCAAAGGGCTGATCAGTTTGTGGAGTTCCGACCGAGGCAGTGCTGGCCGTAGGCCTTCCCCAAGTTTCTTAAAACAGAGTTGGCCAAGGCCTGGCTCCTTCAGAGGCTTGGTGAACTGGAGGGCGTTGCTAATATATGGGGAGCCAAGTGGGGACTCGTCCTCCTGTGGGGAAAACACAGGTGTTAGGACATAGGGCCAGGCCAAGGCCCAGGCGCTGTGCCAAGGGCCCCGTGAGCCGGTTCTGGGGATGACGGTGGGGCTCACCTGCACAGGGACTGTGCAGCTCTCCTGCTCGGGGGTCCTGGGGAGCGGTCGGGCCACGGCCACTCCCGCCTGAGCCAGGGACTTCGAGCTCTTCTTCTTGCGTTTCTTCCGGGCTTTGCTGCGACGCTTCCCCTTCCAACACACACGGGCCATTTTGCCCTCAGTTGCGTGGGCCACATTGTTGGGGATCTGATCAAGGCTCTCAGACTGGCTGTCAAAAAGGGGACAGATATGCATTTTGAACACGAGGAGGCAGGAAGACATAACTGCTTAGGTAACGGCGGTTAGAGTCATAGACAAATCCCTTGGTACTTAAGTGAACCTGGGAACGTTCTTAAGCCCCCAGGAACCTCAGTTTTCTCATTTATAAAGTGGGGGTAGTATTTCTGCAGGTGGAGAGGTGGAAAGAAACAGCTCACTGACCAGCCAGTGTGGCTCAGTGGTTGACCTATGAACCAGGAGGTCACGGTTCCATTCCCTGTCTGGGCACATGCCCAGGTTTCGGGCTCTACCCCCGGTGTGGGGTGTGCAGGAGGCAGCTGATCAATGATTCTCTCTCATCTTTGATGTTTCTGTCTCTCTCTCCCTCTTCCTCTCTGACATCAATAAAAATAAAAGATAAAATAAAAAAAGAAACATCTCATTTGAAAAGCCTACCTCAGTGCCTGGCCCCGAAGGCAAATTTCCCATAAGGCATTTATTGGGGCTGGGTGTTCAGGGCACATGCTTCTCTCCCTGCTCTCCAAGGGGGGAGTCCCTGGAGGGCCCAGCAGGTGGCGTGTGGCTCTGAGGGTCACTCCGTGGTGGGCATTAACTCTAACTGACAAGGGTTTGCTTCTGTCACCTCCAGAAGAAGGGACAGTTGAGGACGGTCACCTCTGATCGCTGGTGGCCATAGGAATGTGAGGAGCCACAGAAACAAGACATCTTGCCTGGGCTGGTGACCAGGGGCCAGGGGAGCCTGGCTTTCTCTATGGCCTCCCCACCGCCATGGATCTCACTGGCTCTTTCCCCTGCCAGGTATTAAGGCACTGGCAGCGGCTTCTGGAAGGATGGCTGCCAAACAGCTGCAGACAGACCTCGGCCTTAGCCACCCTCGCACACAGGAGGCAGACGCACCTGAGTCCTGGGGGCCGCTAGAGGCCTGCTAGAGGCCTACACGCTTTTCTCGGGGAGCTCCAAGAGTGGCTCCCTCAGGAGCCCCTCCCCTAGGCAAAAAGGCATGAGGGGCAGTGTAAACATTGAGCATTTATGGGTTCAAGGGCAGCGGCACTCCCCCAACCTTTTTTTTATTTTAAATATATTTTTATTGATTTCAGAGAGGAAGAAAGAGGGAGAGATAGACAGAAGCATCAATGATGAGAGGGATTGGTTGCCTCCTGCACGCCCCCCACTGGAGACTGAGCCCGAAACCGGCTCATGTGACCTTGACTGGAATTGAACCCGGATCCTCCAGTCAGCAGGCTCTATCCATTGAGCCAAACAGGCTAGGACCCCACAGCCTTTTTATCACTAGCAGTTTCCATATTGCAATGATAAAAAAAGTCCGCCTGGCGGTAGAGGAGGAAGTTGTTTCCAGGTTCAACTTTCAGTTGCCGAAATTCATCCTTGGGGATGGGGAGCCTGGGAACAGACTGAGCCTCGCTTGGCCGCCTTCCTCCAGGGCCCCGGAGCTGTGGGTCTGCCTGTTTCCAAACCCTCCTCCCTCCGGGTGTCTCACAGGAGAAAAGACACTGCAGGTTTCTCCCACAGTCAGGGTGGCCCCTCGGGCCTGCACCTATGGTCACGGACCAGCGGAAAAGTGATCTCTGTTCCCAGCGCCCTCCCTGTTGATGGGAAATGAGGGGGAGCAGCAAGGACTCTGAGGAGAATAAAAATAAAATGTCAAGCTGATGCGACCCAGAGGCAGTCATCCACACGCTGTGAAAAGCTTTTGAAAAGCTTATTTGGCTGAGAGAGCAGCTCCGCCAGGAAAGCCTGGGCGGGTTCCAAGGGCTGCACCACAGGTGCTGAAGGAGGGAGCCAGGGGTCACTGGGGAGCGGCTGGGCGGGCGGCTGGGGGAGGGAGGACGCTGGCTTAGTTCCCCGTGTCCCGCTCAAGCTCACCTCCTTACCTGTACTGTTTTGACCCAGCGATGAAAATCCGCTCTGAAAAGGTGGGGCTGAACTCTTGGCTATTCTCACCTGTGAAGTAAAGGAAACGGGGTTGGACAAGCAGAAGGGAGAAGAGAAGGAACAGGAATTCAGCACTTGGGAGAGAGGCATTGTAGAGACACCCTCGGGACCACTCCCCCTCCTCCTCTGCAGACCACCTCCGTCTGTCTGGTGGCTCACTCCTTACGCATGCCAGCTCCTCTCACTGACTGCTTCACCCCACCCTCCCAGTTTACGGGTCAAGAGCAGAGGGCAGACCTATAATACGGGGTCATAGGGTGCCCACCTCACTTCCCTTACTGTGAAGCTTAAGTGAGATGATCTATACAAAATCCTCACCAAAGTGCTTGGCACATATCACAGCTCAATAAATATAAGCTATTACGTACTTACACGTATGTGTATATGTGTGTTTATGTGTCTATTATTACATTCTGTCACTCGCTCCACTTCAATTGTTATTCCCTCATCTCTCCTCAAAAACCAGACAGAAGGCAGTGGAAGATGAGGGGAAGGATGTGAATGTGGGAAAATGCCGTCACGAGCTGTCTGCCTGGCCCAGAAACCTCCGAGGGTGGGTGGGGAGAGAGGAGACTCCTGGCCCGACCCAGCCCTCCTGGGAGTTTCTCGGGCTCCTGGGGCAGCCATCGTTTCAGTCATTTTGAGGTATTGTAAGTGGAAGCAGAAAGGGCCAGGCCAGGCCTCACCCGGCAGCCGCCTGCGGCCATCAGCGTGCCCAGCAGGCCCAGGAGCAGGTGTTCATTCTTCGGGGCGGGGCCGCCTTGAGATGGAAGAGAACCAGGCCCCACCGGGGCTTTCCAGGAGACCTGGCCTTTCCTGTCGGGGCCTCTCCAGCGATGCGCCGGCTGCCCAAGGTCAGGACAGAGGGCTAAGGGCCTGCTTGGCGATCCTGCAGAGTCCCCGGGACCTGTGGCGCCCACGGGGTCCTGCCTCCCAGCTCTCTTCCCTGCTCTGGCTACAATGGGAAAAGGCCTCCATCTGCCACTTCTCCCTCCTCCTGTCTCACTCCCCAGCACCGTTATAACTCCCACTTCGCGCTCAGTCCTGGCTTAACCTCCACTCCCCCGCCCCCCCGTTGTGTCTCGTGAGAATCACAGAGAGTGGTCACCACGACCTCCCTCTTCCATAGGAGACCCCAAACCTCACCTGTGCCAGCCCTCCTTGCGGAAGAGCTGCACCCACCTGCGGGCCCGCCCTCTCAGCCAGTACCCGCCCAGCCCGGGGCCCTCACATTCAGCCTGGGCAATGATGGAGATGGCGGCCGGCCCTCCCTCGGAGCCTTCCTTGGCGGTGCCTTTGGTGATCACGTCGTTCAGGATTTCCCACTTCCCGCAGAACACGGGGCTCTTCTCCACGGCCTCAAGCTTGTTGACGGAGCTGTGCATCTTCTCCAGGGCCTGTGTCTTCTCCTTGGCTTTGGCGAGCTCCTTCTGCTGCCCGACCGCCGAGCCAGGAGCGCCTGGGCAGGCCACTTCCATCACTGCCATCTCCCAGGCTCACGCTCACCCTGAGGGAGAGACCAAACAAGAGCAGGTCACTCCCAGGCCCCGAGGGGCCCAGGCCAGGCGTGGGGCGGAGGAGGAGAGCAGGGGAAACTCTTTATGCCCATGCACTCATCCTCCAAACGTTCCCGAAGGCAAAGGAGTCCACCTCTCGGCATCTACACCGGCCCCAGGAGCAGCGAGCCCCCAGCCCTACCAGCACACCACCCTCAACAGACTCCTCCACTCTGCCCAACAAGGAGGGTTCCGGCCACTTCCTCCAGACACCGTGGCACAAACATCTGGGTTGGTTCTTTCTTGCCTTTATAAATAATGGCGGGATCTTCTGTTGTTTGTTTCATGGCAAACGTTGCTTCCCCAGAACAGGGTGGTGGATCCTATATTCCAAAACCATGAGTCACCGCACTGACTGCTCAAGCCTTGTCTTCTCAGAGGACGTGTCTGCACCGTCCACATGGCTCTTCTCCAACAGGAGAGAATGAAGGTTTTGCTCCCTAGCAGGGCTAGACGTACGTACGCATATGCGCATATGTACACACACGTCTTACAAAGTCTAAAAATCACCACGCAAACGGGGGCACCGGCGCCTGGCTCCTGTCCAGGAAGCATCTGCTTGTGGCTCTCCAGAGGAACTGACATACTTCCTTCTGTAACGTCCAAACTCATTTGCTGAACACCTCTCCTAGGTCTCATCTTTCTTGCAGGCAACATCAGCAAGATTAGAGCCTCCCCCCGCCGCCCCCCACACCTCTAGAACTATGAGGGCAAAGCATGAAAATTCAATCTCCAGCGGCCCTGGGTGTTACAGGAAGCTGCAGGGTGAGCCCAGTGTGCTGACAACCTGTGCAAATAGCCTGTGGGCTAGAACTGCCATGAAACAGACTGTACCACCGGAGACTGGATCATCTGGGAACCCTTCTAAAGACTGGGCTGTGAACTCCCACAGAGCAGGGTCTTGACTTGCTACAAAGCCTGGGAAGGCACCAGATGCAAACAGGCCCTATCTATTTATTTATTATTTGGTGTTAATCCTCACCTGAGGATATTTTTCCAGTGATTTTTAGAGAGAGTGGAAGAGAGGGGGAGACACACACAGAGAGAAATATCAATGTGAGAGAGACGCATTGATTGGTTGCCTCCACACGCCCCCAATCAGGAGCTTGCAACCAGGTACATGCCCTTGACTGGAAATCGAACCCGGGACCCCTCAGTCCCCCACAGGCTGACACTGTATCCACTGAGCCAAACTGCCTGGGGCGCAAACAGGTCTTTAATGAGTGCTCTCTGGTGGCAGGCTGGTCGTAAAGGTGTCACTACCAGAGGCAGTCTTCCCTGCTGTAACTCCACTCATCCCGGATCCCGCCTTCGTCTGCTCTTTGGGTAGAAAGGCAGGCCCTGTGAACACAGCCAAAGCTGGGCCGCCTCCGGCCTTTTGCCCTATCAAGCTAAAACGAGACAGTCAGAAGCTGGGAAACATTAGGCTCAAACCTTCCTACTGAGTCTGCCTCACCACAAAGACTATGAAAGGCTGAGCCAGTCTGACTGGGGTGGGGTGAGGGGGCTGGGTGTGTTGGTCACTAATTCGATCCTCACATCTGTGCCTTCAAGGGCCTCCTAGCTTTGAACTCAGAGTGGCTCCGGCTTTCAGCACGAATGCCTGGGTTTGGTCCTGAAGGCTAGACGCCGAGGAGGCTGAATGGGTGACCTCATTGTTACTTGATGACTTTCAGCAGTCCAGGGGGTGTTCTGACTTCCATCAGGCCAAAGCCCTCCAAGCAGGCTGTTTTCCTTGTAAGAACACCTTCTTCCCAACCCCTTCTTCCCACCACCTCCTCAACCCCTGCAACCTCCAAAAAGGAACGGATCTGGGGCCTCCAGCACCTCCCACCTTCCTCAGACTTTTTACCAGGGGAATTGAGGTCTTAAAAACAACCCCAAACCTCCAAACCTAACAGCCTGAGAGTTCTGCTTACAGGGGCTGCCACAGTACTTCAACCTCCTCGTTTTCTTTTTTTTTAATATATATTTTTATTGATTTTTTTACAGAGAGGAAGGGAGAGGGATAGAGAGCTAGACACATCAACCAGCTGCCTCCTGCACACTCCTTACTGGGGATTGAGCCAATGACCCAGCCATGTGCCCTGCCTGGGAATTGAACTGTGACCTCCTGGTTCATAGGTCAAAGCTCAACCACTGAGCAAAACCCTCAGGGCGCAACCTCCTCATTTCCTTTTTCTCTTCTTTTTCTAATCCTCACTGGAGAATATTTTTCCATTGATTTTTAGAGAGAGTGGAAGAGAGAGGGAAAGACAGAGAGAAATATATCACATCAATTGGTTGGCTCTTGCATGAGCCCAGATCAGGGCCCAGGCCGGAGAGGAGCCTGCAACTGAGGTATGTGCCCTTGACGGGAATCTAACCCAGTATCCTTCAGTCCACAGGCCAACCTTCTACTGAGCCAAACTGGTTAGGGCCTCCTCATTTTCACTTGAAGAAATTGAGACCTGATTTGGCAGTGACTTGCCCAAGGTCGCCCAGACTGTGTGGCAGTGCAGGGCCAGGACCCGGAACCCCAGGCTCTCGGCTGTGCTGCTGACTCCCTTAGTCTCCTGGGTTACAGGCAAACACACGGGGAACTCCCTGGTCAGAAGGCTCCTGAGGGCAGAGGTGGTGCCCTCAGTGTATAGCACAGCGAGGCACAGACGAGACAATCGATGCTGGCTGAATGAGGGGATCGAAGGATGACCTCCAGAGATGGATGATCCAGAGCGTGGGGGATGGAGAGAGAATTCCATCCGACGAGTGAGAGAAATGAGGCCGAGTGGTCCACGGCTGTCCCGAGGGCACCCAGCTGTTTGAGATCTAGATGTGCTGGTGCTCACAGAGCCCACCTCTGCCTGACATGGCTCACCCTGAGCCAGAGCTCCACTCCCGCTCCTCCCCACAGCCATCCTTTCACCTTGGTGGTTAGAAGGGCTGCTGGCCAGGCGCCCTGATCCTCCCCCATGAGCGTGTCAGGCTCCCCTGCCTGGGAGAAGCTGAGGCGGAGGCAGCCAAACTCAGGGCCTGTGCAGTTTCCTGGTGACTCACCACCAGCCTGGCAGGCGGAGAGGAACAAGAAGGCTGTTGAGAAGCTAGCCCAGCAGCTGGCAACTGAACCTGTGAAGGGCACGGGGAAAACAGGCTGACCCTCACCTCTCAGGGGCATGAAATCACGGCCTGGGAACTGTACAGCTTCTCCTGTGGCTGGCTTTCCTGGGCCACATGACCATGACTCAGGCCCTCACTGGCAGACTCCAAGTTCAAGAGGCTATTCTCGGGACACTTTGCCTGACAGCAGTTCTTACACACACACACACACACACACACACCATGTGTATTAAAAAATTAAATGTACAGCTTTTAGATAAATATCTGGAAGAAGTGTGTGGTCATATTAGCTGTGAGTAGTTGGACACACACACACACACACACACACACACGCGCCCACACACGCGCGCACACACGCGCGCGCGCACACACACACACACATGCACACGCTCCTTCCTGCCTTCCCTGCTTCTATACTGGGTCTGGTCTACAAAAGCAGGTTCTGCATTAATCCTGGGACTGCTAGCCAGGTGGCCTTCCCAGCCCCAGGTTTTGGTCCCTGGGTAGTCACCCAAGCTCACAGCCCCGAAGCTCTGCTGCCCCTTCTCTCTCCTGCAGCTTGTGGAGAGTGAGGACTAAGTGGGAGCCAGTGATGTCTCTGCCTTTGAAAGCAGGTCAAAATCCTGATCCATTACTCAGCCTGGACTCTCTCCCCAGCTCCACTCACTGCCTCAAATGCAGTCCGGCCTCTGCTCCGTCAGAGCTGAGCTGAGGACATATGGGAGCTGTAGCAATAGCCAAATGCACTCAGCTCACCCAAGGCCATGGAAATAAAAGTGGAAGGGAAAGGGGTGGAATTCCTTCAGTATTCATTCTTTCAGGGCCTGATGCATGCACACTGCCTATTCTCTCTTCTGGGGTGCCTTGCTGAGCCCCTGGAAGTCGGGGTGGGGGGGTAGGAATGACTAGGATGGTACCAGATGAACCCTTGAGCAGACCTGTATGACAGCTTGTTGTGGGCAAGGCTGCCAGACCCTAAGATTCTAACTTGGCTCCCCTACCAGGTAGTAAAGGTCTTCCGTCCAAGGTGAGGAGTGGGTTCAAGGATGGCTTCAGGATGGCATGTCAAAATATACAGCTTGGGCTGTTTCCAGGGAAGAGGTCCATAGCTTCTATCACATTCTCCAAGGGTCTGACATTCCCCAGAAGGTTGCTGTAATCTCCCAGAAGATCAAGGCCAGGGCTGCTGCCTGAGGCTGGCTCTGCTCTCCCACCCTAAGGAGGAGGGCACCGGCTAACGCAGCAATTTCCAACCCGACTGCAGGTTAGGACAACCAGATGAGTTCTTACGATGCACTCACGCTACACGTACTGAATCAGGCACTGGGCATTAGGCCCAGAATCTGGACTTTTGACAAGTTCTCTGGATGATTCTGATGCCAAGGGGTCAGGGATTGTCACTTCAGCCCCTCTCTATACTGTAAGGCTGCGCTGTCCAATATGGTGGCCACTAGGGATGTAAATGAGTTAAAATTAAATAAAATTTTAAAATCAGTTCCTGTTTCACTAGCTACCATGTTGGACAGTGCAGCGAGAGAACGCTCCCACCACTGTAGAACGGTCCACGGGACAGCGCTGGTCTAAAGCCATGATAGCAATGTTTACTCAACAGCAAAAGTTGTTCCTAGGATCCTGAGACAGGAATGTAGTTTACGTTAAATGATTTTTTTTTTTTATTAACTAGAGGGTACACAAATAATGTTTAAAATTTTATCTTCAGTGTTGATAACCTCTCTAAAATGTATCATATTTCACTTCCCTGTTTTAGTAAGTATGGTGAAAACACCAGACTAGGAACCAGAAGATAAGGGTTTTAGCCTTGGCAACTTAAACAAAAAAAAGAAGCCATGAGACCATTTTTGTCAAATGAAATCAGACCTTAACTCCTAATATATGAAAGAGCTAGAAGCATGCAACTGATATGTAATTCACATTAAAAACAGCATCTCTGGCCTGCCAGCATGGCTCCGTGGTTGAGCATCAACCTATGAACCAGGAGGTCATGGTTCGGTTCCTGGTCAGGGTACATGCCCTGGTTGTGGGCTCGGTCCCCAGTAGGGGGCCTGCAGGAGGCAGCCAATAGATGATTCTCTGTCATCATTGATGTTTCTATCTCGCTCTCCCTCTCCCTTCCCCTCTCAAATCAATGAAGACATATATTTAAAAAAATAAAAGTCACACAGTCACAGGTTGCAGAGGTGAGGCTTGCTGCCTAAAGCTTAAGCAGGCTGCCCAGTTTCTTCTCTTCGTGTCTTTGGAGTTATTTTGAGGACTGAATGAGGTAGAGTACAGAAACTCCAATTGGTTTGCTTGGCCAATAGAAGATACTAAATGAAAGTTCACTCCCTTGCCCTTCACCAGGCCCATAAATGCTGCCACTGAGACAATGGTACTTCTCTGTTTCAATGCCATATAGTCAAGATGTCGAGCCTTACTTCAGCCATCCGTGAGCCTTGGTTCTCTGAATATAAAGGAAATAAAAAGCTCCATCTTATAGGGTCATCTTGAAAATGTCCACTGAGGGGCCAGGGCAGACCAGGGCAAATCCCTCTCATGACTATTTCATCTGGAAGTAAAATCTGTCCTTCTCTGAATGCCCAGAGGGGACAAATAGCAGAAGTAGAATGACTCAACTTCCTTGGTAAGATATTAGTTGAAAAACCAATCTTATTCTGATGCTTCCTCTTTTAAGCCCCAGCTTGCCTGGCCACTGGGCCAGCCTGAGCTTATCAAGAACGAGGGGCTGTGCAGGGAGGGGAACCAAGGGCCCGCGTCAGGCAGAGCGAGCTGGCCTGGCGCAAGTCATCTGGCGAGGCAGACGCAGCGATCCCCATGCACGCTCAGCCCTGGCTCCCTTTCTGCCCTGCCTACCCATCCTCCCGTCCGCCTCCCCCCCCCAAGCAGAGCAGCGAAGGGGGAGGCCTCAGATGCTTTCCCTTTGGCTCACCTCGCTGCTCCTATAGAGATGCCTTCTTTATTAACATCTGCCCAGACCTCACCTACCCTTTATAACCTATCTCCTCAATGAAGCCTTTGGTGTTAGGCTCCTGCATTCATTCAACAAGTGTTCAATGAGTGTCTCCGAAGGGCCAGGGACTGCAATAACCACGACCAGTCATCAGACGTCTTCAATGTACTAGGCATGTACTAGGTGCTTTATCTCAGCAACCGGCAGGGTTGGTTAATACTGCTCCCATTTTATAGGTGAAGGAACTAAGTTTTCAAGACATGTTACCTGCAGAAACAATGAGGCCCATTTATACAACTAGAGCATCTAACGTGGGGTTCGGGCTAAAGCTAGGACACTCCTGGCCCTTTCTCCTGGGACTCAAGGATCCCCAGTTCCTTTTTAGGATAAAAGTTTCTTGGGAGAGGTACCTGGAACAACCAGGAATTGAGCAGTATTACTACCCATGTGGATATCATTACCCTTATTTCACCAACAGGATCTACCGACTGTCGGTAATAATTTCTTAGCCTATGGAGGCATAAGATCGAAATATGAGAGATCTCATCAATAAGAGCTGAAGCAGCAAAAAAATTGGTCAGATTTTTAGTTGACTTATATTAGTACATGTTCCTGGGGATGATGATTTTTAACTTGATTAGCATCAGCAGGTCATTTCATTTTCTTAACACAATTAAAAAGAAACTCACACACAATACACATACAAACAAGAGTTCTAGGAAAGATGGTGCTACCTTCATTGAAAGAACCACTCACTGAAAAGGTCAACCCAATAAATTCAATAAAAAAGTTAAAAATAAGAAAAAACAACAACACTGAAGGCAAGCAGAAAAGTGAAACAGAGAAGAAATGGGATGCAAGCAACAATGGTAGGCACAGGGATCAATATGATATGCTGGTCAGTTTGATTAACAACGGAATGTTAAAGGAATTAGTTTAAAACATTTAAAAACATTAAGTTCTGGACAATATAAATAAGGAAGAAGGTTGGAGTGTGTGGGTCCATGGGTAAAGAGTGATAAGGGCCTTGCCTTTAATGGAATTTACATGTCAAAATGTTTACACTTCATTAGAAAAACTAATAGTTATCGATGTATGTTAAAATTTAAGAATAGCTAACCAGAAGAACAAAAATACAATTCAGAGTTTCCAAACCAGACGGGTAAAAAAGGAAAAACAGAAAGCTTGATTGCTCTAACAAAAGGTAAGGAGAAGAAAAAGGACAGTAAGTATAAAATGAAACACAAGTTAAGGGGGCAGAGATAAGTTGAAATGTTAATATATCAATAATCACAATAGACATAAATAGATTAAGCACATCTATTAAAACACAGCCAATCAGAAAGGTTTTTAAAAGATCTGGCTAGCTAGATAGTGACTGAAAGAAACAAAACAAAATTATATAGAAAGTTTGAAAGAAAGGATGGAAAGAGGTATCCAGGTCAATATAAAACCATGTAATATTAACATCAGACAAAATATTTAAGACAAAAATATATAACAATCACTTATATGCACACCCAATACAGAGCCTCAACGTCCCGAATTGGTGGCAGGCTGAGGCTTTATGGATGAGGACAGTCTTGGCTTCAGAGTGTCCTGTCACTCTGCAGAGAACGGAGGCATCTTATAGCAGCATTTCTGAGCTCACATTGGGTGTTGGACCCCGTGCTGGGCGCTGGGGATACACTGAGGAAGAAGACACAGTCGCTTGAGGAGCTTACAGTCTACCGGGGGAAAGAGACAAGTAGTCAGAAAAACAATACAATACAGTGATGCAACGACAGACACACAGCAGTTGCAATGAGAACACACAGAGGGACATCTAGCCCAGCCTGGTGGGTGTCAGGAAAGGCATCCCAAAGCAGGTGATGCCCACACTGAGACTCAATGGTGAGCAAACGTTTCCCAAGAAAAAGGAGAGGGTATTTCGGGTAGAGAGAGTGGCTGGAGTTACGGTACAGAGTGAGTCTATATAGGAATCACAAACAGTTCCAAGTTGCTGATGGGCAACTTAGGTCAGGAAGCCGAGGGCAGGAGATGAGGCTGCCGGTGGAGGTCAGGTACCAGATAATGGAAATGTGCTTGGTCCTGATACACCTCCAGGGGCTACATTCTCAGAAGAGAGAGAGGCAGAGCATTCAGGACCAGAGTTCCAGGTGGAGGAGCCTACGGGGCAGGGGCAAACGGTGGGTGCTGGGCGTTAAATGAAAACCGTGTCATTGGGACAGGATCTTCCCCCACCTCCCTGGCCCAGGCTGACAATATTACAAGTTACAGGCATCTGGGAGGCTTCATTCTCTCCCTTAGGTGGGGAGCCCGAGTGGGCACTGGGACCTAGAAGCAGACATCTGAGGAAGGAGGAAGGAGCACTCTGATGAAACTGGAGGAATTTCCAAACCTGGCTCACTTGCCAGCTTGAGTTCTGCTTCCCAGGAGAGCAATTTCCCATTAAGGAGGCTATGAGATGTGAATGTACATTAATCATTAAAACCTCACAGATCAATTATAAATAAGAAACCTGCCATGCCCACAAAAAGGCAATCTCGCTGCCAATTCCATAGGTCAAACTGCCCGATAAATGAAATGCATGGAATAAAATGTATGACTGTCCTTCAATTCCCGCCACATGCAGGAACACTGCCGCTGACAGGCTCCTTCGCATGTTTAAGGCAATCACCTAATTCTATTAGCAGAGGTCTTTCCCACATCTGCCTCTCCCTGAGCCCCTCCCAGCCCATCCTGATGCTGAGCTAATCTTAAAACATCATGTCCCTAAAATAACCTCACGCTCAGAGACATCTATTGGCTCTGCACTGCTTATGGGCCCAGGCCCAACTCTGTGGTCCGTAATCTGTCTGACCACTATTTCCCTAAACACAAGGTTTGGCTCTGGCCAGTCTGATCTCTCCACACCCTGCTAGTTGCTCGAATCTACAGTCTCTAGAGGAGTGTGGCACGTCCTTGTGTGGGCCGCCCTCACATCCTGCCTGTCCTTCACAGGTGGAGTTCAGGCCTTCCACCTCCAGGAAGTCCCTCCCGTCAGCTCCCCTGCGTGGCCTCCTTTTCCGACGGCTTTTAGCACTGGGTCGTCTCATTTTTTTCACCCTCACCCTGGCCCTTCACCACACCCTTACTCCCTTTAGTCATCAAATGAAATAATGTAGGTGAAAGAACTCTGGAAACAATAAAGCATTATGCCAAGAGAAGACGGACATTTCTGTGTGCACAACTCAGACTTGCAATCTAGGGATGGCGCAAACAGTAATACGGATAAAGATTACAAAGAGGTTCAGTGTATTTTTATAATAGTGAAAAACTGGGGGAATGTCTAAGTACAGGGGAAGGATAATTATGAAATAAATCCTGCTACATCCATTAAAATTGCTTATAAATAATTTTTAACTATATGGAGAAATATTAGCGGGATACATTTATTTTTATTTTTTTAATATATTTTATTGATTTTTTACAGAGAGGAAAGGAAAGAGATAGAGAGTTTGAAACATTGATGAGAGAGAAACATCGATCAGCTGCCTCCTGCACGCCTCCTACTGGGGATGTGCCTGCAACCAAGGTACATGCTCTTGACCAGAATCGAACCTGGGACCTTTCAGTCCGCAGGCTGACGCTCTATCCACTGAGCCAAACCGGTCAGGGCAAGTGGGATACATTGATAAAAAAAATGCACACCTAGCACAGATATACAGCAATGTTTCTTTCTTGGAGGTGTTTAATATTCTTTATACTTTTCTAATGTCTCCACTTATTTTTTTCAGTGAACATGTATTACTCTTCTCCATGTTCATTTTTTCACAGATGGTTCCATGTGGTTAAAAAAATACCGAAAGGATATAGAGTGACAAGTGCAAGTCCTCCCCACCCTTCCCCCATTCCTCTGAGGGGACCCTGTACCCGTTTCTTGTATCTTCCTCCAGAGAGGCTCTCTTGGTCTGCGGGGAGAACTTAGGAGACATCCGGTCCACCTGTGCGTGTGTGTGTGGGACTTAACAAGCAGGTGACGACTGTCTCCCCTTCTCCCCCGCCCCCTTGCGCACACACACCACTCACACAGGAAGCCTCGCCTTATTCTCTGTGGCTGGCAATGAGTTCTGGCAGCAGGGCCACTAACGCAGAAGGCTGGAGATGGGCAAGCCCATTCCTCCCGGTTTTGGTTTTCATTTCACTCCCCTTTTTGTTCTCTTCTGGGGACTGTGGGTTTTTATCAGTTATGACTCAAGAAGTAGGAAGGTGCTCAAAGATGGCTCTGCCAGCTGTCCTCACTTCTGATGGCCACCGCTTCCCTGCCCTTATTTGTGGTCATCCACTGCCAAGTATACACAGTGGTCACAGGCCTGGGTATAAGAAATGCTCGTGGGCACATGGCCCCATAGAGTGGGAAACAGCAGAACTGGACCTGAGAGAAAACCCCCAGTTCCTCCCTCGCTGCTTATGTCAAGGGGTGGGACCTGAGGGCTGGTCCCAATCCGGGAAACCCGAGAGAGGCAAGTTTTCTCGCCAATCTCTCCTACCTCCCTTATATAATATATGACCCTCTTTTATTTTGTTTTCAATCACAAAGATAATACTTGTTCATTGTCAACATTTAAACAATACAAAAGTGAACAGAGAAAGAAATCCCTGTACCACTCCCCCTCCCCACAACATAAGACATACTTAAGTTTAGCATACATCTTTTTTGTTCCATTACTATACATATGCAAACATATATTGGGACAATTTTTAAAATAAGCATGAGCTTACCCTATATAATAAAAGCCCAATATGCAAATTGATCTAATGGGTGAATGACTGGTCGTTATGATGTTCACTGACCACCAGGGGGTAGACACTCAATGCAGGAGCTTCCCCCAACCTGCAGGCCCCAGGCCAGCCAAGGTGGGTGCCAGCAGGGGCCCCCTGATCATGCCACTGGTTGCCCCATAGATTGGCCCTGATCGCCAGCCAGGCCTAGGGACGCTACCCGTGCACGAATTTCATACACTAGGCCTCTAGTACATACATAATATTCCATATTTCTAGGTGATAAATTTCTGACGGAAAGCAAATTGAGCCTTTGGAGCAGCATCTCGTGGTCTGGTGTTGGTTCCTTAAAAAATAAACAAACAGCCCAGCTGACATGGCTCAGTGGTTGAGCATCTACCTATGAATGAGGAGGTCCTGTCAGGCCATAAGCCCGGGTTGTGGGCTCAGTCCCCAGTGTGGGTTATGCAGGAGGCAGATGATCAGTGATTCTCCCTCATCACTGATGTTTCTCTCTCTCTCCCTCTCCCTTCCTCT
Organism: Myotis davidii; assembly: GCF_000327345.1. Lineage (NCBI taxonomy): Eukaryota > Metazoa > Chordata > Mammalia > Chiroptera > Vespertilionidae > Myotis > Myotis davidii. The sequence continues at coordinate 1,378,107 of NW_006300368.1, forward strand.
CTGAAATCAATAAAAATGTATTAAACAAACGAACATTCAAATCTTAGCCTTTTAGAACTCTGGTGTGTGACCATGGGCAGGTCACTAATCTGATAGTCAACTATCTCATCTGTTAAACAGGGATCTGAAACCTACATAAAAGGATTTTATGGGATAATTAAATGTAAGAAACAATGTTTATATGCCCAATACAGTGCCTGGCACATAGTGGGTGCTCTGTGAACAGCAGAACCTCCAGTGAGATGGAAGCTGTTATAAGATGAGCAGTCCTTTCCATCATGGCAAGTGCCAGTTCTTCGAAAGTCCTTGCCTATGCAAAGCTGAAACCCACCTCCCACAGCTTCCAGCCAGCTGCCCTAGCGTCGGAAGGAAGATCTGGAACAAACACTATCAGAGGCAGAGGGGAGAAGCCCAAAGCAGAGGGACAGAAGCGGCCAGGAAGAGAAGGGCAACCCATGAAGGAGAAAGTTCTTTGGAGAGCATCTGCACATGCCATCCTGCCTCTCTCTCTCTGCTGGCAGGGCCTCAGCTCTAACGGGCCGAGGAATGACTGGCCAGTGCGTGAACCAGGACCCAGAATTCCTTGGCAGCTGGAACTGAAATTAATTGTCTTGTGGACATCTTTGGGTGTTTTCAACCATCTGCTGCTATGTGTATACACAATTACATGCTGGTTGTCAATAATAATGACAGCTATTATTGGTTGTTATGAATTAGGTAATACATGCATTGTTTTTCTTATTTTTTTAAATCCCCACTGGAGGATATGTTTATTGATTTTAAAGAGAGAGGAGGAGAGAGAGAGAGAGACAGGGAGGGGGAGAGAGAGAGAGAGAGAGAGAGCGAGAGGGGGAGAGAGAGAGAGAGAGAGAGAGCGAGAGGGGGAGAGAGAGAGAGAGAGAGAGAGCGAGAGGGGGAGAGAGAGAGAGAGAGAGAGAGCGAGAGGGGGAGAGAGAGAGAGAGAGAGAGAGAGAGGAACATTGATGTGAGAGAAACATTGATTGGTTGCCTCCTGTATACACCCCAACTGGATTGAGCCTGCAACCTAGGTATGCGCCCTGAGTGGGAACCAAACCCATAACCTTTTGGTGTACAGGACGACGCTCCAATCAACTGAGCCACCTGGCCAGGGCAGCATTATTTCTTGAATCCTCAAAATAACTCGGTGGGCATGGCAGTAATATTACTCCCTTTACACAGAGGAAAAATCTGAGGCTCAGTAGGTCAGTAATATGTCTAAGGTCACATTGCAAGGAAGTGCTAGAAGCGGGATTTGCACATGGGACTCTTATGTCAACCACCATACTCTCAGCCATGACACTGTATCTAATTTCAAATTATCTAAGTTTTAAAAATTGGGACCCAAATGCAGAAACTGCCATAAGCCAAAGGTTTATTAGTGAGAAACCCAGGAGGAAGCATCTCAATTAGGAAGCATAAACGCTTCCTAATAAAAGCAACATTAGAATGGAGAGCAAAGCCTCCAAGCTGGACATGTGGCCGGCCTGTGTTCCATGCTCTGGCTGTCCAGCACAGCTGGCCCATACCAGGGACCAATTCTATGACACATTTCTAATTTGCCTTTCATTTTATAAAACCTGGTTCCAGGCTTTTTGAGCCTTTTTTGTTTGTTTTTGGATTTTGGCTTTTAAGGCAAAACCTTGTGTATCTTTGCTATCTTCATAAATGTGACCAGAACTTAGTCTCCAGGCCCCTGACTTGGGCATTGTATAAGTTTTAAAAGGAACGTGTGACAATAGCATTTTCAATTTAACTTTCAAATCCTTTGTATGAGGAGAGCCAATGGCATATAGTAAAGTTGCCATTGGGCCATCATTGATGCACAGACACAATTATGCAATTGGTATGCAGGAGGAAGGGGGAGAAAGTAGTATTGAGGAAAAAACTCAACCACATACATACTTCGATTTATACAATAAGCAACAAGGAACTTTTAATGTGTGTTATATAAAAAAAATCAAGTGTCACTGAAATCTATAGGTTGGGTATTTCGTGTAACTGAATATTCTGGGCTGCAGTATATATTGGTAGGTCAATAATAACCAATTTCCAAAGATTAGAGTGCCATAACTGCCCTAAGTATGACATAAAGTCAGGCAAGACACAACCAGTTTTCTTTGATGAGTCAAAATGCACTTCTGGATCTTGCCAGCCTGAGGTCATCATTACAAGCAATGTTTGGTTGTGAAAAACTGCTCTCCTTATGTAACCTTTTGGATTGGATTCTGAGCTGGAGCAGTTCCCTGGGCTACGGTCAATCCGCTGTGATAAACCACTCCCCTCCTCTCTCGGTTTGTAACTCTGGATTTCCCAGGTGGGACTGGCTGAAAGCAGGGTCTACCTGTATTCAGAGAAGATGGAGAAAGACAGGCCCCGCCTTCCTGTAAGGGAGGAGGCTTCAAGTTCATTGTAGTCACTGGTGAGTGGTTCTGAAATTGAGGAACTAGTTTGAGGAACTGCAGAACAAACAAAAAAAGCCCAAACACTGGCCTTCCACGGAAAGCATGGAGGCACACGGTGCAGCTCCGCCCTTGGGCAGTGGAACCCTGACCATGGCCTCGTTTCAGATGCTGCCCAGCACACCCGGTGACAGGCTGGCCTGAATGATCATCTGGAAGATGTGAGCAGTAGGGGTGCATTTGACATGTCCCTTTACAACAGAGATTCACATTCTTGTCTCCCCCAGAAGGGAGAAAGGGCTTGGGACCGGTGGTATGACAGAACATTCACAGAGGATCTCAGACCAATTCCTTGGTAATGGAGGGGAACCATGACATAGCCTGTGGTTCTCTCATCCTTTCTCGGGCCAGCAGGGCCTCGGAGGAGTGTGGATTCTGGTCTTGTACTTTCACTCAATAACAAATACTGAGCCAGGGGCTACCATGCTCTTGGTACTGTGCTGATCAGAGAGAAGCGATGGTGACCTGGACAGACAAGGTCCTTGCCTTCACGGAGCTTGCACCGTTGTAATCCTGGAAAGGCCTTCCTGGAGTGCTGAACCCAGTTACTAAGAACTGTCGCCTGGCCAGCATGGCTCAGGGCCTATGAACCAGGAGGTCACAGTTTGATTCCTGGTCAGGGCACATGCCCAGGTTGCAGGGTCGATCCCCAGCATGGGGTGTGCAAGAGGCAGCCGATCAATGAGTCTCCCATCATTGATATTTCTCTCCTCTCTCTCTCTCTCTCTCCCTTCCTTCCTGAAATCAACAGAAATATATTTTTCTTTAAAAAAGAAGCATTGCCATGGATCAGGCACAGACCATCTGCCTACGGATCTGTCTCAGAGTGGCACCAAGCACATGGGATTTGCTAGTCTGGTCACTGCCCTCTCAAAATCAGCCTGGAAGACCAGGATAAGTCTGCCATGTCTTTAATAGTTGGCTACTCATGGTCTACGTGCCAATACCACTGCAGATGACTCCTTTCCCCAAGAGTGCTGAGGTTTCCAGATTGTTCTCAAGCTCTTATTCCAAGCTAGACAAGCAGTACAAAGCCCCAAGATGAAAGAAATGCTGAGAGCGTTCCTGCCCAGACACCTGCAGAATGGGGAGGGGTGCTCTTCCCCTCTGAGGAGCTCTGTGTGTGAGTTAGAGCTGGGTCAGGCTGGCAAAGGAGGGCCATGGTGCGTGGTGCCTTCCTCGCTCCTCTCCAGCTCCTACAGTTGTGGTTCAAGATTCAGCACCTGTAATGTGTCTGCTTCCATGTCCATGGCCAGCTCCTCAGGGGCAGGACCTCAGTTGTCCTCATTTTTATATTCTAGCACCTAGCAGAGCCTGCCACATTTGATACGCTTGACAAGTGTTAACTGAACGAAAGAATGACTGACACACTGAGGAATAAATGAGTGCTGTGGGCTCTGAGAGCCTGGCTGGCCTGAGATCTGAGTATCCAGGAGAGCTGGAGGGGATGAAGCCAGCTCCCTGCACAAGGTATCCGCATGACGTATTGTGACTGCACCCCAGCAAGAAGGTACCATGCGAGCTGGTTCCTGAGCCACCCCTGTCATCCCCTTTTCTAAATGCTGACCTAGAGACCCAGTTATTTCCACTTCCTTGAGAAATGACCCTTCTGAACTCAACAATATCTGTCTGGGCTCGGACTTGGGGAGACATGCTAGCTAGGAGGTGATATACAAATCTTGGCCTTTGACACTTATCTCTAAGTCTATTTCTACTGCTCAAAGTTCAGCATTTACCACCGGGACTGTTGAGCATGGTCTTAAGGACACTGATTCATCCAACTAACTTCCTGGGTCAAAGGAATCTATTTCTAATTGTCATTAGCAATAACATCCTCATTGGAGGCTGGCTAAGCTCTCCTTTCTTCCCAAGCCTCCCAGCGGTCCCTGGTATTGACCAGTAGACTGATTCTGGCCCAGTGAGGGAAAATGTCAATGTCAGCAGGTGGGTGGGTGGTGGACCTAGGCTACAACAGCTCTTTGTACTTGCGGGGGCCACCATCCAGATATGACATCATGCTTTGCCCACAGGAAGAGAGTCTCTTCACTGAGAGGAGCTGGATGGACCCAGAGGAATGATGCTGACTATTCTGGCTCTTCCAGCCACCTGCATGCCACTAGCAACTGTCTCTTCTTCACAGGCCAAAGATAAGGCAAAGATAAGAGCTTCTTGGTGCCCAGTGGGTTTGTGCCCTCACAATCAATCATTCATAGCAACTAAACACCCACTTTAGGTAAGATACTGCTTGGCGAGGTAGGCAAGTGTCCTACAGGTGTAGGCAACCTTTGAGACTTCCTGGTAACCCTGCCCAGAATTGTGTTTTCTTATCAACCTTGACCTTCTTTTGGTTACATGAACTTCATGGTCCAAGACAGTGTCAATGAAATAGCTTTCTGTTTACTTTTCTTTAGACCCAGAGGAGCTGCGTCTCTGGCTCCGCCCTTCCCTGGTCTGCCAGAGCTTGCAGAAAGGCTGAGGGTGATGGGGCTGGGGTGGGGGCACAAAGCAGGAACAAAACACAATTCCTGCCTCAGGAGTAGTTCCTTTGTTCAGTGGCAGCGCAGCGCAGTGTAAAGAGCCTGAACTTTAGTCAGTTCCAGTCATTAACTAGCTGGTGGCTTTGGGCAACTCACTCAGCTCCCTTCCATTTACTCTTTTGTAAAAAAAAAAGGAGCAAGCAATGGTAATGATCATTTCCAGCCCTTAATTCTTTTCTTTTTTAAACCTCACCTGATATTTTTCCATTGATTTTTTTAAGAGAGAGTGGAAGAGAGAGGGAAAGACAGAGAGAAATATCGATGTGAGAGAAACACGTTGATTGGTTGCCTCCTGCATGAGCCCTGACCAGGGCCCGGCTGGGAAGGAACCTGCAACCTAGGTAGGTGCCGTTGACTGGAACCAAACCCGGGCCCCTTGGATCCGCAGGCTGATGCTCTATCCACTGAGCCAGACCAGCTAGGGCTCCAGTCTGTAATTCTAATAGCACTTTCTTGACAGAGCAGGTAAGGCCTATGGTCACTTAGCCATGCCTACCCAAAGTGACTGCTGGTTAGCCCAGATTGATGGCGTGTGCACCGGGGGCTGGGAGAAGCTTGTGACCACTTGCAAGGTCATACTAGTTCTTTCCCTGTGGTTTCAATAAAGTCAAGGCCATCTTGTGGGTGACCCTAGACCAGTGGTTCTCAACCTTCTGGCCCTTTAACTACAGTTCCTCATGTTGTGATCCAACCATAAAATTATTTTCGTTGCTACTTCATAACTGTAATGTTGCTACTGTTATGAATCAATAATGTAAATATCTGATATGCAGGATGGTCTTAGGCGACCCCTGTGAAAGGGTCGTTCGACTGCCAAAGGGGTCGCGACCCATAGGTTGAGAACCGCTGCCCTAGACACTGATTACAGACATCCCTGGCCATCAGCAGTCAAGCTCAATAACAACCGCACAGATCTACTACAGAGTCTGACAAACTTGTTGACTGCATAGACACCTAGGCATGGATTTAGTGGTAAGAGGGTCACCAGAAGCCATAGCAACCAGATGTGCAGAGGGGCTAGCTCAGGAGTTCCTCTGCTGCTGCTTTCTGAGTTCATACAGTGGCTCTCGAAGTGCAGATAACCTAGGTGGTGGCAGGCTTGGAATTACAGTTTCCGGAAATGCAGGATTCAATCTAGCCTTCCCAATCACTGGAGCTCATCGGAGCCTCCAACTCAGGTGGTGAAAAGCAAGGCAGGTAGAAAAGGGTTCCCCAAAAGGTCTTTCACACCAAAGTAGGGGTTATATCTCTCTGCTCATTGCCAAGGGGTTTCCCAGTTCCACGGAGCCAAAGCTCCCCTCCTGCTTCTTTGCTGACTGTCACTGGCAGCTGGCCATTTTTTACTCTCAAGGTGGCTGGACTCACTGCTGATCTAGCTCTGTGCCCTATTCACATGACCTCGTGCCAGGGGATCCATCTCTCTTTCAGTCAGCCAGCCCTGGGAGCCTCCGTTTGCTTCTGTATCCCTACCTCCAAACCCTTGGGCTGAAATGAACCTGATCGTTGGCACAGGGCTTCTCCACATGGGCCAGTCAAGACTTCCTCTGCAACTGTGCTGGGTGGATCAATCGCCTTCACCTACACCCCTGCATGGGTGACTCACCTTCCAGAGAAAGTGCTTTGCTCACCTAAGCAAAGCTGCCTGGAAAATGACGAAGGGGCCTATCAAATGCACTCTGTGGGGCCAACCAGCCACTGAGCTGGGTCCAGACACACTCTGCCTCTCACCTCCAGCCTGAAGTCAAGTGTGGAGCTGCCACTCCAGGCTGCTGGTTTCATTTTCATCTGAACATGATGCTTGACATCCGGTGATCTATTTTTTCTAAAAACTAGGTTCACTTTAGAAATGACTCTTTGGCCATCGAGACAGCTTCCCCAGGAGAAAACAAATTGTTATTTAAAGGGAACAGCAGCCTGGTGGGAGCCTATATTTTTGTTTTGTGTTAAAAGGAGGGAAAAAAGAATTTAGAATGTAATGTGAAACTTTCCCCCCCTTTGGGTGATTTAAAGGGAACTCTGCAAGTCTGTGACTACCATCCAGGGCCCTCAGACATTATATGCCGGGCACTGAGTTTGCCAGAGGTCACACAGACAGTAGCAGATTAGCAGATATATTTGTAAGAGGAAGGAAGGGTGAGCTGGGGGTGCATGTAGTGGTGGGAACCCTACCCCACAGAACCAAAATTTTCCTCCTAGTGCCCTGAACAAAGAGGAACAAGTCCTGCTCTGCAGGCATGGCTCAGTAGTTGAGTGTCGACCTATGAACCAGGGGGTCACAGTCCGATTCCTGGTCAGGGCACATGCCTGGGTTTGTGGGCTTGATCCCCAGTGTGGGGTGTGCAGGAGGCAGACGATCAGTGATTCTCTCTCATCACTGATGTTTCTATATCTCTCTCTCCCTCTCTTCCTCTCTCTCTAAAACTTAATAAAAACATATTAATAAAAAACTTTGGACTATCTATAGCTTACACTGCTCTGTGGCATGAGTAACATCCTAGACAAACTGAAACCACTCACCTATATGAGCTTCCCCTTTTTCCTTCAATCCATTTAAATTAGTGAAGCAAGAATTTGGCTGCATTTAGAAGTAGTTAGCAGAGATCATTAGCCACAAACTCTTTCTTTTACCTTCTTTTACATTTTTTACATTCTTCAGAAACAGCAGCCTACAGAGTCTCTCAAAGGAACAAAGCCAATGGAATTGAAATATGCACAAATTTTCGGTCTAGTGATGGATGGAGTCTCATTCTTGGCACAGCTGTGTC
>NW_006300368.1:1385999-1389916 GCF_000327345.1 Myotis davidii
GCCCCACTCAGCTGTTCGGTCGTCCATTTGGTTGTTTTGGTTGCGGTCGCTTAGGCTTTTGTATGTAGAGATGCCAAGGAGCCCGGCCGGTGTGGCTCAGTGGTTGAGCATTGCCCTGTGAGCCAGGAGGTCACGGTTTGATTCCCTGTCAGGTCACACGTCTGGATTCGGGGCTCCATCCCCCGTGTGGGGTGTGCAGGAGGCAGACGATCAGTGATGCTCTCTCATCACTGATGTTTCTATATCTCTCTCTCCCTCTCCCTTCCTCTCTGAGATCAATAATATATATAATGTATATTATAAAATATATATATTATGAAAGAGGAACAAATTCTTGCTGACTTATCTTAGACACAGTATTCTCCTTTTTCACCTCCAGAATTAAGGTTGGGACTCACTCCACCACATGGAGGACACAGAAAGCCCTAGAAAGGTCCAGCTGTGCCTCTGGCTCAGAGTCTTAGGAGGGCGAAGGGCACCCATGGGTTAGAATCACCAACTCTGGCCAGGTAGGTAGACCCTGGGCCTTTTCAGGCTCATTGGGAGGGTGGTGAGGGCATGGTTTGGTGTAAGGCAGGGGCAACTTGACAGCTAGAACCTCCTGACAAGAAATGTTGCCCTGGAGGTCCTGCTGAGAAAATGACTCGCCCTGTCAGGCAGGCTGACCCGTCCTGACATCATCTTACAGAAAACAGGTCTAGTCAATGTGGTAATTGGCAACTACTGCTACTGCTATTACTACTACTACAACTACTATCACCAACAACGTTTACAGCCGCCGTCGTATTCTGTGGCTTATTATATGCCAGGCACTGAGTTTGCCTGAGGTCACAGATAGTAGCAGACCTGGATCTGACCCAGGTCTGTCTGACCTGACAGCCTAAACCCCACATTTGACACAGAGACACCATGGACTTGCTATATTGCTCTGGATATATCACTTCAGCACTCTGCCTCAATTTCTGCATCTGTAAAATGGGGCTGAACATAGGCTATGCTATTCATCTGTTGGTCTTTTAATAATAATTATTATGAATAATTGATATCAATTAATAATTGTTAATGACATATTATTTTTAAATATATATAGCTAGATAAATAAAGAAGCTACCCTGGTTTAGTTACATTCAAAATGGACATTTGGGGGTTGGGCAGAAACAATTTATCTTTTCATGAGTAAGTTAGTAGAAAAGGCAGTGAACTTGATGTCAGGAAATAAGGGTTTAGATTCTGGGCATGACACTGATTTCCTGAGTAATCTCATCTACTTTATTTCTCTTTATGAGATTTTACTTTCCTGACCTTTGTCCCTGTCTTTCTTTATAGGAATATTGTGAGAAAAACACAAAAAATAGCTACTAAGTACCATTATTCTTGATGCCATATAATTTCAAGGGATTTATATCAGGAGGAAAAGGGATTAAAGGATATAAAATAGCAAGAAGGGAAGAGAATAATTTAAATTAAAATGCAAAGAAGGGCGCACAGGTCACGGAGGAAAAATGACTTTTCTCTGCATTGTCACTCAGGTAGTAAGTAAGACAAGCCCACAACTAAGGACCCTTATCCATCACACTGCAATGGCTTGCTCAGCTCAACTGAAATGTTCTACTACATGATTTGCCCTGTGTGTGGCCTTCCATTTCTAAGCTACTACTTTCAACATTTCAGTCAGCATCACCAAGTGCATGCAAAGCTTTCACACATGCATCGCTGTGAGTGCGCGCCCTTTCCCTTAAAGATGCTCACCCCCACTTTTCCCTTCCTGGGAATCTTGGTGTGCAGAGGCCAGAGGGGCTGGCTGATCGTTAGAGCTCCCCAAATCCACCGACATGGAACTGACCCCCTCCCCGCTAATTTCACACCGTGCTATCTAAAGGGCCCGTAATGTTCACATGTTTCCAGTTTAACTGAAATACTAAAATGGGGCAAACAGGAAGCATCAGACACAACTGCGGTAGTGACTTATTAATCATGAAAGCAGAATTTTAGTTGCCTCTTAACCTTTTGCCAGGGGGGAAAAAAACAGCTCTGAGAGGATGGAAGCCATTGGTAGAATATGCTGCCTATATGTGTTACCAAGCTGGCTTTTACTTTTAATTTAGGACTGAATTTGCTTTTAAGATTTCTTAACTCTCCACCCAGAAAGAACATCCATAAGTTAACCAACGTGAAACCTGTCAGCTCTTGATCACTGCGGGCAGACCTGTTAGGAAAGCTCATGTGCTATCCACTGACACAGGAAAAAATAGGAAATTCAGAGTGACTTCACAGGCCAGAGTGATAAGACAGGGTTGAGGGTGCCAACAATGAAGATAACAACCCGGGAGGAAGCTTTACCTCATTCACATCCCCACAGCCCTCTCACCAGAGCCCCGCCAAGATGAACTCTTATCACGCACCCCAAAAATCACAACAGTTGCCTGGAGTTGGACAACCTATCAGGACAAGCTTGCTTCTCCACATTCAGCGATATACAAACACTCCAAGAATATCACAAAGAAGTCAGTGTTCAACAGGAGAACCAAAATGAGGAAGCAAACCTCCATCTGTTGAGGGGCAACGGCCAACCAGACATTTCTGTTTAATAGATGAAGGCTCATTTGGCAAGGTCTCTTGTCTGTGGTGCCACTCCCACAGGCTCTAACAGACAATACTAGGGGCAACCCCCCCCCCCCCCCCCCATTCAAAACTGCTCCTTATATTCTGAAAACAGAAGATTACCTAAAGTTTGGCAACCTATTGTCTGATTTCACAGAAGTGCTAGGATATATACCTGGATACATATTTCTACAATTAAAGTCAGAGATTATTACGTTTATTTTGAGACCTTCTGAGAAGTTCACCACGCCCTTCAAAATAAATGAGGATGCCCCAAAGGTGTCCGAGAAAAGCAGAGGTCTGGCATCCCTGCACCAAAGGAACTGACTTTGACATCACTTAAAAAACACCAAGCGTAGATCCAAACACATCGTAAGCAAGACAAGCACCTGTCCGCCTATCCTCTCGCGCTAAGGGCAGAACACCACACCAAACACTTCTCCCTCCTTTCTGCATCTCAGTCCCAGATTGTGGTCCTGGTCCAGGGGGGAGAGCTGGGGAAGATTCCAGTGTCCTAGGCTTTAGGCATTTCTATATGCCCCCTCCCCCCTCAGGTGCCTTACCTGTAAGAGACAATGTTATCTGTCTCATCACACAGGTTCTAAAGGAAAAAGGAGGTTACAGATATGAAGATACTCAGTAAAAAAACACATCTCTAATGTTAAGATATTATCTCTCCTTCGAATCTTTCAGAACGACCATGGTTCTAGTCAAGGGGTTTTCAGCATTTTTCCTGGAATAAACTTCAGACTGCTATTTTGCACTAGGCCCCACCTCTCCTCATTTCATTTTACTTGCCTTTAGAGTTCCTAATCAAGTCACCTGCGTTCGCTGTCTCTCCATTTACCAAAAACTGAATTCGGTTACCTTCCCTCCATTCATCCTCTCCCCGACCCTCCCCATACTCATGGCCCAATCCATCCTTTAGGACGGAGACTAACTTTCTAACTTTAATAAGGAAGGTGCCGCCTTTTTCTGAAGCTACTCAGCATCAGGAGGCTCCTGGCCTGGTGAGACTCTCTGCACTGTACCAGTGGCCCTTTTCTGCCTGAGGACAGTGGCTGCAGGTTGCCAGGGGCCACAGTGGGCTTCCGAGATGGAAATATTCTATTGGACAGATGAAGTCCCCAGGCGTCGGGGGACGCAGGAGGATGCTGCGAGCGGCCAGCCAGCTCCGCCGAACGCCAAGGGCAGGTCTGCGCCTTCTCCCCGCCCGGGGTGTGCGATCGAGAACTTCCCAGGGCAGCCGGAGGGTCTCACTGACCCGGCAGACAGGGGGCAACGCGGCCGGGGAGCGCTTGTGCATCAGCCGCCTT
>NW_006300368.1:1390274-1397386 GCF_000327345.1 Myotis davidii
CCCCCGGCGGCGGCAAATTTGCCTGGGTTCGCACCTCCCACTCTGGCCGCACCTCGACCCTTGGTCCCGCCCACCCGCCAACCTAACCAATGAGATGGCGCGTCTCGGCTACTGCCTCGAGCAACGATTGGTAGCGAGAGCGCGTTTCCAGAAATGGGCACTGTTTCCGGACAATGTTTATAGTGAAGACGTCGGTGGGCGGATGGATTGACAGGAGGCGGAGGCGGCGGGAGTTTGGTCTAACCACACATGCGCTCTCGGCTTCGGCAGTTTTTTCACGGGTTGCGTTCTTACGGGAAGTAAAAGTGAATATGCGCATGCGTGGGCACTCCCAGCCCGGGACTTCGGTTACCTTGGAGACGGCGAGGCGCTCTCCCTACTTGGCCAAGTTCTGCTTCCTCTGCTCGAGGTCTCATGGCTGAGGCCGGTCGGCGCGGGGTGTGCCCGGGTGGTAGCGCTGGTTAGAAACATTTTTATTGAGGACTTACTCTGTTCAGGGCTGGAGAGTTCCCGAGCACTAGTAAGACAGGTCCTAGTTCCTGCCCTCGAAGAACTTGTAAAGCCAAAGGCCTACACAGGTCAGACCTGTGTGTTGAAACCCAAGTCTGATGAGAGCGGGTGGATGGCATGGTGCACCCCCATCCCGCAGCCAGAGAAGCAGCGTGGTGCGAGCGCTGCGTGAAGCCTCTCCTTGGTGGGTTTACAGAACCAGGTTACAGAACCAGGAAGAAGGCTGTACCTGGACCTGTGTACAAAAAGGACCAACGTGTCAACCGTGCTTTTTCCGAATGCGAGGGTTAGGTGGGCAGGAGGCATTTAGGGGCGGTATGGACATTTTTTCTTTTTGAATATTTGCTTACCCGTATTTTCATTGATCTTGTATTTTATTTGTAATAAAGAAAAAATAATCCCAAACTTTAAAAGTTTGCAAAATGGAAAACATATGTCTCTCTACCTGGGCACCCTACCTACCCCCATCAGTGGTCCACAGCAGGCAGGTGTGGTTACCGACTCTAATAGGTAGGCCCTGTCCAAAGCTGTTTTGGGAATAAGGATCATCTCATCGCTGGAAGTGTTGCTCAAGACCATTTTTCAGACATTCCTTGGTAGTTCAAAGCCTATTTCTGGTGATCTACACCCAACAGACATCTCCCTTGTTGGGGTGTAGGAAAGACCATTCATTTAGGCAGGGGACAAAACTCACAACCTAAAGGCCTTGCCAACGCAGTCATGCCATAAATATACTTTGTTTGGCTAGCCCAGTGTGTGTGTGTGTGTGTGTGTGTGTGTGTGTGTAAATTTGAATTTGAATGCCTTAGAGTAGAGCTTGCATTTTCTCACAGCCCCTGGTCTTAGGCCTTACACCCAACCATTAAACCTTATGTCATCTGTCTGGATCCTGAAGCATTCCAGATTGTGGCCCTGATAGAGCCTTGCTTTGGAGCTGAACAGTCTCTGGTACATCAACTGGCTGTGCCACTGACCAGCTTGCAAGATGGCGGGCAAGAAGAAAGCTGGTAGCCCCTAAAGCTCCTTCGAACCGTGAGTTTTTTCATTGCAGTGACTCAGAGAGAGGCGGAGCTTGGGCAGATGGTGGGTTACAGGTTGGTATCAGCAAACCTGGATGCCGAGCTTGGCGCTCTCACCACCTGTTTGCCTCTGGGCATACCACTTCTCAGGAAAGACGTGGGCACAGGCCCAGATCTGCAGATGCTCCCTGGCTTATCCTTTTATCACCATTCCTTCTTTAGGATACCCAGGGCCCACATACTTCCCTGACATTTCTTTGGGTCCCTGCCTGCCCACATCCACTCTATCATGATTATCTGCCTTTAAATCTATCCATTAACACTAATGTGTATTAGTGGGAGATAGTGAGCATGTTGACTCAAATATGCGGCTCCCAAGAAGGGATTTCTCAACAGGCTGCAGAGAAACAAACCACTAGAGGCTAGTGAGGAAGGTGATATGGGATAAGAAGGGTCTCAGAATTTCAGCTATTTTTTTCAGGCCTTTCCAAACCCCACCATGTGTGGGGTGAGGTGAGAAACAGCACTACACCCACTCTGAGTGAGCACCTTGAAATGCTGGCACCTTCTGGAAGGAGAGCTTAGGGCAAAATTACTTCCTCCCAATCCAGCCAGTTAAGTCAGGACAACCTGAGAAGGCTTCTAGCCCTGAGTCACTTGTGCAGCCTCAACTCTGCTTTAAATAAAAATAAACCAACATTGGGTGACTCACACCTGGAGTCGTGAGCCAGGTTCTCAGCACTAAAGGATTTCCACATCCCACCTCAACGGTTCACGTCTGGAGACAGAAGGGTAAGATTGTGTCCTTCCAAAGAGAAGAGCAGCTTCTGTTTTTTGAGAGCTTACAAAAAATAAATCAGACACTTCTAAGTGCTTTGTGTGCTTAACGTCTGAATATTCACTCTAGTCCAGGGTTTCCTAACCTGGCCCTCTTAACAATTTGGATTGGATGGGGTTTTGGGTGATGGGGTGTCGGGGGGAGGAACTGTGATATACATTGTAGGATGGTTAAGAGCATTCCTGGCTTTTGCTCACTGGATTCCAGTAACATCACCCCCTGTCTCCAGACATTACCAAATGTCCCCAAGGGAGCAAAATTGCCCCTAGTTGAGAACTCTTACAATCTAACCCCATAGAGTAGGTACTATTTTTATCCCCACTTCTGAGGCTCAGAGAGAACTAATTTGCCAAAGGTCATTCTACTGTAACAGAAGACCTGGGATTCAAACCAGTGTGACCCCAGGGTCCCTGCTCTCCTGCATATAGGACTCTACAAAAGGACTTTGGACTTTAAGGAGTCCATTGCCCATCAGTTCTATACAAGAGTAATGAAGGGTGAGTGAATTTTGTGCATCAGTGAGAGAATGTTATCCTTGGATCATTTTCCCTTTTCTGCTTGCAAGAAAGGAAATTGTATTCTGGTTTTTACTGCCTTAGTCAGCACAGTTCATGGTGTCCAGCCATGCTTAGTGAGAAACTGGGTGATGAATCATCTGAGTGTCTGTGGACCTGAGGCCCCAAATTCCTGTGAGATCCTAGAATTACACTTGAGAAGAACTCAGATGTAAGATAGAGATGATGTCACTGCCCTCCCTGGCTTGGACCTGCCCCATTGCTACCACCCAGTCTAGAGTTATATGGAGGGGCAAGGAGGCAGGAGAGGAAATGGATGTAGGCAGTGGGATGCTGGAGTTCTCTTCCTACTCTGCAGTCAGTGACAATTTCATGTTGGTAGCTTGAAATCAGAAACGATGCGAGTATTTACACCATGGAAATTGGCAAACAGTATAAATCAGGACTACCCACCCTCAACCTGTTAAACATTTATCAGAATACCATTGCATGCAGATTCTGGTCTCTGACTGACCCCCTCCAATTCTGCCCCTGCCCCCACTATGGAGGAACATGGTAAACTATAGAACTATCAGAGACGAGGAGGAGCCATGTGATGTGGGTGAAGAGAAGAGGTGCCAATCTCTTCAAAGGATGGAGTTGCCAGGGTGGGGGTCTCCATGAAGGCACTTGGGAAATATACCTGACTAAGACCAGGTCCTGGACTTACCTTTCTGAGACCCCTCCCAATTTTGAAGCCTTCTTAGGTGGCCCTGGGTTAAGAATTGACTCAAATTCTTCTCACTTCCTCGTTGGTTACCCCTTCCAGTCTCCTCGCCACATCATCCTCAAGCCTTCTGGTGGATTTATTCCTCCTAAGAGACCACTTGGGTGATGTGCTCAAGTCTTTGCAGCCTGAAAACAGACAAATAAAGAAAAAAAATTCTTCCTTTGTCCTGGCTTTTCCTTACACTGTTGGCCCAACCTTCCTTCCCCTCTCAGTTCCCAAGTCTCTTGGTCCTCCTTGCATCTGTTTCAATTGCCACTTGCATGTACCCCTTGCCATCTGGTTTCTGGCCACCACCCCTTCTCTCCATGGACACACACTAATTGCTTCCTAGTCAGATAACCTCATCTCAGCTCTCATCTGCAGTCAGCCACAAACGTGATGCTCTGAGCACCTACTAACTATGCCAGGCACTGGGGAGTGTGGAATTTCAGACCAGTTCCAGCCTTTAGGGAGCGTCCAGTGTCATGGGTGGGTAGACCTTGAAC
The DNA here is from genome assembly GCF_000327345.1 of Myotis davidii. Classification (NCBI taxonomy): domain Eukaryota; kingdom Metazoa; phylum Chordata; class Mammalia; order Chiroptera; family Vespertilionidae; genus Myotis; species Myotis davidii. Next base: position 1,394,411 of record NW_006300368.1, read on the forward strand.
AAGTGACTACTGATGAGGACTTAATAAGTCATTCCAGATGATGAGGGTGATGAGAGAATGGATAGTGTGTACTATATTAGGCAGGGCCCAACCAGGGAAGCAGAACTCACTCTGAGTTTTTAGACATGGAATTGAATGCAAGGATTGGTCACACAGACGAAGGAAGAGTTGAGAAACCCAGCAGGAGGAGATGGTGAAGTAACCATGAATCCACTACTACCCCTGGGGTGGAGGGACTTTAGGGGAATGCAGTGTAGTCAGTGGCTGGAGGCCAGGGTCACTGAAAGAAATTGGAACTACAGAGGAGACACAATCACTTTCATAGACACGACTCAAGACTGAGAGGGTTGAAGATTCTCCGTTCCTTCCGCCCTCTGGCCTCCTCAGTGCAGGGGTCAGTTGCCTGTGGTACCGAGCAGAGCAGAGAAAGGGAGGGCCAACCCAGGACTAGCACAGATATGGGATTGGGAAAGGACAATCGAGGAATCGGGGACTAACTTAGTGGAGGGGCTCAGAGAAGGCCTGAAAGGTGAAGGGGAGAGTTGGAGGGGAAAATATTCTCAGCAATCACTGGCATTTTAAAAAATTGAATTTATTAGGGGTTACATTGGTTAATAAAGTTACATAGGTTTCAAGTATACAATTCTATAACACATCATCTGTATATTGTTTTGTGTTTTTTTTTTAAGATTATTTTTTAGAGCATATTTAGGTTCCCAGAAAAACAGAAGGTACAAAGATTTCCCACATATTTCTTTCCCTTATCCCCTCACATGCATAGCCTCTCCCACTGTCAACATCCCCCACCAGAGTGATACCTTTGTTACAAGTGATGAACCTACATTAACACATTATAATCACCCAAAGTCCATAGTTTACATTAGGGTTCACTCTTGGTGTTGTACATTCCATGGCTTTGGACTAATGTATGATGGCGTGCAGCCATCATTATAGTTTCATACAGAGTATTTTCACTGCCCTAAAAATTCTCTGTGTTCTGCCTATTCTTTCCTCCTTCTCCACCCCTGGCAACCAACAATCTTTTTACTGTCTCCATAGTGATAAATAAATAAATTGTGATCCATCCAGACAATGAAATGTTATTCAGTGCTAAAAAGAAATGAGCTATTAAGCTATGAAAAGACATGGAGGAAATCTTAACTGCACATTACTAAGTGAAAGAAGACAATCTGAAAAGGCTACATACTATATGATTCCAACTATATGATACTAGAGGCCCCGTGCACAAATTTGTGCATGGGTGGGGCCCCTCAGCCTGGCGGGGTCCCTCAGCCTGGCTGGCGATCAGGGACAATCGGGCCCGTCTTGCCCAGTCCCGATCAGGCCAATCGGGACAGCTGGCTGGGGGAGGGACCACGGAAGGTTGGCTGTAGGAGCACACTGACCACCAGGGGGCAGTTCCTGCATTAAGCGCCTGCCCCCTGGTGGTCAGTGCATGTCATAGTGACCGGTCGATTGGTCATTTCATCACTTAGACTTTATATATATGTTCTGGAAAAGGCAAAACTATGGAGACAGTAAAAAGACCACTGACATTTTGGGCCAATCCTCTTCCTGAGGCTTTGGAGATACTGTATTTTCTTTATTTTTAAATTTGCTGTCTCTGCTTTTTTTCTCTCATTCTTAAAGAATGAGGCACTCCCCAAATTTTAGTCCTAAGCCCCTTACTTCTCTATACATTCTCCTGGGAGTTCTCATTCACTCTCAATTTCATTTAATTGTTCAAATACATTAATTGAATACCTATTATGTGCCAGGTACTTGACAAAGAGAGATGAATGAGTCATGATGCCTGCCAGCGACAAAGAGATGCCTGCCCTCAAGGAAGGAGATGAACAAGGTTTCAATAGAATGTGGGAGATAGAAGGAAGCCCTGGGTGAGGTAAGAACACAGGAAAGGCTGCCTGGAGGAGGAGATGCTCAAACTGATTGCTGCCAGGCACACCAGCAGTAAGCCAGGTGACTGAGGCAGGAAGGACATTCTGGCAGAAGAAATAACATGTGAAAAATGCATGGAGGCAAGGGACATACCAGGTATTGGTACCTTTAGGGACCTGGGTGTGGGATGCAAGGGACAAGATAAGAGAGATCCTCAGGCTGTCCCTACAGGCGTGATCTGGATTGTGGATTGTGGTTGGGCTGGGAAAAGACAAATAACCTTTCTAGAATAGGATTTTAGAGACATTTCTCTACAGTGTGAAAGGGTTGTGTGTTAGGGCAGGGCTTTAGGTTACAGACTAGGAAGACAATTAGGGGGCTTTGCAGACCTGGTGAGAGGCGATGGAGGCTGGGCTAGGGCAGTGCAGGGGGATGGGGCACCAGGATAGATACGCAAAATACAGAGAGATTCAGAATGAGCAAATAAGTTGACAGGGCATGAATGGAGGCTGGGAGAGTGAGTATAGGCTGCTGCTGCTGAGGTCAGGCGCCATAAAAGGTGAGAGATTTGGAAAGACAAGGAGTGTCAGCTTTGGACATAGTGTATCCTTCTGTACCCCATCTCTTAATACCTCCATCTCTAACCTTGATTCTGAGTCCTGAACTAGAATTTCCAGGGGCCCATTAAATATTTCCACTTCTAACCACCTGTCATCTCCAGCTCTACAGTCCCCCAAGCTCTACAGAGGTATTCCTCGCCCACCTCTCTGTGTTAATGACATCACCAAGCCCAGGGGTCTTCATTGCCTCCTCAAGCCATGTTGATTCCACCCCATAATGCCCTTTGTGTAGGTGGCCTCTTGTGTCTCCCCTCTCTGCCAGTGCCTCAGGGTGTCTCACTGTTTCTTCTTGCTTCCTGTCCTTTCCATCCCAGTCCTTCCTCTTCTCTGTCACTCCCTCACTCAACTTTCAATGGCTCCCTATTGCCTAGTGATAAGTACAAGCTCGTTGTCTGGCTCTCGAGGTCCTCAGTCCAACGCAGACTTACTTTTTGCTCTTACTTTTCTAAATTTCCCT
>NW_006300368.1:1397434-1419636 GCF_000327345.1 Myotis davidii
CAAACCACTGTGTATTGTGCATCCAGATCACAGGCTGCCCTGCAGGCCGAAACGCACCCCTCTGCCTCTGTCGGTCAAAGCGCACCCATCCCTCAAGGCCCTCATTATATGCTTCCTCTCCAAACATCACATGTCCTGGTGAACTGCCTGCCTTATCTCTCTTAACAGGCAGTAGGCACCTTGAGGGCAAGGTAAAATCACCAGTGGTGAGTGAGTTGGTGCTCAATAAATGGGTGTTGAACTGAATTGGCTAAAAAACCACTCCTCAGATCAAGAACCTGCAGAAGCCTGTTTCATTTTAGGTATCTGACCTTCCTCTCCCACTACCCACCTGTCTTCCCTTTCCTTCCTACCAGGTGGATGAGCTATGCATACTAATAGCTAGTTTAAATTCTGCAAAATCTTTCACTCATAGGTTATCCTGCCTTTCCTTTAAGATAGGACGTCTAATGTTATTCATAGTGGTAACCTGCACAGTTTAGAATTTTTTATTTTTATCCTCGCCCAAGGATATGTTTTTTTTTAAAATTTATTTTAGAGAGAGAGGAAGGGAGAGGGAGAGAGGGAGAAACATCGATGTGAGAAAGAAACTTTGATAGGATGCCTCCTGTATGCACCTCTACAGAGGATTGAACCTGCAACCTAGGTATGTGCCTAACCGGAAATTGAATCCGCAACCTTGTGGTGTGCGAACCATGCTCCAACCAACTGAGCCACCCAGTCTGGGCAACCTGCGTAGTTTTAAATGCTTCCCCAGACTCCCTTGCAGCTAGGGTGGCCATGTGACAAAATTCTGGCCAGTGAGATGTACATGGAAGTCCCTGGCTGGGGCTTCGGGAGAAACTTGCTACAGGGGGCCAAGCCCAGCTGGCATGAGCCCTCATCTTACCATCCTTCTTCGTGTGGAATGTGGACCCACTGCCATGAGGTGTAGCAGCCGGTGTTTGAGCATAAGAATTATAACCTGCTCCGGCTGGTGTGGCTCAGTTGGTTGAGCTTCATCTTATACACCAAAAGGTTGTCAGTTTCATTCCCGTTGGGCAGGTGCCTGGGTTGCGGGTTCAATCACCAGCAGGGAGCATGCAGGAGGCCGCCGATCCATGTTTCTCTCTCACATCCATGTTTCTCTCTCTTTTCCTCTCCCTTCCTCTCTCTCTAACACTCAATAAAAATATATTTAAAAATATTTTTAAGAAGAATGATCATATCATTCTCTGATGGCAGAGAGGAAAGCTAGAGGGCTTGGGGTCCCTGATGGCCTTGTGAAACAGGGATGCAACCAGGGACTGCCCACCGCACAGGGACTGCCGACCTCCAGCTTCTGGCCACATTATGAACCCAGGCAGCTGGGTTTCTGTTACAGGCAGTACTGACTGGTACGGTGAGATCTGTAAAATGTATCGACCTTGAGAATTCTCAACAGTGAAAAATGGCCCGGAATGAAGTCACACTGTATCAAGCCTTAATATGTAATGAGCTTATTTATGCTTATGAGGGATTGTGTAATGTGTGGAAACCTACAGAAAGACAGGTCTGTAGCCTAGGTCAGTGGAGAGTGCCACTCCTGTTTTCTGAGAAAGTGAACCTCGCCTGGGAAAAGCTGTGGAAAGAAAGGAATGACTTAATGGGCCAGAGAAGATGCCGGAAATGTCATTAAAGGACTACGTGACTTCTGAGTTGATGGGCTGATCAGGACCAAGATGTTTTTACCCAATTAACATAAACGATGCTCAGATTAAGTGCAGGGAAAACCCAGGTGTTAAAATACAGAGATTAGAATAGCCGCCAGTCTGTGCTTTCACAAAAGCGTGGTCCCCAATGGTGCACTCGACAACGTGTGGTGGTCCACAGCAGGAAATAACACTGGATCTCATGCTGAGAAAGTTGTTCTCTTTTCAATTCTTCCTTTACATTATCTATTCCTTGCATAGTTGTGTACATTTGTACACATTTCAAAAGAGTGTACTTTTCCCACCTCTGGCCCTAGTTTCTCTGCTTTTGAGGCAACTGTTCTTACTAGTTTCTTGTGTATTTTTCCAGCATTTCCAAACACAGAGCTTCATATAGCCTCTTTTAAAAAATTAATGGAAGCATGCTATACACAAGTTCTTTGTACCTTGCTTATTTTACTTTACATATTAGTGAGTTCCGTGTAGTACGTATAGAGCTGCCTCATCCTACTCCATTATATGGCTGGTACATAATTTATCTACTCCATTGTATGGCTGGTACGTAATTTATCTACTCCATTGTATGCCTGGCACACAATTTACCTGGTCCCTTAATCATGGACTTACCAGATTCCAACCACTTCCTATTATAAAAATTGTTGCAGTAAATATCCTTGTACCTATTTTCATTTTGAATATGAATTCATCCTTGCACTCAACAAATATTTATTGATCACCTACTATTCACCAAGCCAGCTCTAGGCAGTAGCAGAGTCGGGGTGGGAGGGTGGATCAGTAAATACAATAGGCCTCTCACCAAGGAGCTGCCATAGAATAATAAATCAGGCTTTCCTGCAATTCTTCAAGTCAAGAGGAAAGTCTCACTTTGGTGAGAAAGTCTCACTTTAGTGCCAAATGTCTTTAATAACCTCTCTAACTCTTGCTTATCTTTAAGATAGAGAGTATTGGTCTCAGGATTTGAGCCTTTTGTGGGCCACAGAGCTCAGCTAGAGTTTAATAATAATATTTTTTATCGGATTTATTTTTACACAGCAAATGATACTGATGTTCCATATAGCATCAAAATATGAAGGTTCTGTTCAAAGTAGGAGGGTTCCTTTCAAATTAATTTAAGTGAAAAACAAACTGAGTCTATTTAAAGAATGTTAGGTAAATAATAACATAGGTGGAATTCAGAGGTGGAAAATCCAGGAAGGTGATATGCAAATGACTGAGGTTAGGAAATCACTGATGTAAATAACGCTAGGAGAAAAGGGGAGGCCCTTTACTCTGCAGTTGATGTTTAGTTTAGTTTATTTAAAAAAATTTTTTAAAGTGATTTTTAGAGAGAGAGAGGAAGGGAGAGGGAGAAACATTGATGTGAGAGGGAAACATCCATCAGCTGCCTCCTGCACGCCCTCTATCAGGGATCGAACCCACAACCTGGGCAGGTACCCTGACTGGAAATTGAATGGGCAATCTTTTGACGCCTGGGATGGCACCCAAACCACTGAGCCACACCCGCCAGGGTGATGTTTATTTTTTATCACCTCATCTTTGGTGTTGAAATAGTCTTGCCTCCCTATTTCTCCCTAGGCAGCTTATTTGTTTGTCATTTATTATTTGCTTGCTAATTCTGACGCTTAGATTTCACTGCGTTTTTTTGGTCATGGGAGTTTGTTTTGTTTTGTTAACTGTTATCAATTAGCATTCTCTCAGAAAATCTCTTTCTCTAGAATTCCCCAGATGCCCCAGCCTCGTTGTCATGGCTGGCTCTGGAGATGTTGGGAGCCGCCTCTGCCAGGGGCGTGCAGGCAGTACCCTTAGTCAGATTTTCATAATCTGACTGAGGCTTGCTCAATAGTTCTCTTACAATAGAGCATGATGAAACAACCAAGCCCAAATAGGCCTTCGAGGAGATTTCAAAGCCATAATCTTCCTAACAATCCCCACAACCACCAGTGGGCCTGTAATCACCCACAGCTTGTTAGCTAAAGACACAAACCATTAGGTTGGTGGTTGCAAGTATAAGTGCTTTTCTTACATGGGCTCTTGATGCCAAGTGGGTGGTAGTAAGTTGGTCATACTGCTGTCAGCTGTGGTCAGAGGGTTGGGGGTGCCTCAAGGCCACAGGCAGAGAATCTTTGTGGTGGGAGATGAGGGGCCAGGATCCAATGGAGGTGGGTGGTTGGGGGCAGGAGCAAGCGGAGCTGTGGGCACCAAAGGAACACCTGGGTTCTTGGAAAGTGAGAAACAACAAAAAGGCCATCCGTGCCCTAACCGGTTTGGCTCAGTGGACAGAGCGTCGGCCTGCAAACGGAAGGGTCCCCAGTTCTATTCCCGTCAAGGGCATGTACGTTGGTTGTGGGCACATCCCCAGTAGGGGGTGTGCAGGAGGCAGCTGATTGATGTTTCTCTCTTATCGATGTTTCTAACTCTCTATCCCTCTCTCTTCCTCTCTGTAAAAATCAATAAAATATATATATTTTTAAAAGGCCATCCATTAGCAGTTAAATCTCCGAACTTTCAAATCTGGTGGAGTTTAACAGTGGTTCATTAATTACCATGTGCCAGGTACCAATTTAAGCAGTTTATAAGTATGAATTCAGTGGTTCTCAAACTTTTCCCCACTCCTCACCAGAGGACATGCTTTCATTGATTTTTCTTTTTCTTTTTTTAAGAGAGAGAGGAAGGGAGAGGAAGACACATTCATCAGCAGAGGATCAAACCCGACACCTGGACATGCGCCCTGACCAGCAATCAAACCCACAACCTTTCAGTGTATAGGACGATGCTCCAACCAACTAAGCCACTCTGCCAGGGCTCTCAAACTTTTTGGCTCACTCTTAAAAATTTTTTTTTAGGACTCCCAGAATCTGTGGATTATATCTGATGGTGTGAAGTTTAATAACTGGTTCTCTCGGGGAGAAATCCTGACTTGTAGTACTTGTCAATTCCCATGGTGTAAATACTTCCACTGTGGCCAATTTTGAGATTCCAATCTGACATAAGATATGTGGGGGGAGGAAGAAATGTGAAGCGTGAAGAGAAGTGCACATTCAACTCTCCCAAGCAGGGGCAAGCTGACTCCAGCTGGAATATTTATTGATCTTTAAGGTATGAGAAGTTAAAACTGAGAAAAATTAAAAAATATGCATTCATTAAAAATACTAGTACAAACCCATTACATGTTACTATAAATAACACTTTTGTGAAAATAACTATATTTTCGCCTGGTCGGTGTGGCTCAGTGGTTGAGCACTGACTTACGAACCAGGAAGTCATGGTTCAATTCCCAGTCAGGGCACTTGCTCAGGTTGTGGGCTCCATCCCCAGTATGGGCTTGTAGGAGGCAGCCAATCAATGATTCTCTCTCATCATTGATGTTTCTATCTCTCTCTCCCTCTCCTTCCTCTCTGAAAAAAAAAAGAAAAAGAAAAAAGGCCAATTAAAAAAAAAGAAAAATAATTATATTTTCCAAAATAAAAAATATTTAGTTTAAAAAGTGACTTTTAAATATGTGTGTGTGTGTGTGTGTGTGTGTGTTTGCAACTCCCTTTAATGTCTAGTTCAGTGATGGTGAACCTATGACACGCGTGTCAGAGGTGACACACGAACTCGTTTTTTTGGTTGATTTCTCTTTGTTAAATGGCATATAAATATATAAAATAAATATCAAAAATATAAATCTTTGTTTTACTATGGTTGCAAATATCAAAACATTTCTATATGTGACACGACACCAGAGTTAAGTTAGGGTTTTTCAAAATGCTGACACACCGAGCTCAAAAGGCTCGCCATCACTGGTCTAGTTTAAAGACAGCTGGATCCATACATCTGCATTCAATCTGTTATGATGTCACACACCATATGGTCTCTGGATAACACTGTAGAGCAATAAAGATAAATAATGTCTTACTGTTACTACGAAAATAGTTTTGACCTCATGGGGACTTCTAGAGGCCCCTGGACAACACTTTGAGAATTGCTTTACTAATGCATTGAACTTTCCAAAGAGTCCAAAGTCTAATTGTCCTGATTTTACAGACAGGGAAACTGAGGCATGGAGAAGTTAGGTAACTTACTTAAGGACACTTAGCTGGAAAGTGACCGTGAGAATTCAAACAAAGGCAGTTTATACAGAAGTGAATGAGTAGGTGACTGTCACTTACTAGATGTGTGATCTTGGGGGAAATCAGCTGAGTTTGAGATAATGTCATCCCCTAGGTGGGATTAGAATTGATTTCCTCTCTGTTGGGTTCCTTATCTGTGTGTCCGTATCGTTCTCTCTTTTCTGCTCATATGGCTCTGTATCCCTTGCTTCTGTGGCACTGTTGAATCGTCCCCATTGGACTGTACACTCCAAGAGGGCAGACACCACATCTACCTTGATTCTAGTTGGCTCTGGAATTGGGGTCTGGCAGTGGTGCCGGAAAATCTTTGCTGAAGAAAGGAATGAATAAATTAATTCATGAAGGCAGGAGGCAGTTCATCCTACTCAGAATTCTCTGTGGCTCCGGGGAGGGAGAGAGAAAGGAGGACAGGGGAGGAGAAGGGGGTTCGGATGCACTTGTATACACTTGCCCAAGCCTATAGCATCATCACAGTCACAGAATTAATCACAGACGCAGAAAAGCCTCCTAAGTTCCGCAGAGCATTCTGATCATCCCCTGTTTGCCTGGAGTCGCTTCTACTCAATGTGCCCATCTCTTGGCACTCAGCCACTTAGTTTAGCAATCCCTCCAGATATTCTTTATCCTTCTAGAAAATTCTGCATCTCCCCATGTGCTGCTGGGGGGCAGAATGGGGGAGCTCGCTGCCTTTTTCCTTCATACCCTGGGCTTTGTGTGTTATCAGCAACTTCCCTACCCTTTCCTAGAACAGTTTAACCTTTTTATCTCATCACCTCTAGAAAGGGTCAGGCATGAGAGAAGGGAGTTGTTCTTGCTCCTGTGCCTCACACCACTTGGCACCTAATGAATGGCTGCACTTCTGAAGCGGAGGGCCCTGGGGAGACAGAGGCCTGGCAGGTGGGAACAGTGAGAGGGAGGCCATCTCCCTGGGCTGCAGCCGCTCAGCTTCCCCTTTCACTATCTGCACGGTCCTTTCCAGCTGTGACCTTCTAGGATTCTCAGAAGCCCCTGAGGAGAAGTGTGATTGTGGGGGAGGGAGGGAGACACAGCGCAGAGACAATCAACCAGGATTCTGCCTGGAAGGTCACGAGGCTGAGCTCTGGCACCAGAAACCTTTAAGAAGAAGCAAAAAGGAACTGAGAAAATAGCCAGGAGCCGGCTCAGCATGGAGTTCCTGGAATTCTGCTTTGTGTGTGAGCTTCCAGGGCACCTCTGATGAACAGGAGATGAGAATGGGAAGTGACAGGGTGGGTGGAGAAGCAGCGGGGCCTGACAGCTCTCCAGGCACTGCCAACGCCACAGGCTGGCTCCAGGTTTCCTCTGGTGGCTGACAAGGGTCTACCCAGAACCTCACCCATGAGGGTGGGCGCCTGCCTGCCTGCCTGCTGGGTAAGAGACCCGGCAAACCAATAAGTCAAGTTCTCTTCCCACCCAGGATCCAGCTCTCTGCCAACCTGGTCTGGAGCAGGCAACCAAATGGAGGCCATCTTTTCTTCTTCTTTTTTTAAAAAATATATTTTATTGATTTTTCACAGAGAGGAAGGGAGAGGGATAGAGAGCTAGAAACATCCATGAGAGAGAAACATTGATCAGCTGCCTCCTGCATGCCTCCCCAGGGCCCTCAGCTTCAGAAGTGCCTGCAACCAAGGTACATGCCCTTGACCAGAATCAAACCCGGGACCCCTGAGTCCGCAGGCCGATGATCTATCCACTGAGCCAAACGGGTTAGGGCTAGAAGGCCATCTTTAAACACGACCCTTACCCAGGGAGAAGGAACACCTGACCCCATGACCATCTTTATGACTTGGTAGTTGTCATATTGGAAGGCATTGTGAGCCTGGCCTGGGCCCCAGGACTGATGGATTTCAGTAGGAGGGAGGAAGAGGGGGGAGCAGGAGCAGCAGAGGAGTAGTGGTAGGGGGTGACGTTCTTAAGGAATGGGTACAGTTCGGATCAGAGCGATGCCCCAGGTTGCAAACAAACTCAAGGACCCCATTTCCTCCCTCCCACCCAGCATCAGTGCAGGTGATATCTTGTTAAAATAAAAATCAAGAGTAGGTAGCCTTGGTGTATACCCGTCTTCTCACACTATCACAAGAGGGGTTCACAGGTCTGTCTCCCATCTAATCTGTGAGCTCTGGGGGACAGAGGGCTGGGTTGTTTCACCCTGGTATCCCCATGTGGAATGAAGCCGCAACATGAAGTCTACGCTCGGGAGTGGGAAGTTGGGAGGAGGCAATGCAACCAGGAGGAGCAAAAAGCAAAGGCAGATTGGGGAGGGAGGGTGGTCCTGCTGCTTTAGGGGCTTAGAGCAGCTTCCTCCTCCTCCTTCTCTCTCCCCCGCTCCCCCCTCACACAGCTGCCCTGGTCTCTAAATGCTCACATAAGGTGGTTAATCCATTCATTCAACACATACTTATTGAGCACCTGCCCTGACAAGCCCTGGGTTCTGCATAATTGGGAAGGAGACCTACACCAGTGATGGCGAACCTATGACACGCGTGTCAGAGGTGACATGCGAACTCATTTTTTTGGTTGATTTTTCTTTGTTAAATGGCATTTAAATATATAACATAAATATCAAAAATATAAGTCTTTGTTTTACTATGGTTGCAAATATCAAAACATTTCTCTATGTGACACGGCACCAGAGTTAAGTTAGGGTTTTTCAAAATGCTGACACACCGAGCTCAAAAGGCTCGCCATCACTGACCTACACATTGCCCGCCTCAGGGAGCTCCCAGTCTAGTGTCGGTAAGAAGTAATTACAATGAGCTGTGACAATATCTGTGACCCGGAAGGTCTCATAGAGCTGGGGTGACTATCATTTACTATCCTAATTGAGACACTTTGGAGAGTTAAAGTGACAGTTGCAGGGAGCAGATTCTGAGAATGAGATTCAGGGCAGAAAGTTCATGACGTGTGCTGTGGGCATCGACACCTGCGGAAAGGAAGGGACAGCAGCCAGACTGGGCAGAGGGAGAAGCTGAGATGTGATGCAGTCTCATGGAAAGCGCCAGTCAATCCCACAGTGGGGCAGGGAGCTGTGATGGCCCTGCAGCCTCCAGTTGGGTGAGGGGGCCTGTCTTTTATAGCATCTTGTTGACCAGTCATTGGATACTGGCTGCCTCTGGAAGGAGGTGTGGTCTTTGGCTTTTTTTTTGGTTTTGTTAATCCTCACCCTAGTATATTTTTTCCCATTTATTTTTAGGGAGCGTGGGAAGGAGGGAGGGAGAGAGGGAGACAGAGAGAGAGATAAGTTGCCTCCCATTACACCCTAACTGGGGACCCAACCTTCAACCTGAGCATGTGCCCTGACCAGGAATCATACCGGTGACCTTTTGGTGCAAGGAATGATGTTCAACCAACTGAACCACATGGGCACCAACCCGAGACCCTTAGGTCCGCAGGCAGATACTCTAACCACTGAACACCAGCCAGGGAGAGGCTGTTTTCTACAATCCCCAAAGAGGGCTGGCGGCTTCTGGCAGCTTCTGGCAGCATTCCTGACAGCTGGGGATTTGGGTGGTGCCTCACAGCATCTGCCACTGGGGCACAGACGACCACCATGGGCAGACAATAGGTGTAAACCAGCTGTCTCAGGTGCCCAAGGCAGGAGCACCTGCTGGGCCTTTAGTGAGAGGCCTGTGTCAGTGCAGGGTGGCCTAAAGCTCCTGCAACAGGACCAAGCTCAGGGCTTGTTCAGTCTGCAACCTTTTCATCCATAGCTCCTCCTTTCCCTCACCCGTGTCCTTTGCTTTTTAGGATCATTTGTGGCTCTAACATGAATTACCTGATTCACTTCATGTTTACCCTATCATTTAATGTGCAGTAAGCCCTGGCTGGTGTGGCTCAGTTGGTTGGACATCGTCCTTTTCGCTGAAAAGTTGCTAGTTCATTTCCCAGTCAGGGCACATGCCCGGGGTTGCGGGCTCGATCCCTGATAGGGGGAGTGCAGGAGGCAGCTGATCCATGTTTCTCTTACATTGATGTGTTTTTTTTCCCTCTCTACTTCTCCCTTCTCTCTAAGACAAAACCCCAAAAAACTCAATAAAAATATTTTTAAAAATTTGCAGTGAGCTAGGTGTAATTATTATTCTCATCCTACATTCAAACCATCAGGGAGTCCTTCCACTGGTCCCTCTAAAACAGAGCCCCAAACCATTCACTTTCTCCATCTCCACCACCTTCCACCTGGTGCAAACCACCGCCAACTCCCTCCTAACGGCTGAGATGGATTTGGCTGTGAACCAAGGTGGCCAACAGCACGAAGCTGCTGAGAAGACAGGGGACACTGTAAACAACAACAAAAAGAACAACAACAAAAGAACACGGAAGGAACCCCAAGTAGTGCACACGCTCTCAAAAATCGTCAGGGAGGCCAGACACGTGTTTGATTGGGAAAAAACCCAGCACGTGACCTGAGGATTGAGGATATTCTCTCTTACGAATAAACTGAGAGGCAGGAGAGCACAGTGGTGAGCATCTTAGTAAACCCCCGAGGCCCGAGTGCCTGGGTTTATGTTACCAAAGGCCAGCTTCTTGATTTCCCTGTCTCAGTTTCCTTGTCTGTAAAACAGGGTCATGACAACAGGGCTGTTAGGAGAAGTAATGAGTCACATGGGTAAGACATTTAGAACAGTGCGAGGGGCACACGGGAAGTGCTCTACCAGGGTTAGCTAGTGGTTTTACCCGATGAGCTGCTGTCTCGGTCCACATTCAGCGTAGCAGACATGGCCCTGGTGCCTCTGCTGGCCCCCGTCTCCCGTCTGGTCCTGTCTCTAACGCTCTCTACCCGACTCCCACATGGAGTCATATATCTATTCAACAAGTATTGTTTTGAGTGCCTACCCATGTACCAGGCACTGAACTCTTGTCTTATTCTTCTACATTCCACAAGTCCTTGAGCTGGTGGACAGGCTGCCCTGGGCTTGCTTTTACTAGAGATGGGAGGGAGGCTCTGTCCCCTGCCACTTCTTGGTGATGCTCAGGGTCACCCAGATGAAAAGCCAGCTTCTGTGGAGCTCAGCTACCACTGTCCTCTGTTTTGGCTGAGAGTGAGCATCATGAATGACCCCATCGGTCCTTCCTCTTGGACTCCAAAGGGCTCAGTGGGAGAGGAGGCCCTTTGCAGCATAGGACCTGCTCTCTCACGTGGCTGAATTCTCCACGTGGTTCTGACCTTGGCGGTGACCTTATGGACTCCTGACCTGTGCCTCCTCTTCTTAGATGTCTCTCCCAATCTCAGCAGGGTCCTAGAAGGGATGAGGGAGGAGTGAACCAGAGAGAGCAGTGGGCAGAGCAAGTGGAAGAAAGGAGTGAGGCAGAGGGAGACAAGAGGGGTTGGAAGGGAAGAAGGGTGAGAGGATGCCGATGATGAATTAATGCATTTGATGCCTTAATTCACATAATAGCCCCATGAGGTCAGTACTATTATCATCCCCATTTCAAAGGAGAGGAGTCTAAGGCAAAGATGGCTTATGAAACTTGCCCAAAGCCTTATGGCTCACAAGTGGCAGAGCTGGAATTTGAACTCAAAGGTGCCCTGGAAGGGGAAGGGAGCAAAAGTCCTAAAGGGGCATCCTGAGGGCAGGCACCTGGCATATAGCCCGTAGGCAATGAATACTGTCAAATATATGGTGGTGTAGGGGGTGGGGGCTGGAGGCCATGGGCTGGCTCTTCACACAGATCCCTGGTGCCTGTTGGCATTGGCCAGGGAAGCATCTGATCTTCCCCACCCAGTAATTCCTCTGCCTCCTCGGCCAGTGGGAGACCTGGACTCACCAGTTCTGTGTCGGCTCTGCCTACACCGCCTGGGTTGTCAGCTCCCTGTGTGGGCACAGCTTGACGTCCGCCACTTCCTATCCCTGGGACCAGAGGTGAGGCACTTAGCCTCACTTTCCTCCGTCGCAAAATAGAAGTAGTAGGTCCGTCCTAATGGGGTCGTTATGAAGATGAAATTGCGCAGGGCAGAGCCCCGCACAGATGGGGAGGCGCTAAACGGACGCTGTTATTATCATGGTCCCGGTCACCAGCTCTACTGTGCTGATGGCTGAGGGGTCTTTATGGTTGACAAAGCCCTTTCTGCTCCCATCTGTCTCACTTGGATCCCCTTAGCACAGTGGTTCTCACCCTGTGGGTCGCGAGCCCTTTTGGGGTCGCCTAAGACCATCGGAAAACACATATATAATTACATATTGTTTTTGTGATGAATCACTATGCTTTAATTATGTTCAATTTATAACAATGAAATTGGGGGTCACCACCACATGAGGAACTGTATTAAAGGGTCGCGGCATTAGGAGGGTTGAGAACCACTGCATTAGGCAGGCACTGTGGAGCCTCCCTCTGTTTCACAGGTGAGCGAACTGAAGCCCAGGAGGTCAGAGAGGAGGAGGAGGCCCTGCCAAAGTCTGTTAGGGGGCTGTGGGGGTGTCAGGAAGAGAGGGCCCCCTCGGGATCCTGGAGCCCAGTGCGGCCTGCCAGCCCCTCCTCCCTCAGCCGCGGGGCCCATCAGCATGGTTGGGATCTGTTGGCCTGTATCTAGTCCTCTTGTCCCTTTCCAGTAGCAGCCTGACCTCTCCACTTGGAGAAAAACAGGAAGCTGGGCTTTGCCAGGAATCGGAACACACCCTTCCTCAGCCCTGGGCTGCGAGGACACTGCGATGGTGAGGGACTCTAGGGGGTGGGACGTGGGACAGGGTGTGGGGTAGGAGCTCTGCAGGCCAAGCCAGGGTGGCCTGGGCCTCGCCGCCTTGCCTAAGAGCTTGGCTTCGTAGGCTGTGTCTGCTCTGGCCTGGCCTGCTGAGCCCCCCAGGGGCCTCCAGGACTCAGCATTGGGAACTCCTGGCCTCCTCTCCGGTGTGGGGACAGAATTCTGGGCCACCAGGACCGCATAAGACTTTTGCCTTTGTGGACCCCTTCCTCCATAAAAAATATTTAAAATTATTTTATACAATTGCATTGCTATAAGATGAATAGAATCCAAGTTGGAGTCATGATGATATATTCATTATTATTTCACTCCATTTATCTTCTGGTTTGAAAAGAACATAAAATGAAAACATTTTCATGAGCCCCTAAAAGTATGGTGGGCCCTGTGCCTAAAGGACGAGCCAGCCTGTGGGAGACGCTCCTAGCGCTTTCCTGCCCTGCAGAAGCTGTCCCCACCCCCACTTCCACCCCGTGGCCGCCTGGCACAGGGATTAGCGTTCAGACATTAGAGGGGAAAGCCTGGCTCAGCCGAGAAATAAAACCTCCCTGGGCCTCAGTTTCCTCATTTGTGGAATGAAAACCTCTGTCTCCTGATGCTCTTGCGAGAAGATCCTGTAAAAAGTGTCTGACCCACAGCCTGCCCAGAAGGCTCCCGATTGTTTTCCCGGCCTAGGTGAGCCTCAGAGGCTGGGGAGGCCACAGCAGCAGCTGCGAGGTACCAAGCGTGGGGTTTGGGGACACGCCCAGGGTTCCCACATCCTTAACTTGTTCCTCCTCTCTTGTCTGTCTCTCTTGGACCCTTTAGAGTCAGACCCAAGGCAACAATGAACTAATGAATCATGTGGGGGTCCATCCCACAAACCACTTTCACCCCATCATCTCATCAGTCCTCACAACAACCCCCTGAGGACTCTGTTTGCTCTGAGAGGACACTGACCATCAGAGAGGTTAGGTACTTTGGCCAAGATCACACAGCTCCCAGGGACAGAGCTGGCACAAGAGTTTAGATCTGACATCCCAAGGTGTTTACGCTAAGCAGTGTGTGTGTAGTGGGGTTCTTGTAGTGACTGTGGAAGGGTTCAGGACCTTGCTGGGGTGTGCTGACAGGGGGTTCGTAAGTGCCGCAGGTGTCTAGCTGTCCCCCACAGGGATCTCTGAGGAGCTGGGCTTTGTGCCCTGCTGGGTGCCCTACACTCCCCCACCCCCTTCACTAGCTGTGTCCTCCATAGGTTAGGCACCTCTGGGTGCAGAACTCAGGGAAGAAAGTGGCTTAAGGGAACAGCCACTATTTTATGTCAGAGTTTAGAGTCATCTTTAATTTTGAGCTTTTTATGAGAAAACAATTTACTATCTTTAAATCTATGTAGTCTCACAAATAGAAATATACCGAAGAGCTGGCATTCATATTAGATTTCAGTGAAGAAGACTAAGGCCCCGGATGAAGAAGTCCCAGCGCCCAGATACTGTTTCAGCACAAAAAGTAACTCCTGTGTGGAGTCTGGAGAACGTTTTTTAAAAACCTTGAAGGAGAGACTGAGTTTCCAGCTGGCAGGGATGGTGTGGGTGAAGCTCTTCATTTTTTGTGGTATTTCTGATTAAAACCTTCCAGTTCCTCTGGTTGGATTAGGCCACATTAGGCTCTCGTTATTTTGGTATTTCCTAAGAATCTGACTTGGGGCTGGATGACAGATGTGCTCACCAGCCCTGTCCCCATGGACTCTGTGGGCTGGTGGCCTGAGACACCGCTGGTCTAGTGTCTCCTTTTCCAGAAGAGAATGATGGTAGGGATGGGAGGACAGGTCACCTAGCTGGTAGGTGCTGAGACTGGCAGTGAGTCCTCTTGCTGGAAGGTGATATATCTATCTATCTACTAGTATATATCTATATGTCTATCTATATATCTATATCTATCTATATCTATCTATATCTATATATCTATATCTATCCCACACGATATAGATATAGATATATTTCAAATAGGAAGGGAGAGGAAGAGAGATAGAAACATCAATCATGAGGAGAGAATCATTGATTAACTGCCTCCTGCACGCCCCACACTGGGGATCGAGCCTGCAACCTGGTCATGTGCCCAGACCAGGAATCGAACTATGATCTTCTGGTTCATAGGTCGACGTTCAACCACTGAGCCAAGCCGGCTGGGCTGGAAGGTGGTCTTTTAATGACCCACATCTAGTCCTGCTCTGCCTGAAACTCTCAGGAGCCTTCTCTGGCTCTCCCAATAGGAGGGGAGGTTGGGGAGCCTACTCAGGTCCCTCCCCAGCCCAGGAGCGTGAGGCCCCCTGCCCACTGCAACAGGCTGGTCTGTTATCTAGGTCTCTCACTTCCTTCCATCCCATGGGTTGTAGCAGGTCCTGCGGCTGTTACTCCCATTCCAGCCTCCTGTTGGCCTCCCTCACAGCCTTCTGCATCCGGAAATCATCCATTTACTGTCCACATGTTTGAGCAGAGTCTTTGAATAGAGCTCCACTGGGTTGTAAGCTCCCTGAGGGCAGGACCTTGTCCTGTCCTCCTCACCACGCTACACCCAGTGCCCAGCCCACAAGAGGCACCTGGGAAATATTTGTTGAAGCCATTATTGCATTGAAGCATACAATAATACAATAATAATCCATAATAATTTTTACTGGAAGACAGGTTTAGGGGCCTCACAGAGTGGGGTTCATGTTTCATCTCAGGTTTGTCATCCTCAAAGGGCACCTGGCTCATCGGGCAGCTGGAGAAAATGAGGCAATGTACAGAGACTCCTGGTGGGGCAGAGCACCCCTTCATCAAACACAAGCTGCCATGCTGAGGATTCCCTCTGGTGACAGGGATGGGTGAGGGTGAGGGCCCGGGACCCACTGCACAAGATGCCACAGCTTTCTTTACGTAAATGGTGGGCATTCATGGCCACAGCCACAGCGGTTCCACCCCTGCTTGGCTTTGTCTGATTTAGAATGGTGTTACTGCCGCGGTTCCCAAACTTGGCTGTATGTTAGAATCAAAGGGGAGTTTCCAAAAAATAAAAAATCCTAATGCCTGAATTCAGCCCCAGAGATTCTAATGTCATTGATCGGGGGTGTGGCCTGGACATCAGGACTTTTAAATGACCCCAGGTGATTCTACAATGCAGCCACGGGTGAAAACTACTGTCGGTGCGACTTCAGGGGCCTCCTAACTTCTCCCCACTTCCTTCCCACCTGCCCGACATTCACTTGACACAGCACAACGACTTTCATGGCACAAAAAAGATAAGTGGCTTAAAGGGCCAAGGACGAATTGAGCAGAGAAATGGCTGAATCTCCTTCCCACACACACTCCATCCGTCAGCTGTCAGATTCCTTTCTGCCTTCCCAGCAGGGAGGGCATTGGAGCAGAGGGCTGGGTGCTGGGAGTGGGAAGGGAAAGGGAGTTCGGATCTGGGGTCTGGAGACTCATGTCGTAACCTCAGCTTTGCCACTGTGTAAATAAGGACAGATCGCCCTTCTCTCCCACCCTGGGCCTCAGTTCCCCCTCCATGAATGACATTCTTTTGACAGCCAGCATCCTAGAGTGAGGGCCGATTCCACGGTCCCTAAGAACCTGCCTGCCGGCAATATGAAAGCCTGCAAACCCATGCAGCTCCCCTGGCCTCTAGCTTGCCCTGCTTTCTGAAATGTATTTGTTTTTGTAGGACAATTGAGTTATTACAAAGCTTGATTCCGAGAAGACATCACTGTACTTTTGAGGTTATGAAACAACTCAAAGAAAACTTATGAGGTGTTGACAAGTAGAGGTCGTGGGGGGATCAGCTTTGTATCGCATAGGCAAGAACCTTCTATAATCAGCTGGAGGCTGACTGACAGTTAGATGTTGCCTAAGAGAGTGGAAACGTTTCCTCTTTTGAGCAGGTCAGTGCGGAGCCACTGGAACAGTTTTTTTATGCAAGTTATTAAAAGGGAAGCCGGTTCTTGTGGTCACCAATTAATTGCCGAGATTTTATAGTTCTTGGAAGAAAGAAAATGGAAATTCCAAGGAAAAGTCAGGAGTCGTAAAAAGCACTTCTAATATGACACAGGGATGAGTCTGGCTGAGGTGGGGGAATGTCTGGAACCAGACTGAAGGGTGGGCCCAGAAAGGCATTCCCTGGGCAACCACTCTTGGCTTTCAGACTTTTTTCCAAGGTCAGGGCCAAGGGCCTCTCAGTTACGAAGCCCAGTCAGGCCATGACAGTTGCACAAATCCCAGCCATCTAGCGCCGGCCCAATCAGGCCCAAGTCCAACTTTTCTGAAAGTTAGAACTTGCCCATTTGAGGTCAAACGCTGTTGGACCCAGAGAGAAAGGGTATTCGGGAAAGGACAGACTTTTTCCAGAAACTCTCTGGCACCCAGCCCCCTCCCTGCCCAACTCAGAGATGGGAGCACATCGAAAGCAAGGCAACCTCAGGAAGACTGCTCAGATACCCTGGGAAATTTCCCCGACGAAATTCACTCATCACCTCAAAATCCGCATTGGCTGAGTCTCCTGTGCCTAGCCCTGGGTTAGACGCTCAAACCGGAGTTGGGAGGTAAGTAAACCGGACTTTATGCCTGTGCTCTCCTGCAAGAGAGTTGAACGATTCTGTGTTCCAGGCACTGTGGACTCACACTGGGGCTTGAGAGGTACAGAAGGCCTGCCCCTATTCCGGAGGGGCTCACAGACCATGGGAGAGACAGACAACAGACCTGGCTTGACTATCCTGCTGCCCCAGGGCTGGACCCCACCTGGACAGACCTTGTCTCTTAATTCCACTAAAAACAATCTTCATGCCCCCACATCCAAATGGCTGCCTGATGACTATCTGGTTGGCCTAGCCTCCAAATAAATAATCTATCTATCTATCTATCTATCTATCTATCTATCTATCTATCTATCTATCTGGCAGCCTAAGCAACCATCTGTCCACCTCCAAAAACAGTAGTCTTTTCTTTGCTCTAAACTCTGCCTTCCTGCAGAGTGTGCTGTCTTTGGATCTGGAGGATCATGCACACACTTAAATTATTGTCCCTGGTCACCCTCTGGGCTTGTTCTTTAACCCCATTCTTACCCATAAAGAAAGTTTCAGAAAGTCAGTTTACCTCCTCTCCCTGAGAGGTGTAGAATTCTTGCCAGAAGCTACAAATTTCCAAACTGCAGCACAGCCAGAAGCTAGATCTGTTACCATGAACTGCCATTCAGTATTACTGAAACAAAACAAATCTTACTTTCCATTCAGCTATTTTAGCATCACATTGATGAAGTACAGGATTAAAGATACAAATTATTTAGAAACGAGGAGGGAGCAGTAAGGGGCAAGAAAGAAAAGGCTTGAGGGTAGTTGGTTCTGGGGAGCAGCTGGCGCATAGGGAGGACTGCTCTTCTCCATGAAAGGCCATACATATAAAGCTCTTGCTGGTGCCAATCGCATGTGTTTTAATTTTATAATACTATATTATATATACTATTCTGACATGTAATTTTTTGCAGTAATGTAATTACTGCACAATCTTTCTCCTAATTAATTTCCTTTCAATGTGCATGAATACGTGCACCAGGTCACTAGTCTCTCTTGATTACTGAGTTTTCTGGCACCTCCTGAAATTTTTCTCTTGAGGCAAATGCCTAACTCATCTAACCCTAACTGAGGCCTGGACAGACCTTTGACTGATGGCCACACATATACAAGCAGCTGCAGGCCAGTGGGGTGAGTGCTTGGAACAAAGCCCCATGAGAGTTTATAGGGACATTTGAGTAATTCTGGGGGCAGAATTTTCCAAAGTGCTCTGTGAAACATCAACCCTATGAGATGCTCCGTCAAAAAGAAAAGACTTTGTGGGCAAATACATTTGGGAATTGGTGCATGCTCCAGCTTCCACTTTAGATATTTACAAGGGACAGGAATACCCTGAGGGCTCTGAGGCTTCTGTATGAAAACAAAACACACATTACTTTTCTGGCCCATCATCTGTGGCTACTTAGCTGGGTCAGCTCGGCCATGTTGATTGATGTTTCTTAAAGTGAAATGAGAAGGCCCTCATCTCAGAATCTCTTAGGAGTGCTTGTTAGAAACACAGAATCCCCAGCTCTGCTGCAGACTTTCTGAGTCAGTCTCTGGAGCCAGGACCCAGGACCCGGCTTTGAATCAGCCCCTGATTGGTTGTGATGCGTGCTCAGGCTGAGAGCTCCAGGTAAATCCTCCCGGGTCTTGGCTTTTTCTCAGAGTGGTGTAAAGATCAAGACATAAACTTGACCAAAATACTAGTCAAAAAGAAACCTAGACGCTTCCCAATTCATTCTATGAGGCCAGTATTACCTTGATAACAAAGACAAAGACATCACAAGAAGATAAAACTTACAGACCACTATCTATGTAATGAATCCAGATGCAAACATCTTCAACAAAACACTAGCAAACCAAATCCAGCAACATAGCAAAAGGATTATACACCAGGACCAAGTAAGATTTACCCCGGAAATGCAACGTTGGTTTAGCATCCAAAAATCAGTGAATATAACATGCCACATCAACAGAAT
Organism: Myotis davidii; assembly: GCF_000327345.1. Lineage (NCBI taxonomy): Eukaryota > Metazoa > Chordata > Mammalia > Chiroptera > Vespertilionidae > Myotis > Myotis davidii. Next base: position 1,416,484 of record NW_006300368.1, read on the forward strand.
AAAAGACAAAAACCATATGATCATCTCAATACGTATGGAAGAAGCATTTGATAAAACCCAACATCCCTTTATAAAGCTAAAAACACTCAAACGGGGAATAGTAAAGAACTTCCTCAATTTGATTTAGGGCATTTTTATCCACAGTTAACACATTTAATGGTGACAGACTGAATGATTTCCACTAAGATCAGGAACTAAACAAGGATGTCTTTTCTTTCTTTCTTTTTTTAAATACATCTCTCTATTTTTTTAAGGTTTCAAGTATTTTTTTAAAATATATTTTTATTGATTTCAGAGAGAAGGGAGAGGGAGAGGTAGAAATATCAGTGATGAGAGAGAATCATTGATTGACTGCCTTCTGCATGCCCCACATGGGGGATTGAGCCCACAGCCCAGGCATTGAGCTTGCAACCCAAGCATGTGCCTTGACCGGGAATCAAACTGTGATCACTTGGTTCATAGGTTGATGCTAAACCACTGAGCCATGCCGCCTGGGCAAGGATGTCTTTTCAATATTGTACTGAGCAAAGAGCAGAATGATAATTGCTGGGACCTGGGGGAGGGGAAAGTGGGGAGTCATCGTTCAATGGGTATAAAGTTTCAGTTATGCTAGATGAATAAGTTCTAGAGATCTGCTGTACAACATAGTGCCTGTGGTTAACAATACTGCATTGTGCATTTTAAAAATGTTGGTGAGGATGTGGAGAAATACACTACTCTTGTGAGTATAAATGGGGCAGCTACTTGAAAAATGGTAAAAAACTCATCTAACCCTAATCGAAGCCCTGATAGACCTCTGATTGATAGCAACACACCCGCGAGCAGCTACAGGCCAGAGGGATGATTTGCTCAAAAGATTAAACACAGAGTTTACCATGTAATCTGGCAATCCCACGCCTAAGTATGTACCCAAAGAATTAAAAACGTACATACACATAGAAACTTGTACATGTGTGTTCACAGGAATATTGTTCATAATAGTCCCAAAATGAAAACAACTCCAATGTTCACAACAGATTAATAGATCAATAAAATGTGGTATATTTGCCCTAGCTGGTTTTGCTCAGTGGATAGAGTGTTGGCCTGAGGACTGAGGGGTCCTGGGTTTGATTCTGGTCAAAGGCACATGCCCAGGTTGTAGGCTCGATCCCCAGTGGGGAGCATGCAGGAGGCAGCCGATCAATGATTCTCTCTCAGCATTGATGTTTCATCTCTCTCTCTCCCCTCTCCCTACCTCTCTGAAATCAATTAAAAAATATTTTTAATGAGGTATATTCACACAATGGAATATCATTCAGCGATGAAAAAACAAAGTACTGATTTATGCTACACATGAACGAACTTGCAAGCATATGCTAAGTGAAAGGAGCCAGACAGAAAAGGACATCTAGGATATGATCCTATTTATATTAAATGTCAGAAAAAAAGTAAGTCTGTAGAGACAGAAAATAGATTAGTGGTTGTCTGGGGCTTGGATAGGGGTGGAGCAATGAGGAACAACTGCTAAGGTTATGGGGTTTCTTTTCGAGATGATGAAAATGTAAAATTGTGTCGATGGCTGCACAACTCTGTGAATATTAAAAACCATGGAACTGTACACTTTATATCGGTGAATGGTATGGTATGCAAATTATATCTCAGTAATGCTGTTACAGAAAGAAAAGAAACCTTGAGATGGAACTCCAGTTGCCACATCCCCGTGATAAAGTTCATCTGCCTTGACACAAACAGAAACCAAACATGAATCATTACAACCTCTCGCTTCCTCAAACTTCCTCAATATGTTTTCCCTTGCTTTGCTCATCCCGCCCATGACCACACTTGTTGATGTAGCAAAGGAACCCTGGCTGCAAACCCTACACTGGTACTCAAGGTGCTTCTCTGTTTTAAGTAATCTTCAAAATCTCATTTATTTCAAGAAACATTTATTTAGAATCCATGTTCTGCAAAGCACTTTGAAGAAAAGCAATACAGCTATTACCTTCAATTTCTTGCAGTGTCCTAGGAGAGACAAGACCTATCATTTAGGATTGAATCGTTTGGTAGAAGAGAAAAACCTGAATTACGTAAACAAGATAAACTGATTTCTCTCAGACCAAACAGAAGCCTGAAGGAAGGTAGTCCAGGGCTGGTATTGTTGTTCCTTGGGCTCACTAAGAACCCAGGCTCTATGGTTTTCTATTTAGTTCTAGCATAATGATTTCCCCTCCTAAGGGTCACTTCTTCTTGGGCCAACATGGCTGCTAAAATGGGTTGGGAATGAATGGGAATTGAGGCAGAGTGAGCAAAGAAATCACACAGTAGCTTGACTGTGGGTCAAAAGAGGAACTTGAGCAGATGGGAGATAGAGGCAAGTGAAATGATCTGATTCAGAAGGAGAAGTTGATATTATCAGAGGTGGTAGAACATCTCAGGAGTCCAGTTCCTGAGAAGATGGCATTTACAGCCCACATGGGGCAGATGGTCTTGGAGAGGAGCAGGGACATACTTCCGATTGTCACATGGAGGAGAACATGCTACAGACGGGGAGATGGCGGGCGAATACTCCGAAGGGATTGCTTCTAGTTCCTAATTGAAGTTGTCTCCTTTCTTTCTCTCTCTCTCTCTCTCCTCTCAAGCATTTATTAAGCACCTACTCTGCTATGGCACTGTTCTAGGTGCTGAGATTACAACAGTGAATAAAATAGACAAAAAATACTTCTCCTGGGTCATACATTCTCCTGCGTGAAGGGAGTCAACTAATAAGATGAATAAGTAAGTTTCACTGATGTCAGAAAGTGGTAAATGCTGTGGAGAAAACTCCAGCTGGAAAGGAGTAGGGTATTTGGGTGGTCAGGCAGGAAGGGACTAAGAGACTAAGGAAGGGGCTATGTGTGGAGAAAAAGTGGTGAGGTGATGGGATTGGAGATCCCAAGCATTGGCACAGAGGGAGAGCTGGCAGGAAGGGTGTGAGTGTGGGATGCCTGAAGCCAAGGTGGCACAGGTGGGGCAAGGTCTAGAATGTGCTGTGGGGAACGGGTGGCTGCGTTGGCATGGAGGATTAGACCTTTGGAGGTGAGGAGGTCGAGTAGACTGGGAAGCCAGAGTATTTTTTAAAAAAATATATCTTTATTGATTTTAGAGAGGAAGGGAGAGGGAGAGAGAGATAGAAGC
>NW_006300368.1:1419853-1432582 GCF_000327345.1 Myotis davidii
TCATTTTTTAAAAAAAATTTATTTTATTGAATTTTTACAGAGAGGAAGGGAGAGGGATAGAGAGTTAGAAACATTGATGAGAAACATCGATCAGCTGCCTTCTGCACACCACCCACTGGGGATGTGCCCGCAACCAAGGTACATGCACTTGACTGGAATTGAACCTGGGACCCTTCAGTCCTCAGGCCGACACTCTATCCACTGAGCCAAACCAGTTAGGGCCCTGGAGCCAGAGTTTAAAATGAACTAGGAGGATGGTCAGGAGTCAGGTGGTTGCCCTAGGGAGAGGCACTAAGGTTTAGCCATTTGGTGTGAACTTCAAAGCATCTAGAGTTTTTGAGGGAGAAAGGACGAGAAATAATTTGGAAGAAGCAGAAGAGAGCAAAGACAACACCCACTCACCCCCACTTCCTGACTCGGAGGTACTTGGAATATGAGAGGAAAAAATAGCTTCTTCTTGAGCAGGAGGAAATGTCTCAGACACTAGCTTGGTTTCCATTAGGCCAGGAGGTTGGTTAAATTTCCAGAAGAGGCTGAGGGTACTGGAGAGTTAGAGTTCCCGAGAGCCCCGGGGGAGGGTTTGGAAGGGTGAGGGGAGGGGGTGTGCAGTTTAGGATCGTGTCTGAGGGATGATGTGGATCAACATCAGCTTCACTCAGTGAACAAGTGAATTGGGGCTTCATGGAATCGTCTCGCTGGTCTCTTAGAAGGAGGGGAAATGCTGTAGACTTGCTGATGAAGAATTGTTTGCCTTTTTTTTTAAAAAAAAATAACTTTGTCTATTTTCTTTTGACTATATTTTAATTGATTTCATAGAGGAAGAGAGAGAGAGAGAGGGAGATAGAAACATCAATGATGAGAGAGAATCATTGACTGGCTGCCTCCTGCATGCCCCACAGTGGGGACCGAGCACGAAACCCAGGCATGTGCCCTGACTGGGAATTGAACCATGGTCTCCTGGTTCATGGGTCGACGCTCAACCATTGAGCCACACCAGCTGGGCTTATGTGGCTTTTTTCCAAAACATTTTACTATGAAAATTTTCAAACATACAGAAAATTTGGAAGAATTGTATGAGTACTCCTATACCTACCACCTAGATTCTATAGTTAACACTTCGCTCTATTTGCATATATATATATATATCTTTGTCTCTCCATTCATCTTTTCATGCACCTATCCTTCCATCTTGAACCATTTCAAAGAAAATTGCAGACATCAGTATATTTTATCCATGAACAACTAAAGATGTAAATAATTAACTAGAGTTCAATATTTATCTTTTTTAGGTAGAATTTATAAACAGAAAACACACAGACCTTAATTATACATCAGATGATTTTGACAAGTGCCTGTACCTGTATAACTCAAACACCTTTCAAGATATAGTAATTACGCCCTAGCTGTTTTGGTTCAATGGATAGAGCATCGGCCTAGGGATTGAAAGGTCAAGGGCGCATGCCTGGGGTTGCGGGCTCGGTCCCCAGAAGGGGGTGTGCAGGAGGCGGGATTGAAAGGTCAAGGGCACATGCCTGGGGTTGCGGGCTCTGTCCCCAGAAGTGGGTGTGCAGGAGGCAGCCCATCAATGATTCTCTCTCATCATTAATGTTTCTACCTCTCTCCCTCTCCCTTCCTCTCTGAAATCAATAAAAATATATTTTAAAAAAAGATATAGTAATTACCATCACCCCACCAAGTCCCTCCTGCTCCTTCCCAGTCATTCGTTTCCTTCCCTCATTCAGGGAACCACTATTCTGATTTCTTTTTAATTCTCACCTGAGGACATGCCGAGAGAGAGAGAGAGAGAGAGAGAGAGAGAGAGATAGAGAGAGAGAGAGAAAGGGAAAGGGAGAGAGAAACGTTGATTGGTTACCTTCCATATGCTCTTGACCAGGAATCAAACCTGAGACCCAGGCATGTGCCCTAACTGGGAATTGAACCAGCAATCCTTCAGTGCAAGGGACCATGCTCAATCAACTGAGCCACTCAGCTGGGCACATGATTTTTTTCATCATAGATTAGTTTTGTTTGTTCTAAAACGTCATATAAATAAAGTCATGTTATGTGTACTCTTTTGTGTCTAGCTTCTTTCTCATAACATAATGTGAGATTCATTCCTGATGTTGCATGCATTGGTTAACTCCTTTTTATTCCATTATGTGATAATACTGAAAGAATTATTTATTCTTCTGTTATAGTTTGTGGAGCGGTTTCTAGTTTTAGCAATTATGAATAAAGCAGCTATGAACAATCTCGTATGATTCTTTTTATGGACATATGCTTTCATTTCTCCTAGGTAAATACTGAGAAGTGAAATTGCTGATTCATAGGTAGCTTTTGTTTTAAGAAACTATCAGATCTTCATCCAAAGTAGTTGTACCATTTAACATTCTTACTAACAATGTGGGAGAGTTTTGATTGCTCTACATCAGGAGTCCTCAAACTTTTTAAACAGGGGGCCACTTCACTGTCCCTCAGACCGTTGGAGGGCCGGACTATAGTTTTAAAAAAAACTATGAACAAATTCCTATGCACACTGCACATATCTTATTTTGAAGTAAAAAAACAAAACGGGAACAAATATTTGTATTTGCATGTGGCCCGTGGGCCGTAGTTTGAGGACCCCTGCTCTACATCCTTGCCAACATTTGATGTTGTCCATCTTTAATTTTAGCTATTCTGGTGGGTGTATGTTTGTGACTCATTTTGACTTTATTTTGTATTTCCCTGATGGCTAATGTTGTTAAGAACTTTTTAATATCATTCATGGCCATCTGTTTATCTTCCATTGTGAAGTGTTTATTCAAATCTTTTGCCTATTTTCAAAATTAGGTACTTTCTACTATTGACTCGTAGGGGTTCTTTATATAGTCTGTGTGTAAGTCCTTTGTCAGATATGTTTTACAAATATTTTCTTCCAGTCTGAAGCTTGCTATAATCTTCTTAATGTTGTAATTTGATGAGAAGTTTTTAATTTTTATGAAGTCCAGTTTATCAGTCTTCTTGTTGTTAATCCTCACCCGAGGATATTTTTCCATTGATTTTTTTTTTTAGAGAGAGTGAAAAGGAGGGGGAGAGACAGAGAGAGAGAAACCTTAATGTGAGAGAGACACATGGATTGGTTGCCTCTCGCATGTGCTCCCACCATGGGGCCTGCAACCAAAGTACATGTCCTTAACCAAAATCAAACCCAAGATCCTGCCCTCCACAGGTCGACGCTCTACCCACTGAGCCAAACCAGCTGGGGTGAGCTTATCGTTATTGCTTTCTATGATCTATTTTAAGATAACTTTGCCTACACTCATGTCCCACAGATATTCTCCTGTTTTGTTGTAGAAGCTTTATGGTTTTAGCTTTTGATAGAGGCCTATGATCCATCTCACATCAACTTTTGTGAATGATGTGAGAGAGAGATTAAAGTTGTTGTTTTTCTATTTGGATATTCAGTTGTTTCAGCCCCATTCATTGAAAAGACTTTCATCTTCCCATTGGATTGCTTTGGTGGACTTTATAAAAAATCAAATGGTTGCTTAATTGGGATCTATTTCTGAGTTCTCTGCTCTATTCTATTGATCTGTTTATTGTTTTGATAGTGACACAATGTCTTAATTGCTGTAGCCTTATAATAAATCATGAAATCAGGAAAAGTAAATTCTCCAGTTTTGGGTTTTTTTTTAAAGATGCTTTGGGTATACTAGGTCCTTTGCATTTTCATAAACTTTTAGAATCAAACATGTCAATTTCTACAAAAGCATCTACTGGAATTATAATTGAAATTGAGTTGCATCTAAAGATAACTTTGGAGATAACTGACATCGCAACAATATTGAGTCTTCCAATCCATGAATTCTCCATTTCCCTAGGTCTTCCTGAATTTCTCTCAGCAATATTTTGTAGTGTTCAGTGCAGACATTTTACACATATTTTGTGAAAATTTTTCCTTAGTTCATGTTTTTTTTAAATTATTCTTTATTTATTAAGTTCATTGGTTTATGTTGTTCATTATAATCCACAAATGAGGGAGACCATGTGGTATTTATCTTCCTCTGACTGACTTATTTCACTTGGCATAACGCTCTCCAGTTCCATCCATGCTGTTGCAAATGGTAGGAGTTCCTTCCTTTTTATAGCAGCGTAGTATTCCATTGTGTAGATGTTTCACAGTTTTTTAATCCACTCATCTGCTGATGGGCACTTAGGGTAGTTCATGGTTTTTATTGATGCTATTGCAAATAAAGATGTTTCCAATTGTTTTTTTGATTGCTGGCAGCAGAGCTGAGTGCCGGATTCATTTGCTGCCGCAGCCAATACAGGCCAATATGTCAGAAGAGGGTACCATATATGTCCCTGTTCCACCCAGTTACCTGCTGATAAGCTATGTCCCTCAGACACTTGGTTTTGACAAGCAGCCAGAAGCAGATGGGAGAATACTGAAGGGCTTTCTCAGGCCCTCCGAGCAGCAGGGGCCCCCCCGGCCTGGCTTCCGGTTCTCCCTCGGCCAGGCAGGCATCAGGCTTTTCCCGTTGATGGTTCCCAAAGAGGCTCGCCTTTGGCACAGTCCCTCTGTCTCCATCCCCAGCAGACGGCTTCGAGAAGGAAGGCCAGAGGCCGCTGGCCCCGCTCCAGATGCGGCCAAAGTGCCTGGAAGGCTTCCAGAGCCTTGCATTGTCTTTCAGATGCATCCCTGGGGACGCACAGCTCTGCACCCATCCCTGCTGGCCCAGCCCCTGGCAACCACCACTCTGCTTCCTGGTCCTGTGAGCTGGACCAGCCCGGGCACCGTATGCAAACGGAATCACCCACTCCCTGCCTTTCTGTGTTTGACTTTGTTCACACAGCACAGTGTCCTCCAAGTTCATCCATGCTGCCGCGTGTGTCAGAATTCCCTTCCTCTTTTGGGGAATAACATTCCCGTGTGTGTACCACATTTTGTTTATCCATTCCTCCGTCCAGGGACGCCTTTGCTCCCACCCTTTTGCTATTATGAAGAATGTTGTTAGGAATATGGGGTAGAAATGTCCCTCTTCCAGATTCTTGTATCTTCACGTTTTTATTTTGTTGTTGTTTCTTTTTAATCCTCACTGGAGGGTATTTTTTCCATTGATCTTTAGAGAGACAGTGGAGGGGAAGGAGAAGAGGGGAAGAGAGAGAGGAGAGAGAGGGAGAGAGGGAAACAGCCACGTGAAAGAGACACATGGACTGGTTGCCCCCCACAGGCACCAATCGCTGGGGATCGAACCTGCAACTGAGGTCCATGCTCTTGACCAGAATTCGAACCCTCTGGTCTGCAGGCAGATGCTCTAACCACTGAGAAACCAGGCTAAAGCTCTTGATGTTTTTAAAGCATATGAATGTGTTACTTATTTGGAAAAATAATAAATTACATTAAAATTTCTAAGGATGAAATACAAATCCATAGGAATGGAAGTTGTACTGTTTCCTCCCATGCCCCCTTGGGGAGCCCCAGCACAGCTTCCAGGGCACATTTGTCTGCGGGTCTTGCTCCCTACCTCCCACAGGCCAGGGCTCTTGATGTTTTTAAAGCATATGAATGTGTTACTTATTTGGAAAAATAATAAATTACATTAAAATTTCTAAGGATGAAATACAAATCCATAGGAATGGAAGTTGTACTGTTTCCTCCCATGCCCCCTTGGGGAGCCCCAGCACAGCTTCCAGGGCACATTTGTCTGCGGGTCTTGCTCCCTACCTCCCACTGGCTCTTCCCCCACATGCTCACAGGGCACAGCCAGCCCTGGCGGGGGGAGGGGGGACGGACTGGCAGGGGTCCGCTGAGAAGGTCTCTTAGTCCTGGGCAGTGGCTCAGCTCAGCCATGCCCCTGCCTGCCCGCCGCCCACCCCTGCCGGGCCATGGGCCAGGACACATTCCTGCGTGCAGCCTGCTGCTCAGCGGTGACTCGGTGACTCGCGGCCCAGGCAGCCCGGGAATGCCCGGCTCTTCCTGGGGCCCGTGGCGCCTGGTTTTCCTATTTAGAAACGCCTTTGCCGCCTCTGCTCCAACCCGCCCCACCTCCTTCCTGGTCCCCAGCGTGGGGGGAAGGAGGGAGGGGAGCCTTTGGACAAACACCCTCTATATGCAGTGACCCACAGGGCTTCGAACCGATCATGCTCCCTTCATCCCCGATTCCAGAATCCCCAAATGGCAAAACCTGACCCGAACCGACAGAGGCCAAGTTAGAGTCTTATTTATCCCGTTGAGTTTTGCTGCAGAAATGGACATGCCTTATTCCAGGAGGCTGTATCGGGCCCCTGGAGGTGCCCTATCACATACAATGTATGCTTTGAATTTTCTTTCTAAAATCGGAAAAATTGCCCTAGCCGGTTTGGCTCAGTGGACAGAGTGCCAGCCTGTGGACTGAAGGGTCCCGGGTTCGATTCCCATCAAGGGCACATGCCCAGTTTTTGGGCTCCATCCCCAGTAAAGGGGCCTGCAGGAGGCAGCTGATCAATGATTCTCTCTCATCATTGATGTTTCTCTCTCTCTCTCTCTCTCCCTTTCTTTCTGAAATCAATTTTAATATAAATAAAATAAAATCGGAACAATTCTGAATTCCAAAGCCCAGCGGGCCACCAGGATCTCAGGTAAACAAATGTGGATCTGTGCTGCGTTCCTTTTACTGAGCAGAGTCGGGCGCAGAGAGGTCTACATGGGCTGCTGGGTCTACTGAGCGAGTTGGTGCCTTCCTAATGCGCTCCCACAGGAATCCCCACCCCACCCCGTGTCTGTCCCACCCCCTCTCCTGGCCCTCCTCCGGGGAGCTTTCCTCGTCCACCCAGCCAAAGCTATCCCCCTTCTCGGCAAATGACTTTCCCTGTTGAGTCCCAGGCCCAGCCCGTGCCCACCACTTACGGGCATGTTGTTGGGAGGCAAGAGAGTGCAGGGACTACAGGCTGACATGAGGCTCCAGGTACTCAGGGCCCAGCCTTGGTCTGGCCGTTTTTCAGATGTGTGACACCGGGCAGGTGACTTACCCCTCTATGCCTCAGGTTTCTCATCCAAAGGGACATAATAATAATACCCCTCCCAGCACAGCGGTGTGACTCAGTGGTTGAGTGTCGACCCATGAACCAGGAGGTCACCGTTCGATTCTCAGTCAGGGCACATGCCTGGGTTGTGGACTCCATCCCCAACGGGGGGCGTGCAAGAGGCAGCTGATTGATCAGTGTCGATGTTTCTATCTCTCTCTCCCATTCTCCATTCCTCTCTCTCTGAAATCAGTAAAAACATATTAAAAAGAGAGAAATGTTGAATTAGGTGAGAGGCTTTTTACCATAGTATTTGCATGTGCCTAATCTTCTCTACTAGATGAAGAGCGCTTCAAAAGCATTCATTCACTTAACAATTATTTATCGGGCACCTACTATACGCAAGTCTGAGTTCCAAGCTTTGGGGGTAAAGCAGTGAACAGATCGGTCCCTCTCCTCAGGAAGCTTCTAGTCTGTCCAGGAAGGTGAGCATTAAACACCAAGTACCCAAGATGTTTCCTATCCACTGTGACAAGCCCCAAGAAGTCCTAGCTGAAAGGACAATCTATGATGGGGACTTAAGCCTTGAATCTTCCAGCTCCTCCCTCACACTCCTGCTCTCCTTGTCCCACCTGGCGGGTGGCTGGATGGTGGTGCTGGGGGAGAAGGGTTTGGGAAGATGCTCCTGGTCCCTGGGGAAGGAGGATTGCTATGGACAACGGTGTTCTTTCAGTGGTGCTGGCCCTCACAAAACTATCCACACTCTCTCCCCATCCTCACTGTGAACGGAACTAGGTGGGAGGTGGCAAGTGTAGTTGAGATCAAGGTGGATCTGGGCTGAATTCATGCCCTCATCTTTTTTTTCTTTTTAAATATATTTTTATTGATTTCAGAGAGGAAGGGAGAGGGAGAGAGAGAGAAACATCAATGATGAGAGAGAATCACTGATTGGCTGCCTCCTGCATGCCCCCCTACTGGGGATCAAGCCCACAACCCAGGCACGTGCCACTGGCCAGAATCGAACCCAGCACCCTTCAGTTTGCAGGCCGATGTTCTATCCACTGAACCAAACCAGCTAGGGCCACACCCTCACCTTTAGGAACATCCTCCTGTATGTTTGTCCAGTGAGCAGGCGCTGGGTGAGCGCTAAGAGAAACGATTTGAGGTGAATGATGTCTCTGGAGTCCAGGCGATCAGCTGGTGATGTCAGGGGAGAGGAACGCTTTAAAGATCAACTGACCTGACATTTAATGGATGAGGAAACTGAGCCCTCTAGAGGGAAGTGATTTCTGAAGGTCACACAGCTCTTTCCTGGTGGAGCTGCCACCAAAACTCAGACTGATTCCCAGGCCAGAGTCCCCACTGTCCCCCCACCCCCACCCCAGTGGTGTTAAAGCAGAAGGGTCCTGTGAGTTCACTGCCCTTCCCCCAACTGGGAATCCCCAAAAAGGGTCACCTGAGAGTACAACGGGCACCCCTCCTCCCACATCCCCAGGCCAGTTTCGGTGCATTTTCACGCCCCTGACCAGGCCTCCAGGTCTCTGCCTGCAGCTGAGTAGGGGAGCCACTGAAAGCCAACCTCAAGCAACAGATGAGAAAGTTGGCCTTGAAAAAGTTTCACTTCCCAAGTTTCACTGTGGTGGCGAGGATCTGGGCAGTGATATCTGGCATCCCTAATGCTCCCTCACCAGCTCCTCGCAAAACCCTGAGGAGTTTGGTCTGCGATCCGTCCAGGCTCCCGGAGTGCAGGACCCCAGTGTTAGATACCCACTCAGGTCCCCAGCCCTGGAGACAGGCTCCCTGAGCTCGCACACCCAAACCGCCAGAACCAGCCAGCCAGCCTAGCGGTGCCCGGTCCTCTGCATGCTCAGGCTGGGATGTCCCTAAGGGACAGGACACTCCTCTCGGTGCCCTCTCCATGCCCACATCTACTGCCCTAGGGAAGACCCTTCCCTGTCCTTCCTGGCAGCCTGCCACCACGTGCAGTTCTATGCCTGAGATGTGGACTCTGCCATCGGACATCCCAAGTTCACCTCCTGATGCTGCCTTTGCTCTTAGCTGTGTGCGGCCGTTCTAAAACACGCCCACCAATTCTTTGCACTCTGCCCATTGAGAAGTGGAGTCTGTGTCTTCTCTCCCGGAAGCTAAGCCAACCTTACAGACTATGGGGACGAAGGGTATGGCAGAAGGGTTGAGATGTGACTTCCAAAGCTAGGCTTTCAGGACAATCAACTTCCTTCAAGTTCTCAGGGACACTCACCCTTGGAGTCCTGAGCTGCCATGGAAACCGTGCAAGGCGGCCATGCTGTGAGGAAGCCCAGACCGTGTGGGGGTGCCTGGCCGACAGTTCCAGCCAAGGTTTATGCCAGCAGCCAGCGTCAACGGCAGACAGTGAGGGACGCTTCGTAGAGAGAAACGGATGAGTCAGGGGTTCCTGCGGGGGATTCTGGGAGCTTCTCAATTAGGACCCAGCTGACAGGTGAAGCCTGGACTGGCCTAAATCAGACTTAAAGGCCCAGAACTCAGAAGTTCTGAGATGGATGGAATCACGGGGCTACACTCCTCTACTCCCTGACTCTGGGGGTTTGCCCCCCGCGCCACCCTCATAAGCTAGCACCCTGGTCCCTATGGGCTCCAGCCCAGACACAGTGTTCTCACGGTCACTGGATTGGGAGGGGTCAGAGGTCTGGACTGTTAAACCACACCAGCTCTCCAATCTATGTTTTCTTTACTTCTTTATTATTTAGCTCTCTCCCCAAGAGAGTGTGAGCTTTCTGAAGGCAGGAGCTCACAGGAGTTTGTCTGCGTGGCAATCTGCATCTCCAGCACTTTCAACAGTGCCTGGCACATAGTAGGTGCTCAATGAACATTCCCTGAATAAGAAAATGGACGGATGGCCGAACCGGTTTGGCTCAGTGGATAGAGCGTCGGCCTGTGGACTCAAGGGTCCTGGGTTCGATTCCGGTCAAGGGCATGTACCTTGGTTGCGGGCATGTCCCCACTGGGGGACGTGCAGGAAGCAGCTGATCCATCTCTCTCATCGATGTTTCTGACTTTCTATCCCTCTCCCTTCTTCTCTGTAAAAAATCAATAAAATATATTTTAAAAAAAGAAAAGAAAAAAAAGAAAAGAAAATGGACGGACGGATGGGTGGTGTGAGGCCAGACCAGCTGCAGACGAGGCCCTGCTCCTCCTCTGTGAAATGCATGCCAAGATGAGGCCCACCTGCCAGGGGAGTCGGTGGATGACTTGAGAGGACAGACTAGTCTCCTGCCTAGTGTGCCCCTAACATGCCAGGGAGGGTCACTGGGCTTGTTGGCCTTGTAGGTTATCACCAGGCCTCTGCTGAGTCCCCTCTGACTAGAGACATATTCAGGCTTTCTGACCCCTTGGCCCAGGCTCCATGAGGACTGCCAACCTATGGGCATATTTGGGCTTCTGAGCAGGTGAGACACCTCCTTGGGGCTCCCATGGTTCTTCTCTCTCCGCCGCCACGTGAACCCCAATCCCAGCTCTGGCGCACTGATCATTGGTTGGTCTGTGAAACTCCAGGGTTTGGGGAGCCTCATCCCCGCTATCCCTGGTCTAGCCTCTCTCCTGCCTGGCGCTGGGAATGGATAATGAGGGGACTGAGTTGGTCAGAGCTTCCTCTGAGATCCCCTGATACCCCCCATTTGTCAGACTTTGACCGGAAACACCAGAGCCCGCCTCCATCACACCATAAGGATCACTGTTCTGTGAGAGCCAAGATGGTGGGTCCCAGAGCCAGTCTCTTCTCACTTCCCTCCCTGCCAGCCCCTGGCTGTCCCACCCCAGCTGCATCTCGTTCCCCTCATGTCCAGCTGTTTCCAATGGCCAGCCCTTTGCTCACGAGGCCCCTCCCTCTTAGAAAGGCTAACTATCCACCCATTCCTCACAACTTAGCTCAGCTATTACCTGATTCTGGCACGAATGTTAACGGAACACCTGCTCTGTCCCTGTCCCTGTCCCTGTCCCAGGCATTCAGCTGGGAAAACAGCTGAGGAAAAGGAGTGAGGTTCCTGCCCTTAAGGACCTTCCATTCTGTGGGTGGGATAGAGAGGGAATGATCAGCAATTAAAACATTAACCTCCTTCGGGAAGCCTCCCCTAAACCTCCCTCGCCCGCTCCAAACCTGTCGCCTCTCCTCTGACTGCCTTCAGGGTCCTGGGCCCTGCTCAACCACACTCACCACCCTGTACTATGAATCGGTGTCCGCACCTGTCTCCGCTTACACCGGGCCTCTAGTGACTTACAAAAGTTTAAAACAGTGTTCCTGTCTCACACAGTGAGTGCCTGGCTTAGGGAACCTGTGAAGCTACCAAGAGGTTAAACAGACGTTGGAGGCGCTCTCATGGGTGACCTATCCATATAGGGTGATAAAGGGAACTGGGATGGCTTGGGGACATCCCTAACCTTTGAGGCTGACGTCATGGTGATAACCACTCACCCGCAACACATCTCGTGTTGGCAGTTCTCCATAGAGATGGATGAGGTCCCTGACACGAGGCTGAATGTCTGATATCCTTATGAGCACGGAAAAGGAACCAGCCCTCCCTCCCCCAAGAAACTGCAGAGAAATTAGAATCATTCCAAGAAGTGTGCATTCTTGCATCTGGCAGGTATATATTGAGAGCCTTCTCTATAAGCAAGAGCCAGTCCCTAAAGGAATAGCAAGCCATACACACCATATGTGTTCATGGGTGGATGGTGCAGAGGGGGTGGGGTTAACCTCATGAGGGGTGTGGCATCTTATAGGAGCAGGTGCTTAAGCTGGGCACTGAAGGAATGAGAGTGTGATCACCAGGTGGAAGGGCATTCTAGGGGAACAGCATATACAGACACTTGGGGCGCAAAAACGTGTGAACAAGCAGGGCTTGTTTAGGGAGCAGCAGGCTTTATCTGTCACGTCCACCTTCTGTGCCCAGTGCTGGGCCATTTCATTTCACTGATCAAGCCCATCACCCTTTGAGGTGACTTATTGATGAAGAAGCTGATGCTTGGAGAGGCTGGATAACTTGTCTCAAGTCCCACAGCCAGTGGCAGAGCTCAGGTTCAAAGTCAGGTTCATCAGATTCCCAAGCCGTGCTCCTAAGCATCACCCTGAACTGCTCTGTGACATGATGCAGGAACTGCGGAGCCAGGATGACCATTTGTACTTGATGGTAGAGGGCATGGTGCTCTGAACACAGTGCCATTTGCACCCTACCTTCAAGAGAACTGTCATGTCCTCAGATTTTAATTTTTAAAAAATTTATTCCAGAGAGGAAGAGAGAGAGAGAGAGAGAGAGAGAGGGTGAGAGAGAGAGAGAGCTACTATTGCACTTTTTTATGCATTCATTGGTTGATTCTTTGTGTGTCCTGAGAATCAAACCCACAACTTTGGCATATCAGGATGATGCTCTAACCAACTGAGCTACCCATTCAGGGCCAGACATCCATTTTCTTAATGCTTGTGTTTAAATAATTCACTTTTTTAAAAGTTAAATTTAACCACATGATCTCACTCATTTGCGGATTATAGAGAACAACATAGACTGATGAAAAGGGACAGACCCAAAGACTGAGAAACAGCGATCAGGCTATCAATCCCCAGAAGGGAAGTAGGGGAGGGCGGGGGTAAGGGGAAGAGATCAACCAAAGGACTTGTATAAATGTATATGAGCCAAACCAATGGACATGGACAACAGGGGGATGAGAGCATGAGTTGGGGGGAGAGGAGAG
>NW_006300368.1:1432599-1441842 GCF_000327345.1 Myotis davidii
TAAATTTAAGTAAATTTTTCTTGACGCATAACATATATAGGAAGAAGCACACAAATAAATTGACTTTCACTCATATAACAAAAGTAACTTTTCACCCAGATCAAAACATAATATTACGAGCCCCTCAGCAGCTGCCCTTGTGCCTCCTCCCAGGCGCAGCCCCACAGGTAGCCAGTCTGAGCTGCACTGGGGTAGGCTAGGAATGTGCTTTAGACCTCCTGGCCATCCAGATTGCTGGTCATGCAGCTCTGACCCTCCCCTGACCTTTCCTCCCTGGCATTCGCTGGTCATAGGGTAGACCACCTTAGAGAAGGAACAAGGGTGGCCTCATACAATTCCCATGCGGGCCCTTGCATGACCAATCCCTTAAGCATTTAACCCCTAGGGATAACATCTAGGTCTCAGTTGTGTTTCAGCTCCAGGCTCAGAAAAGCAGCAAAACCAGACAAGTGATGCCACAGTTGACATCAGGGCCAACAGC
This sequence comes from Myotis davidii, assembly GCF_000327345.1. Lineage (NCBI taxonomy): Eukaryota > Metazoa > Chordata > Mammalia > Chiroptera > Vespertilionidae > Myotis > Myotis davidii. The sequence continues at coordinate 1,433,081 of NW_006300368.1, forward strand.
ATTGACTAATGACCCCCCCCCCCCTGAGCTGGTGCCGGCCAACCAGTGGAGACCATGACCTTAAAAGGACACACCTGGAAAGCTGATGAATATTCTATTGAGGTCCTCCCCTGGGACCTCCCCTAACATCCCCACCCTTCAAAGGACTGAGGACGCAGGCTCTCCCTCCCCGAGCCTTCACTCCTTTCCAGTCTCTCTCTCCTACCCCCAGCGCATTACCTCTACCTTCCTCTCTCCTAAGTTCCAAGGGCCCTTCTTTGGCCTCTGTAACCTGTTTCCTGAACCCATTTCTTTGATAGCTTCACTTCTCCTCCCTCTGTGACTTTTTAAATAAACTTTCTCTTACGTTTGAGTCTTGGCTCTGAATTCTTTCTTAGCCAGAACTCAAGTACCGAGGTGGCAGGAGGTCAGGCCTGACTCCACAGGTCTAACACCCGGTGCCATTTTCACTGCCGCCAACAGTAACAGCACAGATTAGTTTTGTTTGCTTTTGAACTTCATATAAATGGAACCAAAAAGACTGTTCTTTTTTTGTGCCTGGCTCAACACTTGTATAGTTTAATTTATTCATTCTCACTTTAATACAGCATTCCATTCTGTGAATAGACCAGAATGTATTTACCCATTCTACTGCTGTGATAGAGACGGTTTTAGATTTTGGGCTATCATGAAGAAAGCTGCTGTGACCATTCTTATGCATGACTCTTGGTGAAGAGTATTCATTTCTGTTAGAAGTATACCCAGGAGTTGAATTCCTGGGTCAGAGGGTAGGATGGGTGTGCTCAGCTCAGTAGATATGGCCAGTTTCCCAAAGTAGCTCTTATAAATTACATCTTCACTACCAGTGAGTCAGAGCTTCAATTACTCCACATCCTTGTGAACATTTGATACTGGAACTCTTTTTCATTTTAGTCCTGGTGGGTGGGTATACAAAGATATCAAGTTGTGGTTTTAATTCACATTTCTCTGATGACTAACGTAGTTGAGCACTTTTCATCTGTTTACTGCCACTTGTATATCCTCTTCTTATGAAGTGTTTAAGTCTTTTGCTCATTTTTCTTTTTGATTTTAAATTTTCTATTGGTTACTCTTATTGATAAGTAAGAGTTCTTTATATATTCTGGATGTTAGTTCTTTGATGGATATATGATTTGCAATATCTTTTCCTAAATAAATTTACTTTATGGAATATTACTACTATAAATAAGAAAACAATATCACATACCATAGAGAGTAGGTAACTGTGAAATAAATACAACAAGACAATGTTATTACATTCTAGCTAAAATACCTTGTGGCTGGCAATGTGGATAGAGTCCTGATTCCTGTTAAGAGATGAGCAGGTGAAAAATAGGCGTTATGGACATTCTAGCACCACACGGAGACTTTCTCCTTGATGTCTTCTAAAGGCTGGAAAGAATCAGAAAGGAAATAACTTTCTTATTATTCAGCTTCCTGTTCATTGTCTCAGACACCCTCTAACCCTTTATCCTTGAACCTTCTATAATTATGTCCTCTGCTACCCACTGTGTGAGGTCTACACTTGGGAAAACACAGCTGTAAGGGACATGGATGTAATGAGGGTTTTAACTAGGGGTTGACATACTGAGATTGATGTTTCAGAAAAATCACCCAGTTGGCAATGTGGATAAAAGCAAAAACAGAGGCGAGGACCCAAGTTAGAAGCAGCTGAACTGGTCCAGGTGCTATCAAGGGTCTAAATTAGAGGTGTGCCAGGGACTGGGGTGAGTGTGGGAGCTGGAAAGATGGGAGGTAGAATCTGGGCAACGTAGTGGCTGAGTGATAGTGGTGAGAGAGTAAAAGATGATGCCTGGGGTGACTGTGGGGTTTCTAAATTGGAGGACTGAGAGGAGAGAGGCAGCAAAGGCTGGAGAAGCACATTGTGCGGAGGGAGGAGATAATGAAATGAATCTGGGACGTGTTGAATTTGAACAGTTCACAGGACCTCAGAGGGAGAGTCTCCCATTCATTCATTTCATAAATATTTACCGAGCATGTACGGGTGCCAGGGGTGCAGCAGTGGATCATACAGATAAAATTTCTGCTCTAATGGAGCTTATCGTGGGAAAGATACGTAGTTGGAAAAACACATACGGACAAGGACTGTATGCACGGGACTCAGGGCTCTGGGCTGTGAGGTGGATGGGGGGCCCTTTGGATCAAGGACAACAGGTAAAGCTGTCAGTGTAGGTGAGCCAGGCAGAGGGGAGGGTGGAACACCAGTGTTTAGAGGTGGGGGGAGGGGCAAAGAAAGCCACCCAGGAGTAATCAGAGGGGATGGAGGACAGAAGCCGGTCACAGGAGGAGGATGTCCAAGATCTGTCACCTGCTGCATTCATTCATTTATCCAAATCGGGGCATGAGGCTCTGGGGAGTAAGAGAGGAATGAGAAGTCGCTGGAAAGGCAGATTGTAAACTACAAATTGTTAGCAAGGCCACATGAAACAGATTCTCTTAAGGAAGTACAGGCATCAGGTGGGAGCACAGAGGATGGGAACGCACGCCTTTAGCCCACTCTGCGCTGGGCACTGGGGAAGGCTTCTCGGAGGAGTGGACATGGAGCTGGAGAATAGGTGCAAGGGCCCTTGACAGAGGGGAAGGGCTTGAGCAAGGGCGTGGAGGTGGGAAGCTGCAGGGCACGTTCTGGTAGCGGGGCATCCGCAAGCACCTGGGAACAGGGAGCCCGAGATGGCAGAGTGAAGATCAGGCCTAGAGAGGGGGCTGAATTCGGAAGGCGATGGGGCAGCGCGGGTTTGGAGGAGAGTGGGCACTCGGAACACCGCAGCAGAGCCCCTCGTCTGGCCCTAAGGTTAGCAGGTGTCCGGGGCCAGTAGGGGCCCACTCTGCTCGCTCACAAATGCCAGCTCTACTCAGCGGGCGGCGCGGGCAGGAGGGTGCGGTGGTGCAGGGAGGCAAGTGAGAGAGGGCTATGCAGAAGCGACAGGCCGGTGACAAGCTCCAGGGTCTTGGGAGCGTTCTCTTAGGAGAAGTGGGCAAGGACCTGAGGGCAATCCTCAGGGATGAGGAAGGATGGACGGGGCCGAGGCGCCAAGGCCCAGTCTGGCGGCCTGAGCTCAGAGACACCCTCTGAGCGTGAGCCCTGGGCTGGCGGGGTGGGGGTTACCGCACCTCGCCAGCCCACCTCCTCCCGGTCCTGGCCTCACCTTGCCTCCTCCTCCACTAGACGTCGTCAGCCTGCTCCCCCGGCCCTGGAGCTCAGCGCTGCACTGGAACTTGGGGGCTGGGCTCCGGAGGGGTACAAGACTCCGGGGTTCTCTTGATTCCTGCGCACAGCAGGCCCAAAGCTCCCGGAACCCTCTCTGTGGTTCACTGTTGAGAGTCAGCTCTTGGACAAAAGGCCTCTGGCGCCCTCTACTGGCGGCTCTGCGTCAACAATCCGATCGCTCGCTCCCCGTGGCCAACCCTGACCTTAGGGCCTGAACACATCTGGGGCCACGGTCAGCGGTAGGGAGGTATGCAGACGCCAGCCAGGACGGAGGTCAGGCTTGTGATATTTGCCTGGATTCCTAGCTGGTCTCCCTCCTTCCTCCCTCCATGCACAGCTGGGAGAGTCTCTCTAAAAGCATATTTGTGGACGCCCGGCCTGCGTGGCTCAGTGGCTGAGCGTTGACCTATGAACCAGGAGGTCACCTAGGTCACCGTTGGATTCTGGTCAGGGCACATGCCCAGATTGCCGACTTGATCCCCGGTGGGAGGCATGCAGGAGGCGGCCAATCAATGATTCTGATCATTGATGTTTCTATCTGTCTTTCCCTCTCCTTTCCTCTCTTGAAATCAATAAAAAATAATTTAAAAACCATATCTGAGGAATACTACTTAGCAATAGCAAGTAATGAACTATTGATAGCTGCAATGACTTGAATGGATCGTAGAGGCATTACTGGTATGCTGAGTGCAGAAAGCCAATCTCAAAAGGTACATATTTTATGATGCCATCTATATATCGTTCTTGAAATGACACAATTATAGAGATGGAGAGCAGACAAGGTTGCCAGGCAACCTTGGGAAGGGGGGAAAGGGTGTGGCTATAAAGGGGCAGCATAAGAAATTTCTTTTGAGGCGATAGAACAATTCTCTATCTTGACTGTGCTGGTGGTTATATAAATCTATGCGTGTGATAAAATGTCATGGAATTCAACACAAAGACACACAAAAGAATGAGCACATCCACAAAATGGTGAAATCGAGTACGGTCTGGAGCCTAGTTATTGTATAGTGCCATCTTTCCTGGTTTTCATAATGCACTACAGCAGTGGTTCTCAACCTTCCTAAGGCCGCGACCCTTTAATATAGTTCTTCATGTTGTGGTGACCCCCAACCATCAAATTATTTTCGTTGCCACTTCATAACTGTTATGTTGCTACTGTTATGAATCGTAATGTAAATATCTGATAATGCAGGATGGTCTTAGGCGACCCCTGTGAAAGGGTCGTTCGACCCCCAAAGGGGTTGCAACCCACAGGTTGAGAACCGCTGCCCTACAGTTTTGTAAGCTGTCACCACTGGGGGAGGCTAGGTGATGGGTACAAGGACCTCTCTGTACTACTTATGCGACGACTTCTTTTTAAAAAAAATTATTGAATTTATTGGAGGTAACATTGGTTAATAAAATTATACAGGTTTTGTGTACAATCATCTATACATTGTATTGTATGTTCACCACCCAAAGTCAAGTCTCCTTTCATCACCATTTATCCTCCCTTCACCCTCTTCTACCTCCTCCCAACCCTCTGTCCCTCAGGTAATCACCATATTGTTGTCTGTGTCTATGAGGCTATTGTTGTTTTTGCTTAATTCCTTCACCTTTTTCACCCAGTCTCCCTACCCCCTCTCCTCTAACAGCTGTCATTCTGTTCTCTGTATCTATGGGTCTGTTTTTATTTTGTTTGTTAGTTTATTTTGTCCATTAGATTCCACATATAAGTGAAATCATATGGTATTTGTCTTTCTCTGACTGGCTTATTTCGCTTAGCATAATGCTCTCCAGGTCTATACATGCTGTCGCAGAAGTAAGATTTCCTTCTTTTTTACAGCTGAGTAGTATTCCACTGTATAAATGAACCACAGCTTTTTTTTTTTAACCCAATTATCTACTGGTGGGCACTTGGGCGGCTTCCAGATCTTGGCTATTATCAATAATGCTGCAGTGAACACGGGGTGCATACTGTCTTTCGATCAGTGTTTCGGGTTTCTTGGTATATATTTCCAGAAGTGGAATCTCTGCGTCACAAGGCAGTTCCACTTTTAATTTTTTGCGGAAACTCCATACTGTTTTCCACAGTGGCTGCACCAGTCTGCATTCCCACCAACAGTGTATGAGGGCTCCCTTTTCTCCACACCCTCACCAGCACTTGTTTGTTGATTTATTGATGATAACCATTCTGTCAGGTGTGAGGTGATATCTTATTACGGTTTTCATTTGCATTTCTCTGGTAATTAGTGACATTGAACATCTTTTCATATGTCTATTGGCCATCTGTATGTCCTCTTTGGAGAAGAGTCCATTCAAGTCCTTGGCCCACTTTTTAATTGTATTGTTTGTGTGTTCTTTTGGTGTTGAGTTGTATAAATACTTTATAAATTTTGGATATTAACCTTTTATCAGATGCATTATTGGTGAATATGCTCTCCCATTCAGTGGGTGTTCTTTTCATTTTGTTAATGGCTTCCTTTGCTGTGTTAAAACTTTTTAGTTGTAGGTAGTACCATTTTTTAAAAAAATTTTTTTCCCTTGCCTGAGATATATCAGAAAAAATATTGCTTTGAGAACTGTTCAAGATCTTACTGCCTATGTTTTCTTCTAAGAGTATTATGGTTTCAAGTCTAACATTTATGCCTTTAATCCATTTTGAGTTTATTCTTGTGTATGGTGAAAGAAGGTGGTCTTGTAATAGTGATTGAAAAAAACATAATATACAAATCAGGTAGTAATTATATAAAATAAATCGTACTAACAAACTCATAGGAAAGTCAGGTAGTAAAAGAGGCTTTATGAAGGTTCCTGCAGCGGGCTGTGGGCCGTGTATACTGCACACGTCTCCTTTTATCATCATAAGAAGCCTCTGAGGTGTGAATGTCTCACACTGAGCTGACATTTCCTAAGACATCCCTGCCCAGGGATCCTCTTGCCTGTTGTCCAGCGGGTACCACAGAGCCCCCTATTGGGGTACACAAGGCCTTGCACACTCTGCCCCTGCCAGCCTCTCCCACACCCATGCCTACAGGATCTCCCGGCTCTAATCATGTCTTTAGATGTGTTCTCCCACAAGCCTTCCTGCCTCAGAGCCTTTGCCTATGTTGTTCCCTCTGACTATACACTCTTCCCTTAATTCCTCTTCATTCTTTAGTGTTTGGCTCAGATGTGGCTTCTGCAGAGACATCTCAGGTCCCTGGGAGACAGTCACACTCCAGCGACACAGCTTCAGAGGACCCTGTGCCTTTCCCTAGCTTTTCTATAAATGTACTTAACCAAGTCGTCAGGTGTCAAGTTCCAAACCTTACACCTGGATGCGGGGGTCCCTGCCCTACCCTTCCCTGGATCCCATAGGATGAGGAATCTGTGGGGCCCTCTCAGAGCCTAGGCCCTTTCCTTTAGACCACACTCCTGATGCACGGGACCCCCAAATCCCCTGCCCAAAGGCCCCAGGCCCATTCCCTCAGGGTGGACCGGGTGGAGTGGCCATGGGGAAGCGGGTTGTAGGGGGTGTGGCAGGTTGCACTCATGGACTGGAGTGTCCACATATGTGCACATGACCTTCTCCTTGCAGGATGGGCCTTGGGGTGGGAAGATACAGGGGGCAGGCTGAGAGCAAGTTTACCTCAGAACCTGGCCTTCCAGGTCAGCATGAAAGTATACCTGCCAAAGTAGGAGAACAAAACGTATTTTATTGAACAGTCGTTAGCTTGATTTGTAAGTTTACAGTATCTCGACGGGTGTGGCCTCCACGTGTACTCTTGCCCAAGCCCCGCTGGCATCAGGGGTGGGCTGGGGGCAGCCTCACCCACCGGACCAGAAGCTCCACCAGGGAGGCAACGAGCGGCACTCTGCTCCAGAGCAGTGTCTGGCACAGAAGAGCAGGTAATAAATATTGGCTGTGAGAGACGAACAGGATGATCCAAGTGCAACGCTTGGCATGGTGCAAATGTCAATAAATATTAGCTATTATTGCTTGTGGAGTGAGCGAGCGGGTGGGAGAGGCAGGGAGGTGAGACCCATAAACTGATGTGGTCTGTGCATGAGGAAAGGGGGCTGCTGACCCCGGGGTCCACACTGCCTTTGTGGGGGTTACACTCCCCTCCCCTCCATCCTGCAGGCCTCTCCCAACTCTGAGTGGCAAGGCAGCCACCAGGGAGGCATACTTGACAGCCAGGTACTGAGAGGGGCTCCTGCTAGTGCCACTTCCCCTCCCCCAGGGAAGAACAGCTGGGCAGGCTCCCTCTTCACCTCCAGGTCCAGGCGCTCACCTCCCCAGGCCCAGACAGAACCCACCCAGCTTCGTTTTTTTTTTTTTTGCTTTACCCATCAATCCCTGCTGCGGTGAGGGGGTAGCTGAAAGGACTGATTTTACCCCACCATGAGGCTGTGCTTTGGTAGAAGGGGAGCTTGAGCTGGGGAGTCAGATCACCCACTGGACCCTGAACAAGTCACTTTGCCTCTGCAAGCCTCGGCTTTCTCATCTGTAAAGTGGGATCGTGTGTGGAAATGGTGCATGTCGGGTGGCAGATGCCAGGCACACATTTACCCAAGGGGAAGACCCCTGGCACAGAACATAAGTGGGTCAAGGAGGGCAGAGGCCCGGAACCGCAAACAAGAAAGCAGGCGAAAACTGTCCACAGCCAGCCAGTGGGAGGGCTGGGCAGAAGTTCCTTCCTGGCGCCTGAGGGAAGGCAGGTTCAGCTGCCCGCACTGGAGGCCCGGGTCAGTCCTGTTTCGGCCGCAGGGAAGGTGCTTCATGACGGGCACAGTGCCAGCCCACAGGGTCTCTGTTAAGGCCTCAAGCCTGCAGAAGCCAGGAAGCCCCTCACCCAAATTACTCCTTGCAACAAGGGGCTTGGGCATCCCAGAAACAACCCTCACCGCCCCCGCCCCCCACGACATTCTCGTGTGCGCGCCCGCGCACACACAGGAGGTGGCGCTGTAATAAAGAACAGAACCCAACTAACCCCAAAACAGGACAGGTGAGGGGAAAATCACATATTGTGAGCTACCCACCAAGGGTCACCATACCCTCAGAACTGAGGGCGCAGAATTCCCCGCGGCCTGCGGACCGGGGGGAAGTGGAGGGTCTCTGAAATCGAGTCTAGCCGCGTGGCAGGACACACGTGGCCAGCGCCGGCGTGGGGGTCAGTGCGGCGGGAAGATGTCGGAGCACTGCTGCAGGATGAGCTCCACCACCTGGTTCTGGAACACCATGGTCATGGGCATGCTGGCTTCCTCCGTCTCGGGCCGCAGCAGCGTGGGCCCGAACACGATGGCCACGCTCTGCACGGACATGCGGTTCTGTTCGCCGTACTCAATCACCCTGCAGCGGCATGGGGTGCAGGGGAATCAGGGCCCAGCGATGGGAGAGTGTGGGGGTCCCCGCAGGGCCCGCCTCCCCATCGCCACGGCCGCCCACTCACCGGCACAGGTGCTGGAAGAGGAGCCGCATGGTTTCGTGGTTGGGGGCGGGCAGCGTGTGCACCAGGCTGCGCACGAGGCGGCTGCGCTGGGCCTGGTC
>NW_006300368.1:1442495-1444900 GCF_000327345.1 Myotis davidii
CCCTTCTCCCGCAGCGACTGCAGCGTGGGCCTCTTGAGTAGGAACTTGAGGAGCTTCTGCCGGACCTTGCTCAAGTCGCTCTCCTGGACCCCAGGGCTCAGGACAGGAGCGGCTGCCGCGGGCAATGCAAGGGCGAGTCAGTCCGTGGCGCCGGGGTGGCCCCCCAGGCCCCATCCGGGTCACCACCCCCTCCAAAAGATTCCCTTCACCCCACCCCCCACTCCCCCATCCCCACGCACACCTGCTCCAGGCCGTCCCTCATCCTCCCGCCAGCTTCCCAGGCGCTCGCTGGACCCGAAGTCCACACTGCTGTTCTCGCTTTCCTCCTCCGGGGGCAGGTCTGCAGACTAGAACCACAGAGCTTCAGAGGCAGAGCCTTGCTGGCCTGGTGACCCCTGAACCCACAAAATTCACCCTCCCCTTAACCGGGATAATTCCCCTCATCTCCACCATGGGCCCTCAGAACATTCACCTTTCTTAGCTGCATGAAGCTCTCTAGGTGTTGGGAGGCAGTACTCCTGTTCTGCCCTACCCATGTCCCAGTTCCTGCCCGGGCGCCCCACCCCCACCCCTTTTCCATATTTTTCTCAGCAACTCTGTACACTCCACTAGGTTAGGATTCCTCAGTATGTGGCTCCCAGTTCTGAGCTTGCAGTTCTAGCTGGGGCCTGAGCCAACAACCACACCAGAATCACCTCCCTGGATCTGGATTCCTGCCTCTAATAATATAGCCAAATGCCGCACCCAGTGTTGGGTCCTAGGGGATTTCAAAAAGCCCCAGGTTGTTTCCAGGTGAAGGGAAGCGTGGGCTCAGCGAAGGGAATCGCTGTCAGAGGGGGACTATCCCATCTCTACTTATGCAATTGTTATTTTGAACCTAAAAGTGGTAGACTCTTCAATTCAACCCTTAAAAATTTTATCTTCTAGTTTCAGCCTGTCATTCCAGCCTGAAGATATTTCTCAGATAGTTTCTTTTCCTTCTGCGCCCCTTAAAATGGGACATTCCTCTAGGATGTGCCTCCACCCCGACCTGAAGAATCAATCCTCCTGCAGGGCCAACCTCAGAGGCTGGTTCATATAAGAAAGGCTGTTTCTTCAGCAGCCCTCTTGCCATCCAGTCATAAGGATGGGAGGGATGGGGGTGGGGGTGGGGCTTCATCTGCAGGGAGGGGCACTACCCACTGGTGCCATGGAGCTCCCAGTGCCTGAGTAGAGGACCCCGCCCACAGTGGGCACAGCTGCCCTGCACACTGGCTGGCCATCCCCGCCTACCAGCCCTGGAGGCCCCAGGCTCTGCCTACCAGTTCCTGGATGCCCTGGGCAATGGCCTTGTGCCAGGTGCTGATGATGGCCTCCGAGTCGTGCTGGATTAGGTACTCTGAGCCGTCTTGGCTCCGCAGCTGGAGAGACACAAGTCATGGCTGAGTTTTGTCCCCCAGAGACCCCTCCTACTTCTCATCACCCTCCAAGGCCAAGGACTGGGGAACTCAGCTCCCGGAGAGAAAACTGCAGAATCCATGATGCCAGGAATACTGTGGGTGGATCCCTGAGGTGGGGGCAACTTTAGCTTTGAGCCCTGAGAATTCCAGACCCAATTCTCCCCAGGCACCCCCTTCTTGGGACTTGCCTAGTTTGAGCCCCAAGCCTCAGTAAGCCCCCTTTCTGTCTCTCCACCCCCACAACTCACCTCCAGCACATTCTTCTTGCTGGATTTGTCTTTGGGGGCCCAGGCAAGAGAGGCCCCCTTCAGCTCCACTGTGTATTCAGGGGTCGAGAGCTTAGGAGGCTGCCGCTGTGGGAGAGGGAAGGAGAGAGCCTTCAGCTTGGACAGGCCTGCCACCGGAGCCTGACTCCAGTCCACCAGCCCCCTTAGCTCTAGTGCCAGGATGGGGTCACAGCTCTGGGAGAAGGGGGCCCAAGGGTTTCTGGAACCCAGAGATCCTGGAACTTCTTAACCACAGAACCTGCAGGCTGGTGGGTCCTTTGCTGCCTGCCCTCCCAGGAGAGGAAAGGAAAAAAGTGTGCAGCCCCCATCCCTGCAAACAGGGACCTACTCCCCAGCTGCCTGCCCGCAAGGACAGCTCCCCATGCCCAGAATGGCTGCAGGTGCTGGTCCTGGGGTAAATCTGCTGTTGTCTTTGCCAAAGGCCTGGCTCACTGGACATTTATGTTTCCACTGTCTCAGAACTGGCCTTTGACAAGACAAATCAGGTCAAGACCCGCAGGAGTCAGGAGCAGACGGGGTGATCCCTGCCTTGGGGGCCTGGGGCTCACCAGGCCGACTGCAGCTGAGGTCCTCGAGTCCTTGAAGAACGTCAGGATGCCGCCCTCCAGCACCGTCCAGGAGGTGCTCCAGTGCTTCTTCCTGGGTGGGGATGGGAAATGGGGGGGGGGGGGGGGGGGGG
>NW_006300368.1:1444915-1450052 GCF_000327345.1 Myotis davidii
GCTTGGATTTGGCCCTGGGCTGAGGCCTCCTTCCCACCCCGGGGAGCAGGACACAGAGCTTAAGAACACAGCTTGGGGCCTCGCCAGAGTGGCTCAATGGTTGAGCGTCAACCTCTGAACCAGAAGGTCATGGTTCGATTCCTTGTCAGGGCACACGCTCGATCCCCAGTGGGATCAATGATTCTCTCCCATCATTGATGTTTCTCTCCCTCTCCCTCTCCCTCTCTCTCTGAAATCAATAAAATATTTTTTAAGAAAAGATCACAGCTTGGGGACACCCGACTGCGAGAGGTGGACCCTTTATCTCTCCGTGCCTCAGTGTCCTCACAGGACCTCTTACAAAGTTGCTCTGAGGATGAACAGAGCCTGGCATAGGGGCAGTGCTCAGCGAATGTCGTCACTAAGGCCCACCCTGCCCTCTGTGGGGGCAGAAGGGCTCTCACCGGACCCGCTTTCCCTTGTCCACTGTCTTGGTGCGACAGAGCACGCCTGCCTTGTCCAGGGTCTTGATCTTAGAGAAAGAAGGGGAAAGAGGAGGCAGTTAAGGATGTGAGCCATGGGGGACCGAGGCTAGTCTCCCCCTCGGCCAGCAATGCCCCACAGGCTGGGCCTGGACCTCCATTGAACCCTCTTTGCTGCTGCTGATGGTGGGGTCCCTGCTCCCACAGCAGCAGCAGCAACAGAGATTTCCTCCCAGCTCCCATTCCGAACCACGTCTGGGCCTGAAATGACCCAGATCCAGGTTCATTCAGCCCAGGCTAGTGCTGGGGCTTATGGGGGAGACATGCCTGGCCCAGTTCCAGACCCCAGGACCTACACGCCCCTTCCCTTACCCTCTCCTCCGGAGGGCTGGCCTGGGCTGGGGTCTCACTGTCTTGGCTGGATTTGAGGATGCTTCGAGGGGCAGGAATTGGGATCTGGGGAGAAAGACACTGTCATATATAACCCCGTCCCTCCCGCCCCCCGCGCCCCCTCCTTAGGACTCTCCCTTCCCCAGTTGGTTACCTGGGGCAGGTCCCACCGAACAGAGGAGTCTTTGGGGTTGTAGAAGTAGGGCTTCCCATGTTGGTCCTCCAGCTTCACCCACTGTGGGGAGAGGGAAGGTCAGGGCTGCCAGTGGCCTCAAGAGAGGAGAAGAAAAGGTTCCCTCTAACCAGAGCCCAACATAGACCCAAGGAGTCCGGAGGGACAGGTGCAGGTGACACAGTGCCCTAGGCTGGCTTGGAGCCAGAGCAGGAGCCGAAGTTCAGTGTTACCGGGAGCTACTAGTGAGGAAGGGCTGGGGGTGTGTCCCTGAGACTCTCTGGGCCCCCCTGTCTGTTTCCCCTACCTGCTCTTGGGTAAACTGGTTGGTGTAGAGTGTCTGCCCCTCCGGGTCCATGTGGCATGACCAGCCGGGAGGCGTGACAAAAGGAGAGGCCGGCCCGGGCTCACTGAAGGAGCCTGAAGAGCAATAGTCCTCCTCGGGGTAACTGGTCAGTACCTCAGGGTAGTCTGTCTCAGGGGTGGGAGGCTGCAGGGAGTAAAAGACTGGGTCAGAGGCCCCTCAGAGCCAGCCCCACCCACCACTGGCCAGGCCCCGCCCCTCACCCCAAGTTCCCAGGATTGTGGGGAGGAGGAGGGGTCAGAGGCCTAGGAGCCAGCCCCACCCACCCAGCTCAGGCCCCGCCCCTCATCCCAAGTTCCCAGGATTGTGGGGAGGAGGAGGGGTCAGAGGCCTAGGAGCCAGCCCCACCCACCCAGCTCAGGCCCCGCCCCTCATCCCAAGTTCCCAGGATTGTGGGGAGGAGGGGTCAGAGGCCTAGGAGCCAGCCCCGCCCACCCCGCTCAGGCCCCGCCCCTCACCCTCTGGTCCTTGGGGCTGCGGGGGCTCAGGCCTGGCTGCATCTTCAACGTGTTGTCGTTGTCGTCCTCTTCCTCCTCCTCCTCCTCGGGCTCTTGGGCCTCCTCCTCCCAGACCTTGTCGCCTGTCACCGGGTTGTAGAAGAACACCCTGCGGCTCTCCTCATCCCAGTACTGACCCCACTCAGTCTCGAGGCTCTCGTGGCTGCCCACCGAGGACAGGGAGTGGGCGGGGCTGGTGGCGTCTTCCACAGCCTCGAAGGGCGAGTCCCAGGTGGTCACGCCGGTGTCTGGGTTGTAGTAGTAAGGCCGCCCGGTGTCCGTGTCCGTGTGTGTCTCCCACACCTGGCCGGGTCTGGGGCCCGCAGCGGCGACAGGTGAAGTGGTTGGAGGCTGTCTCTCTATGTTTGCATACACGGGCTCTGAGGTTTCATCCACCTGCGCAAGGAGGAGACAGGTCAGCTGCGGGTCACACAGTCCCGACTGGGCCACTTGCCACCTGGGTAACCTGCAGCAAGTCACCACACCTCCCTGCCTCAGTTCCCCCAGCTGTGAAATATCTGCCCTGTCGTTCTGGAAACTGTAGTGAATGAGGAAATGTTCTTGAAAGTGTTTTGTAATGTATGAAATGCCCCAGATAAGGTGGGGCAATGCCATGAATTATCTACACTAATGAAAGAGAAACATGCAAATTGGTGTCACTCTGCTATGCCCACCAGCCAATCAGAGTGACTATGCAAATTAACCCAGTAAAGATGGTGGTTAATTTGCATATGCAGGCATGGAGTGAAGACTGAAGATTGAAGACTGAAGATTGAAGAAGCTTGGCTTCTCCGCTGTGGCCGGACCAAAGGCCTGGGTCCCGGGTGCCGGAGGAAAACCGGTGCTGGCAGCCAGGGGAAGGAAGGCCTATTGCATGAATCTCTTTATGCAATGGGCCTCTAGTTTATTAATAACATATTGATAACCGAACTCTCCCAGCTGTGCACTCACAGAGGAGAATCAAAGGTTGGGCAGAAATAGAGAAATGGCCCCCTTCCCTGTCCCACTCAGGTCATATGGGACCAGGGTCTTGCTGCCTTCTACATCCCTCCCTCCCTCCTGGCCGGGAGCGCTCTGAGGCCAGGATCAGTACTGCCTCTGGATTTGGGATTAGACGCTCCTGGATGTGGGGTTTGCAGGCCTCTGAATCGACTCCAGACATGGAAAACACAGAGGACAGCCAGATGGGAGGGAAGAAGGAGGGGCAGCCCTAACCCGTTTGGCTCAGTGGATAGAGCATCAGCCTGTGGACCAAAGGGTCCCGGGTTCAATTTTAGTCAAGGGTGACTACCTTGGTTGCAGGCTCCTCCCTCGCCCCACGCCCTGGTCAGGGCTCATGTAGGAGGCAACCAATCCATGTGTTACTCTCACATTGATATTTCTCTCTGTCTTCCCCTCTCCCACTCTCCCTAAAAATCAATGGAAAAATATTCTTGGGTGAGGATTTTTTTAAAAAAAGGGGAGGAGGGGCAAAGAAAGGTGAAACCCCCCTCTCCCCGCAAAGGAAAGTGAGGCGGGCTAGAGGATTCAGTCACACAGAAGATAAGCCTGGTTATGCTTAACAGCCTCAAGGCTGCCTGCAGCCTGGCAGGGCAAAGTCTAAGCCTTTAACAGGCCCCAGAGGCAGCCCATCACCTGCCTGTCTTCCACCTTATTTCCTGCCACTCCTTGCTCCTGAGCTTGAACTTTAAGCTCCTGTAGCACCGCCCCCACCCTCTCTGCCGTGTCTCTTATAGGCCTCAGCTCATTCACAGACTGCCTAGGCCTCTCCCCATCCCTTTTCACCTGGCTGACTCCTAGTCCCTTAGGACTCAGCTCAGGTGTCAGGTTCAAGACCTTTCCCAAGGTTTCCCGTGTGCCCACCGCAGCCTTGCACCCTCAGCCCATCAGAGGGGTAGACAGCTACACTCTCAAACCCCAGGCAGCAGAATAGCACAAGGAGATTAATACTGTTTTCTAAGAATACAAAATGCTACAAGGGGAAAGAAGATTTCAAGATGATAAACTTAGCACAATTCCAATATTGTGTTTTTAGAAACAGAGGTATAATTACAGGGATTGGATTTGTTTTATTTAGTTTTTTTCTTTAAGCTTTTAATCCTCACCCAACTGAGCGTTTAGAAAGAGGAAGAAGTGGGGGCGGGGGGGCATGATGTGAGAGAGAAGCATTTACTGGTTGCCTCCACTATGTGCCCTGACCCGGGATCAAACCTGAAACCCAGGTATGTGCCTTGACCAGATATCAAATCAGCAACCTTTTGGTATATGGGATGACACTCCAACCAACTGAGCCACCTGGCCAGGGCCAATAAACTTAAAATTTATTTTTTATTTTAGAGATGGAGAGAGACAGAGAGGAGAGAGAGAGAGAGAGAAAGAGAGAGAGAGAGAGAGAGAGAGAGAGAGAGAGAGAGAGAGAGAGAGAGAGAGAGAGAGAGAGAGAGAGAGAGAGAGAGAGAGAGAGAAACATCAATGATGAGAGAGAATCATTGCTTGGCTGCCTCCTGCACACCCCGGCATGCCCCGGCGCCCCCCCTCACCCCCCACTCACTGGAAATTGAGCCTGCAACTTGGGCATGTGCCCTGACTGAGAATTGAATTGTGACCTTCTGGCTCATGGGTCAATGCTCAACCACTGAGCCACATCCTCTGGGCTAAACCGTTTTTTTAAGTCATAGAAGTTTCTCTGTTGCTGCGAGACCTTCACTAAGCTGTAAACTCCTCAAGAGGGGAAGCATGTCCTGCTCAAGGTGGCCTCTCCCTGAGCCTTAGGAGCCTACAGAAATGCTCACTTGTCCAACAGAGATCTCCTACTCTGCACCAGGCATGGTTTAGGCACGAGGAATGCGGCAGCGAAGAAATGGACACGAACCCCTGGCCTGGCAGCCTGCACACGTGTGCACATGGCGGGGGGAAGCGGGGTGATGTAAAATGCACAGCATGTCAGCGACGGTTACTGCTAACAAAAGAACAAAACCACTGCCAACGAAGGGGGTGTGGCAGTTGTACTCAGGGTGGCAGGTCCCAGGCACTTAGGGGGCAGGGAGAGCTGAGTGCAGCAGCTCATCACTCCTCTCCCTCCCCTACCAGCTCCTGCGCGGCTGAGACCACCCTCCACCCGCCTTCTCTTTTCTCTCCACTCACAACAGCCCTTTTGTGGCATCTTGTATTCCAACCACACCAGCCCCCAAACACAAAGGCACCTTCCTACCTCCGTGCCTTTGCTCCAGCCATGCCCGCAGCCTGGAACTCT
>NW_006300368.1:1450074-1451733 GCF_000327345.1 Myotis davidii
TCCTGCTCCTCATGGAGCTCCGCTCCCAGGCCTCACTGGGCGAGGCTTTCTCCCTCCAGAGAAAAGTCTAACCTGCTGTCACTCTACTCTGTTGGGGCTGACGGCATGCTGCCTTGGCGGTCGGTTCGTTGTCCACCCATCTACCTCCCTTCTCTGCCCCTAAAGGCATGCGTTTCTTAAGAGCAAGACGCAGTGACTGTAACTGACCATGGTCACCCCGCAGTGGGTGGTCCAATGCAGATCCACCCAAAGCACTTCCTGCTTGAGTACACAGGTCATTTCCCTACCAGACTTCAGCAACAAGCACACACCTGACACTGCAGGAGAGACCGGGCTTAGTCTTGAGCAAGAACTTCCTGAAAACGAGGTTCAAGCAAAGGAACCGGACACTCCTTGGGATGACAGGACGGAGGCAGCAGAGGAAGGTGAACGGCCAGACACACCTGCTGTGCACCCCGGCTAACCCCGGGACAGGGGCTGGAAGGGCGCATGGGCAGTGGACCAGCCAATAAGGAGCCAGGCTCTTTGGAGCAGGGATCTCCACCTGGCGAGGCTGCCGGCCTTGGCTCAGAGTCCATGGGGAGCCTGAGGCTGGTCGAGCTGATGGGAATGTTGCGCAAGGAACACTCCCCGCAGGTACAGAGGAGACCTGGGCGGTACAAGGTCAGGCCTCCAGCATGACGGGGCTGTCATGAGGAAGAGAAGACGCAGAATCATACTGTGGGGCTCCAGACTGCAGATCGGAGGTTAAATGGGGGCAAGGCAGTGTCCCTTTGAAGGGGGCACCTTCTCTGGATGGGGGCTGCCCCAGGGGGTAGTGAGGGGCCTTCACTAGAGGGCTGGAGGTGAGCAAGCAGAGCCCCAATTCCCCCTCCCCATCCCCCCCCCATAGGGATGTGGCAGTCCTGTGAGGAAGCTGGACTGCAGCAGCCCTGAGGCCCTTTCAAACTCTCGAACTCTACAGAGCCCCCAGTGCTAAGACGGAGGTACTTTCCCTTGTGGCAGAGTCTCAGCCGGGATCCAGGCCAGCTCCTGGAAGCCAGGTGGGCCAGCCCCTCCATGCCCCCTGGCCTTCCAGGGGGAGTTCACCCTCCCCGGTCAGAGCCGGGCTG
Organism: Myotis davidii; assembly: GCF_000327345.1. Taxonomy (NCBI): domain Eukaryota; kingdom Metazoa; phylum Chordata; class Mammalia; order Chiroptera; family Vespertilionidae; genus Myotis; species Myotis davidii. Next base: position 1,451,187 of record NW_006300368.1, read on the forward strand.
CCATCCCCACCCCCAACTCCTAGAGGCCCAGACAAGACCCAGGTGCAGCCTGTCTAGGGCACCAAGGGCTCTCAGGGGCCCAGTCACAGTCATCGGAGACACAGGGACACCTAGTGGGAAAGAGGAAGTGTCCTCCCGCCTCAGAGGACGGAGCTGAGAGGGGCCCAGTTCTCACCACACTCTGAGCTTCCCAGCCCCCAGCTCCTCTGGTCTTCAATGCCCACCCACAAGCAGGGGGCAGGCCTGCCTCTCTTCCCCCAGCTGATCACCACCCCTCAGCCTCTTCGCAGCCCCTCCCGGACGGCAAGGCCTCGGAGAAGGAAAGAGGAAAGAAGGCAGGATTCCCAAGCTCCGTGAGACTCCCTGCTCCGAACCCCAGCTCCCCCCAGCTCCCGACAGGGCCAGGGATGGAGGTCCACTGCTGGCCCCTTGACTCCATAGGCCCGTCTGCTACCCCCATCGGTGGCCAGGTTCAGCCCCCGATGCCAAGGTCCCCTACCTGCACCCGAAGGGCCCGGCTCGGCCTCCTGGTCAGTTTGGCAATCAC
>NW_006300368.1:1451901-1452418 GCF_000327345.1 Myotis davidii
CCCCCCCCCCATAGGGATGTGGCAGTCCTGTGAGGAAGCTGGACTGCAGCAGCCCTGAGGCCCTTTCAAACTCTCGAACTCTACAGAGCCCCCAGTGCTAAGACGGAGGTACTTTCCCTTGTGGCAGAGTCTCAGCCGGGATCCAGGCCAGCTCCTGGAAGCCAGGTGGGCCAGCCCCTCCATGCCCCCTGGCCTTCCAGGGGGAGTTCACCCTCCCCGGTCAGAGCCGGGCTGCCATCCCCACCCCCAACTCCTAGAGGCCCAGACAAGACCCAGGTGCAGCCTGTCTAGGGCACCAAGGGCTCTCAGGGGCCCAGTCACAGTCATCGGAGACACAGGGACACCTAGTGGGAAAGAGGAAGTGTCCTCCCGCCTCAGAGGACGGAGCTGAGAGGGGCCCAGTTCTCACCACACTCTGAGCTTCCCAGCCCCCAGCTCCTCTGGTCTTCAATGCCCACCCACAAGCAGGGGGCCGGCCTGCCTCTCTTCCCCCAGCTGATCACCACCCCTCCTTGGA
>NW_006300368.1:1452694-1468101 GCF_000327345.1 Myotis davidii
TGCTATCCCCATTGGTGGCCAGGTTCAGCCCCCGATGCCAAGGTCCCCTACCTGCACCCGAAGGGCCCGGCTCGGCCTCCTGGTCAGTTTGGCAATCACGTCCACCATCCTGTCCCCTCCGAGCTGCTGGGATGGAGCCCTGGGAAGCTTTGGGGGTGGAGCCACGGGGCACAACCCCGGCTGGCACAGGGCAAAAGGGAAACAAGAAGTGGCCTTGAGATGGTGGGAGGCTGAGCCTCCAGCCCATTTCCTGTCAGGGCTGCGGAAGTGCTGCATGAGGCAGGCTGCCTGAGGCCGGGTGTGTATGTGTGTGTAGGGTGGGGGGGCAGGGGGAAGAATGGGGAGATTTTTGTGTCCAGGGACACCGCTGGCTGCCTCACTCAGCTCTGATTACTGATGAGTTCTGACTCCTAGGCCCAGACACAGGCACGGAACGGGCTCCACAGAGGGCGCATGGGAGCAATGGTGGGGGAGGGGGAGGCTTCACAGATGGGGACAAGCCTGGGGCGGCTGGGTGCTGGGGCCTGAGCTGGCACAGGCAGGACAATGAGTGACCATCAGCTCCCTCAAGGCCCAGGGAGGGTGTGATGGGAAAGAGGAAGCTTTGTGCGGGTGGGTGTCTCAAAGAGGAAGGGGGAGGGGCAGATGTGGTATCAGAAGAACCCGGTCTCTGGATGGGTTTCCAGCACGTGGAGGGCGGGAAGGATCTGACCACATCACCATCTACCCGCCTGACCGCCTTGGTCTGCCTCCTCGAGGCATGTGCCGCCTCCGCCACGTGTCCACCTACATAAACAAGCTTGCCTGTGCCCCACCCCCACTCTCCCAACCCCAGGAGAAGGGGACAGGAACCAGCTCCAGAGCCCTACCCTAGGAGCTTCCTCCTGGCCTGTCCGCCCTTGACCCTCTCATGCACAGCGGACACAGCACGTCCCCAGTGAGAAGCAGCAGCCCCTCCTCCCACCCCTTGGGGACCATTTTGTTTTCACTAATCCCCTCAGGGGTGCTTCCTCCCCAGCCCCAAGTGCCAGGCAGCACCCTGCCTGCCCAACTGCCCGCCTTCAGGCTGTCTCCTAGGGGCTGTTCAGGTCCCAGTTTAGGCCCTGACCCCCACCCTCCCACCCTGGGTCCCAGACTTCCCATCTCTTACGCTCCCATTTCCGTCATCTTCCTGCCCCCAGACCTGGCTCTCCCTTCTCCCATGTTCCCCAGGCCTCTCCTCCCCTGCACCCACAATGGGCTCAGCGCAGAGACACCCAAGTAAACCCTGTGTGGTATGGATTTGGGGTCTAGGACACTTGGGGAACCACATCCAGAGCAAGTCTGGGGTCTATGCTCTACTCTACCCCAAAAGCTCCTGGACAGTCTCCTGTGCCCCGGCTCAGAACCCCAGAAGTAGACTAATCCTTCCCCGAGAGCCTGAAGTCCTCACATGTGTCACACACACATGACACACTACAGTACCCCACCCTGACACACACACACACACACACACACACACACACACAGGTCAACAAGAGTTATGGAGCCACGCCCAGGAGATGGAAACAGCTGTAAATTCCAGAGCAGCCAGAAACTCTGAGGCACCAGGGAGGGGCTGGGGTCCGGTAGGGGAGAGAGCAGAGGAGGGCAGGAGTGGGAACCCAGGCCTCCGGCTCCGTCCTGCAGGGGGAATTGGGAAGCAGGGTCTCCATGTGGCAGGAACCTGGAGTGACAGTAGAGGGGGCTGGGACCACACGAAAGGTAGCCAGAACTCCACCTGCTGCTTCCCACGGTAAGAGGCCTGGCCTGCACGGCGGGGTCCCCCAGCGAGCGGGCCCTGGCCCCACACTACAGCCACTTGCCAAACCCACACAGCTCTGGCTGCTCTCGATGACGGAGGTTGGCTCCTCAGGCCTCTTGCCTGGGCTTCTCCTCCCCCAGCAAGAAAAGGTGATGACCACAGTGGTTCCCCAGTGGGGTCCTCTTTTCTCAACCACACCCTCAAGCCTTGAGAGGTGCATGGTGGGGGAGGGGACAGAACAAGCCAACGGCACATCATCCATCTCTCCAGCCCTCTGGGCTCACCCCTCTCTCCAAAACCCGCCCGGGGGGGTTGGGGCAACTAGAGCAGGTGCAACCAGAAAATCCTAGCAGGTCTCTGGGGTAAGAGGCAAAAGAAAGACCCACAAACCCTCGACTGGGGAGGGGACAGGACCTGCTCTGCTGACTGAGCCTGCTCTGCGCCATCTGGGCCGAGCGGAGGGAGCGTTAGGATGAATGGTGATCTTTCCCGCTGGAAGCTTAGCCGAGTGCACAGAACTGTCCCTCCCCTGAGCACACCTGCTCCCGGGCAGAGTCCGGCCTCACTCGGTATCCACCCCAGCTCCACCCGTGTGCAGTGGGGAGGCTGGGTCGCCCGCAGGATCCGGGCCCTCCAGCCTCAGAACGCCCGGGGACCCACACAAGCCCGAGAGTCTGATGTCACCCGCCTGGGCAGGGGCCTGGGCAAGGCGTGTTGTGTCAAGGCCCAGGGGGCTCCGTGGAATCTGATCGCATGCAGGTAGCACGAGATTCCAAACCCAATGGCCCGCGGCGAGGCTTTCCGCCTGGGTTTGGGGCAGAGGCTTCATTCAATTAAAAGGAAAGAGGGGAGGAGCAGGAGTCCAGAAACTTGTGTGTTCTCGGCCTCGGCTTCTCTCTGGGCAACCTCTTGAATCTCTGGGGCTCCGTTTCTTTCTTTCTTTTTTTTCTATTATTGTTCATCCTCACCCGAGGATATTTTTCCATTGATTTTTAGAGAGAGTAGAAGGGAGAGGGAGGGAGAGAGAGAGAGAGAGATTGGTTGCCTCCCGCACACACCCCAACAGGGGCCGGGATGGAGCCTGCAATTGGGCCTCGGTTTCTTTATCCAGAGATTGGGCTGTCACTCTCTCCCGCTCACAGGCTGGTTTCTGTGAAATAGCCAGCAGCAGCCGGAGTTCCCACACCCACAGGACATGGGAAAGAGGGCAGGCTCTGCTCCCCGCTTCTGCATTTCTGCCTTTGGGTCTTGATGGCTCGCCCTTGGCTCTGGACTCTGCCCGAGCCTTTGGGTGACTTCACGGGGCTGCCTGCTTAGCCTGCTCCTGGGTGGAGGCCCCTCATGGCTCCCAGTCCCTGTGCTCTGAGTAAGGCTGGCAGCTCTCCGGCTACTAAGCTGGGAGGAGTCGCAAATGGTCGCCAAGGAAGTTGTCAAGCAAAGGCTGTGGTGATGGCAGTCTCGGGGGTGGGAAGATGTGATGGCGGCGGACCCTGCCCACTCCCTCAAATGTATCTGAACCTGTAGCCACCATTCCTTCTCCCTCCCCTAATGGGGAGCTCAGGGTCCTCCTGTCCCTGCCAACCCAATGGCCAGCCAACCTCATTGCCTCTCACTTGCTCAAAGGCTGCCTCACCTCGAATCTCCAATCCTTCCACCTTTGTCCCTTTGGCATTTCAGCAAATTCAAGGTCTCTCCATCTTTTTTTTTTTTATTGATTATTTTAGAGAGGGAGGAAGGGAGAGGGATCGGGAGATAGAAACATTGATGGGGGAGAAACATCTATCCACTGGCCAAACCGGTTTCGGCCATCTTTTTTTTTTTTATTATTGATTATTTTAGAGAGGGAGGAAGGAAGAGGGATCGAGAGATAGAAACATTGATGAGAGAGAAACATCAGCATTCGGCTGCCTCCTGCGTGCGCCCCAGAGGGGATCGGGCCCACAACTCGGGCATATGCCCTGACTGGGAGTCAGTGGGCTCTTGGTTCCTGGCTTGACGCTCAAACACCCCCATGCTCGCCCCCCGCACTGAGCTAAACTGGGGCCGGACAAGGTCTCTCCATCTTGAAAAGAGAAAGAAGGCCTTTGGACCCAACTTTCCCTTCCTCCTTTTCAAAGCCGACTACTTGAAGGGGTGTGTGTGCCCCACTGTCTCGCCATGCACTCACTCAACATCCAGCCCACTGCTCAGGCCAGGCCTCCCACAACTTCCTTTCGGACAAATCCGGTCCTTGTCTGGCCTGACTCTCCCTGGTACTTAGTCCTCACAACCCTCTCCCTCCCGTACTGCCTCGGACATGGCCTCTCGGTCAGCTTTCTCTTCCTCTATCTGCCACGTCTCTGCTCGTGGGGCCCACGCTCCTCTTCCTCTGCCATCTCCTCGGTGCTTTGGTGTCTCATGTCTGCTTCTCACTCCACTGTCCTGGGAAAGCTCAACTGACCTCATTAGGTTAACAGCTCACAACTGCATCCCCAGGTTCAGCAATCCAACCTGGATGTCTCCGACACACTGAAAAGCTGCCTGCCTCAGCCTGAGAGCGTCTCCACCCGCCTTGAGCTCCCCATCTCGGCATCACCTCTGTTGCTCCAACAGAGATCTAGAATCATCCTTGATTCCTGCTTCCCCTGGATGATCTGTCCCTGAGCCCTGGTGGCCTGACCTATCTAAGCCTCTCAGACCTACCACCCTGAGGTAACACAAGGGTCAGAGGAACACGGGCACCGCCACAGGGAAGCCAACATTCCAGCTTAAAATAGACATTCTGCAGGGCAACCGGTCTGGTCTCTTTCACAAATCTCTGTCAGGGCAGAAGGAAAGGGAGGGGGTTGTCAAGAGAGACTTAAGAGACAACCAACTGCAAGGGATGGCCCTTGACTGGATCCTGGTTCACAGTGCTGGAAGGAACTTGCCTTAGCTAAGGGCGGACACTTAACTATGGCCTGGATCTTAAACAGTAATTGTTAAATCTAGGTAATATGTATAGATGTATTCATTTTAATATTCTTTTTGCGCTTTTGCATGTTTGAAATTTTTCATAATAAAAGGGGGAAAAAACCCTTAAAATTTTTTTTTTACTCTTCCACACTCTAAGTGTTATACTTTTGCATGTTTGAAATTTTTCATAATAAAAAGGGGGAAAAAAACCCTTAAAATTTTTTTTTTTTTTACTCTTCCACACTCTAAGTGTTATTACTACTCTATGAGGTATTCATTATTTTTTATCTGGAGACAGACTGGTCCTTCCAGTTCTCCCTTCCTCCAATCTAACAGAGACAAAGGAATTTCTCTCCCTTTAAGGTGCAGCTCTGGGGCCAAGGGCTTAAACATGCCCTGTTTCTCCTCTTCTCCCAACTGCTATGCTCTACTGCCCAAGCCAAGCAGGGGCTGGGGCAGCTGGATGGGCAGGACTGGCTAGCACAGGTCAGAGTGTCTGACACCTGGGAAACCCCAGGGCAGACTGGGTCCCCACATGAGACTTTAGGGTAAAGGCAGGGTAACCCTTGTACCAGACCCCCAGGAACTGATGGGGAGCTAAACACTCTCTGCCCTTGCCCAGACAGCGTGGCTCAGTGGTTGAGTGTCGACCTATGAACCAGGACGTCACACTTCAATTCCCTATCAGGGCAGATGCCCAGAGTTGGGGGCTCCATCTCCAGTAGGGGGTGTGCAGGAGGTAGCCAAGCAATGATTCGTCTCTCATTATTGCTGTTTTTATTTCTATCTCCCTCTCCCTTCCTCTCTAAAAACAATACAAATATATTTTTAAAAAGTAAAACTATGTATATACATGCTTTTTAAATGTTAGTTTTTGGTTTTTTGCACTTTTCTTCTTCAAAATTGACATGGAACCCCTCCTAGAGACCACCACCCCTTTTCCTCTCTACGCCCCTCACCAGGTAGGTGATCCAATAGCTCGACCCCAGTCCTGGAGAGCAAACACACATAAACTCCACTCCTCTGACAGCCCAGTGGCTGGAAGGGACAAACAAGACCACCAAACCAGCCCCTGCTCTCAGACCCCAATAAGGCTGGGACTCAGGACGTGCTAAAGACGCCTCGCTAATCATGGTGGAAAGAGGAATTTGTTGATCAGAGGTGAAACAATTAAAGGTGGGTCTACATCTCACTCTTTTCACTCAGATATTACCCCCCCCCCACCGCTACCACCAAAGGATCAAAGATTTAGATTTGATAAGTGAAACCATAGAAATACTCAGAGGGAAACATGAGCAAAATTCTATATTTTAAAAAGGCCTTTGTGCCCTGGCCTTAGTGGTTAGAGCGTTGTCCTGTGCACCGAATGCTCAAGGGTTCAATTCCTGGTCAAGGGCATATACCTGGGTTGCAGGTTCAATCCCCAGCCTCAGTCGGGGTGCACGCAGGAGGCAACCAATCAATGTGTCTCTCTCAAATCAATGTGCTCCCCCACCATCTTCCTCCCTCCCACTCTCTCTAAAAATCAATGGGGGGAAATAGCCTCAGGTAAGGATTAACAGCAACAAAAAAAGGCCTTCATAGTAAAATAAGTGATTTACATATTTCTTATATAAATGTATTTTAAGAAAACTAGTGTGGCTAAAAATACCATTAGCAAAGTAGAAAGGCAAACTTGGAGGGGTGATTACAACTCATGGCAGAGATAAAGGGCTATTTTCCCTAATATAGAAAAACTTCCTCAAAATCAATAAGGAAAAGACCAAAAACTCAATAGAAAAATGGGCAAAAGATATGAACAGATCATTTGCAGAAAACAACAACAATCCTTAAATATATGAAAATGCACATTCAAACTACCCTAAGATCATATTTTATAGCATTGTTCGTATTAGGCAAAGATTGGACACAAAACATTCATCAACAGTGGACCTGCTAGATGAATTGTGATACATCCTGACAATGAAAAACCGCAGGCTAAAAGGAAGCAGCCGGATACTCTCGATATACAATCTCCAAGATAACATTGTTATACCAAAAAGGCAAGAAATAAACAAGATGTAGGACCATGCGTACTGCCTACTACCTTTGTTTTTTATTTATTTTTTATTGATTTCAGAGAGGAAGGGAGAGGGAGAGTGAGAGAGAGAGAGAAATATTAATGACGAGAGAGATATTTTTACTCTTCTTTACCACTGGGGATCAAGCCAACAACCCAGGCATGTGCCCTTGACCGGAATCGAACCTGGGACCCTTCAGTCCACAGGCCGACGCTCTATCTGTTGAGCCAAACCGGCTAGGGTTGCCTACTACCTTTGTGTAAGACAGACAGAATACCAAGTAACCGATTGTATAGTCATACTAGCTTGTATTTGTATAAAGAAAACCTGGGCCCGAGCAGCGTGGCTCAGTGGTTGAGCCTTGACCTAAGAACCAGGAGGTCACGGTTCGATTCCAGGTTGGGGCACATGCCTGGGTTGCGGGCTCGATCCCCAGTGTGGAGTGTGCAGGAGGCAGCTGATCAATGATTCTCTCTCATCGTTGATGTTTCTATCTTTCTCTCCCTCTCCCTTCCTCTCTGAAATTAAAAAAAAGAAAAAAGGAAAAGAAAGCCTGGAAGTATAGAGAAAGAATGAATAAAAGCAGTGATGATGGAGCTGATGGAGCACAGGGCATGGAAGCAGGGGAGTGTGTGAGAATTTTTGTTATATACTTTAAAACACTGCTTTGATTTCTAAAAACTATGTACGTATATTACTTGGTTTTAAAAAAATTGAGGCCATCAATCAGAGAGGCTGGAAAATACAATGACAACTTGAACAACAACAACAAAAAGAACACACAAGGAGAGTCAAGCAAAGCACCAAAGGAAAAATAGAAAGGCCACTCCAGAACCTAAAACACGTCACCCGCTGGACTGAAGGAGGAACCGGGCTCTCCTGAGATTCAAGTCTGTGGCCTGGAAGAGCAGGCAGAGGAATATCTCAGCCTCCGGGCAGCAGTACATGGAGACAGAAATAAAGAGGGAAGCGATACGAAGCTGGGAGGGTCCAGTCAGGAGAAGGAACGTGCAAATACAAGAAAAAGTAAAAGAAACAATAATCATGCAACAAATAGGTTTCTCTAAGCTGAAAAAGGGCCCGAGTCTACAGGCTGACAGGCTTCTGTGAGTTCCAGATGGACGTGCTGAGAACAGGAATCCCCACACCTGCACATTCTATGGAATCCGTCTGATTAGGAACCCCGGGGAAAAGCAGAAGCCACAGGTGAATTGGAAAGTGTGGGAGGACAACAGATTAACAGGGGGAGTAAAAGGGAACCAATAGTGACCCGACTGAACGACAAAAGAAAACTACAAGGTAAAATAAACCGTAACAAAATCAAGTGCAGTGTTTCAGCTGTTAAACTAAATGTGAACAGACTGAGTTATCCCATTAAAAGACATAGCTTGGGTTTAAAAATATAGTCATATGATAGATATATACAAGAAATATGCTTTTAAAAAATGTGATAATGGTTGAAAATAAAAGGATACTAAAGATACCAACAAATGCAAAAAAAAAAAGAAGAAATGAACTGAAATGAAAAGAAAGATTGGTCACCATATTAATAACAGAAAGGTGGAATTTCAGGCTAATGATACAAAATAATGAAACAAAGGCACAACTTGTGATAACAGAATAGTCAAAATCTGTATGCTCCCAATAACACTGTCATTAAACATAAAAAGCAAAAACTACTAAAAGTACAAGAAGAACTCTATAGAGGAAAGTTGAATGGGAGATTTAATAAACCTCTATCAGAATTAGAATAAAGGATAAAAAATAAGAAATTACACAAAGGAAATACCCATTTGAATAATATAATCAATAAACTAGATTTGATCCATATGGAACCTTAACTAGAAAATATCATTAACTTGGCCACAAAGAAATCCATAAATACATTTAAAAGGGGGATTTCATAAATCTAAAAAACAACAACCAAAAACAAACACACAGTGCTTTCCTAGTAAAGTATGAAATAATCAAAATTAATTGGAGAACTAGTGGGATATTTGCAAAGACCAACACTTATTGATGAGAAGAAAAAGTCTGCAAGTCCAGAGGGTTTCACAGAGGAGGCTGGATTCCCCTCTGACATCAGTTTCCTGGCCAGAAGGTAATCCTGGACTTCCCTCTGGTGGGGGGCCAGGGAGGTGGTGGCTCCTCCAACGTGCTCCCCACCCCAGTACCTAATAGGTGCAATCACCACACTAGATCATAACTATCGGTTTGCTTAGCAATATTTCCTCCTGGACAGTATCAGTTTGCTTGGCAATAGCTCCTCTTGGACAGTAAGTACCTGAGGACAGGGACCATGCCTTATTTCTCACTGCCTCCCAATGCACAGTACAGCATGTGCCATTCGCTGAATCAATGAATACAGTAAGTGAAAAATTACAGCATCATTGTCAGCACACCAGCATGTCTCCATGTCTATAAAACTCCCAACACACAAGAAAGCAGAATGGATGGAAAGAAACCAAAAGCCAACAGTCATTAGATTGAAATTTCCCCCAATTAGCCAAATATTTGTAATAGGGTTAAACTATTTCTGTAGGGGGAACAGTAATTTATAAATTCAGACAAGGTGGAGAGTCATCAGGTGTAGAAGAGGAAGGGTGATGCTGAAAGCGCCTGGAGGCAGGCCCCTTCTGGCACCTCTGCTTCCTCTCTTGGGCTCAAGTCCAGCCAGCCCCAGGCAGACATGGAGGTCTAGACAGACCCCAGATCCGCTCACCTGTGTGCCTCATGATGGACCGGCACCACCAGATCCCAGAGCCTGGCCTGGACAGAAGGGGCCTGCAGGTCTGTGTGCCTAGGCAGCAGCTCTGGAAATCCCCTCAACACCACAATCCTTTCACAATTTGGAAACAGAGTCTCCGAATTTAATCAAGAATCCCTATGCCCCTGGGGCCCAGCCTTGGTAGAGCCCCATTTCCCTCTACACCAACCAACATCAACTATCTCCTCGCTCCCCAACACCCTAGCGTGGAACACTGACTGCATTCTGATCAACAGAAACCCCAGTGATGATGGTGGATTTTCCATGCCCAGGACCTGGCACTCAGGCCTGACATTCAGTCCCGATGTCCCGGCTCCTCCCACTGCTAAACACAGATCCAGGAAGGGCAGAGAAAATCCATCTAGTGAGGCCAGCTGCTGGGGCTCAGGAAGGAAGTGGGAAGACAGGTGATCCAGGGGCTGAAGAGAATGAGAGACTGGGCGTGAAAAGAGGCCCAGGCTGGGGGAGAGAGCCCAGGGGGCACCAGCCCCATACAGGGTGAGAGGTTGCTCCTTTCAGCCTGTGAGCTGTGGGTCAGGAATGTGGGAGAAGGAAGGCACAGAGCTACCCAACAACCTGCTCTTCCACAAGCCAGGAAGCAGCATGGGCAGCGGGGATCCTGGGTCAGCCTGGGGCTGCCGGTGAGTCATGGGGGTAAAAGGTCAGGTCAAGTGTGAACGAACCAGTTGGGCCACCCAGGCCAACTGCCCTTGCCAGAGGCTGGGGAGAGTTGTTGAGAGGAGGGAGTACAGACAAGGGGACTCACCGGACCCTTCCCTTGGCTCAGCGCCCTGCTCTTACCAGCCTCCCGCTCCTAAAGGCTGCCTGGCTGGCCCCCGAGGGGGGCCCAAAGGGATCTGTTTAAGGCCAGTTCTTTTGTTTAAATCATAGCTGCCTGGGCCGCTCTTGGAGTTTGCTTTGGGAAGTGGGTGCCAGCCTGGGATCCCGAGAGGAGGGCAGGGCGCCTCGCAGCGGTCGGTCACTGGGTGGGCTTTAGCGTGGTGCAGGGGAAGGCCGGTGGGTACGGGAGGCAGGGGAGAGAGTGGGAAGGCTGCCCTCCGCCCCAGCGTCCAACTCCATTTGGAGTTGAAGGGTCACTCACAGTTCCTGGCAGAGGAGGGAGAAACCAGGGCCCTGGGGCTTCTTCCAGTCCAGGCCGCCTACTCAGGTGAGGTGCCTCCTGGGCTGTTTGCATAAGAAGCCTAAGCGGCCAGGGCTGTAACTCTTTCCTCCCTGTGGCCAATGCCCAGGCAGCAGGGGCGGGCTAGTTCAGATGGCCAGCCTGGGCGGGGATGGTGACCTCACCCTGAGTCAGGAGGCCCCCTGGCCCAGGGGTGGGCCCCAAGCCACAGAGGAGGAGTCTCAGGTCCCTTCCTCCCCAGCTTCCCTGGGTCCTGGAGCACCTCTTTGGAGGGGCTCAGGGGCGAGGGGGGAGAGTGCTCCAGCTCGCCTCCCCTGTCCTCCATCTCTCCCCACTCAGAAGCAGGTGCTTCGCCCTCTCTGGTTCCTCTCATTTTCCTACGACGCCCTCAGCTGCAGGAACAAGAGGAGGGTCTAGGTTTGCCTCCTTCCCTGCTGCCCATGTCCATGGCGGGCTGGGCACATACAGGGCACTCTCTCTTTGCCTTCGGCTTGTGCTGTCCTTGCTGAGGGGAACAGGGTGGCCAGGCCTGGAGGCCAGAGTGGGGTTTGGGGTCAGGAGGCCTGGAGCGGACCTGAATGCTGCCCCCTCCTGGCTGTGTGCCTTCCAGCCAGTCACTGAAACTCTTAACTTGTATTTGTACTCCGGGCAAATGGAGGTACCTTTAAGGCAGTGGTTCTCAACCTTCCTAATGCAGCGACCCTTTAATACAGTTCCTCATGTTGTGGTGACCCCCAACCATAAAATTATTTTCGTTGCTACTTCATCACTGTAATTTTGCTACTGTTATGAATTGTCATGTAAATATCTGATATGCAGCATGTATTTTCATTGTCACAAATTGAACATAATTAAAGCATAGTGATGAATCACAAAAACAATATGTAATTATATATGTGTTTTCCGATGGTCTTAGGCGACCCCTGTGAAAGGGTCGTTCGACCCCCAAAGGGGTCTCGACACACAGGTGGAGAACTGCTGCTTTAAGGCCTGCCTTCAGAGCTACTGTGAGGGTGAGCCTTTGAGTGAGAGCCCATGGGACCATGTTTCATCTTACCAGGCTTTGTGTCCCCAGTGGCCAGCAGACACCAGCTGTCATTATGTGCTAGCTGAGTGACTGGTGACTGACCAGGCTGTAAAATGCTGTATAGTGTAGAGACTCCTCTCATCTGGGGACGGGGGTGGTCCCTGCCTCTCCACACCACCCTCTTCCAAGTGGTCCATCGACTGGATACTGTTTCCCACCCTCTTCGAGGACTCCACATCATCTCCATCTTCACATCCTTGCCCCTCCTCCCCCTTTGCGCTGGGCCCTGCCTCACATCCTTTCTCCTGGAGACCCCATCTCATCACCTACCCCCTCACCACCTGCAGCCTCCCCCTCTCCCAGCTCCTGCCCATTCACTTAGGTTCGGGGAAGTCTCCACCCTCGACCTACACCTGCCTCTGGCCACACGGCGTCTCTCCCTTCCCTGCCCAGCTTCTGAGAGCTGTCTACACGCTCAGTCCGTGTCCTCCCCTTCATTCCTCTGACCTCTGGCTTCAGCCATACCCTTGACCCGTCCCTGATAAGACACCACTGACGTCTGGTGGCTACTTCCGATGAATGTTTAATGGCCTTTATCTAACTTCCCCTTTCTTCTGGCCACTTCTCCTCAGCTTCGAGCCAACATCGCCTGGTTTTCCTCCTTGTTCCTTGGTGCTTTCTTCCTCTCAGGCTCTTCTCTCTTCCCTTTGTCTGTCGCCCAGACGTGGTGGCCCCAGGGCTGTCTCAGCACTCCTGTCCCCACGTCCCCACTCTCTCCACACCCAAGGCTCCAACAGCACATGCTGAGCACCTTCTCCTGGGGCAGCGGACCGCCCGAGCCAACTGCCTCCTGGGCCCAGCCCAGCGGGTCAGAGTGGTTCAGCCTCATTCCTTTCCTCCTCCCCTCCCCATCACCCCCTCCCCCCGCTGCATGCCAACTGTGCTTCCCTCACACACCCCTCAGCCCATGGGCTGCTGAGTCCACCTCCCAAGTTTCCTGTCATCACGGAGTGTCCAGGAGACCAGGAAGGCCCTCCTCCATTCTCGAAGTCCTGCCACAGGGTCTTTTCTCAAACCCACCCCCTTTTCTCCTGAGTGCCTTCCCAGGGCTGCAGGATAAAGCCCCCCTTCCCCGGTGAGAGCCCGGGAGGCCCTGCAGGGCCAGGCACTCCCCACCCCTCATCCAAGCACCCATTCCTGAGCCCAGCTGCACAGGGTGGGGTGGGGCTGCAAGGCCCCAACGGTGCCACATGTCACACCTCCACCTCTGCCCGGCACCTGAGAGTGGCTGAATCACAGACACCCTGTGCCAGGCTGGGCCGGGCCTCTGTGCCCTCCTGACATCCTCCTGCCCCCGACGCTGGGCCCGGGCTGGGCCTCGGTCACCTTTGGATCTGAAGGCTCACGCTGTTTGGCAGGTCGGGTCCACGCACGCTTAGCGAGTGAGTAAACGGAGGGAAGGGCAGCACCTGCTTCTCCGGTCTCTTCCCAGAAGAAAACAGGCCGGCTCACCTTTCAGGAAATTCCTTCTCTAAGTGCTGCCTCGCACAACTAAGAGCGGAGTGGCATCTCCTTTCTGGGGAGAACTGAGGCCCCACCCCTGGAGTGGGTGGGGAGTGGGGTGTCAGGGAGACCCACAGCCGACACTGGAGGAAAGCCGGGTCACAGAGAGCTGGTTTACACCCATCACACAGGAGGAAACAGAACCAGAGATGCTCAGCCACCCCGAGGCCACACAGAGGATTAGGGCCAGCAGTGGGACCGGGCAGTCTCTGCCAATCACCGGGTCTTGGCAGTTCCTCTCCAGGAGACACCACCACCTCTCCAATGTTCCACTGCCACTGCAGGGAGCCTGGGGACGGAGGGGCAAAGGTGCCACTCCGCAGTGACTGTGGCTGCCGGGGAATTTCTCAGGAGGAACCCGAATATAGGGTCCCCTCCCCCACCCTCCACCTTCCCCCCTGGTCCAGAGCTCTGGGGTGGTGTCCCTGGGCAGGCAGACCTGAGCGCCTGGGCTCATGGGAAAGGAGCTGCGGCTCCTCGTCCCTAGTCCATACCCTGCACACGCTCTGGGCCAGGCTCTGTGCGGGGCGCGGGGGTGCAGAGGGCAAGGCAGTCCTCCACCTCAGGGGCACCCCTCAGAGGGACAGACAGACACCCCACTATCACCAGGACGGAGAGTGCAGGGGCTCAGGAGTGCGCCGCTAGGTGTCTGCCCAGGAAACGGAGGGGCGCCGGGAGGAGAAGCGCTGGCATCCAGCCGTCCATCCCAAAGAAACTGTCTGGCAGGCAGGCCGGCGCCGGGCACAGGATCCCTCCGCTCCTCACCCTACCCCCCTGCATCCCCGGCGGGCAGGGTCCATTCCCCACCCGCTGGATGCTGTTCTGCACGCCGGCCACAAGGGGGCGGGCTGCCCCCTGCAGAAACCGGAGCACGGGCGGCGCAGAGCAGGAGGAAAGGATACTAAGTGGAACCGCAGCCAGTCTTTGGCGGACTGCCTACTACGGGCCCCGCGGGTCCAAGCTCACTTGGTTGAAAGCTGTCAACAACCTGAATCCTTAGGTATTGTTCTACATTTACACATGGTAGCACTGGGGCTGGAGGGTGACTCAGGGGCCGGTGACTCAGCAGAACCAAATTCGGGCCTCTGTAGTCTCAAATCCCGAGCTCTTTGCGCTATAACCACATGGGGTGGAAGAAGTACCCAGGGGCTTGCTTATGCGGACGGTGCCTCCTTCCTCTGGGCATCCCAGACTCGGTCCTGGGACTGGGCAGGGATCAATGTTTATTGAAATGACATCGACTACAAAGAAACTATAGCCTCCTAAGTTTCAAGGGTCATGCAGTCATTCCCCCCCTCCCCCGCCCCTCTTTGGGCTAAAAGACAAACTGAGACCCCCAGAGGAAGCGAATTGACCATCATTACACAGCTGGTGACAGATGTCTGTGCATCCCCCTCCATTCCCCTTCCTGAAAAGTTGCTAAGTTCAAGAAGTCATGCCGTGGGCAGATTTCTGAGGATGTAAGCGTTTTTAAAACGTGCTCTGTTTTCGATTTCCCAAATTAACATAACTAGAATCTGAAGCGAAAAAGAAAGAAAAAGCCACTATGAGTGGACTTCTTTCTGAAACAAACCCATCAAGCTGCTTCTTCTTCTTTTTTTTAAAAGAGGGAACTGAAATGTTGGAAGCAGCCAAAAAGGGAAGCAGCCTCCTGACTGTCATATCCATTATCTCGTCTGACACCCCACCCCCACCCCAAGCTCCTGTGAGAAAGAGCCGGCGCAGGTCCACAGCCCCCTATTTCATGCCTGATGCGCTTCGGAGCGGTTCGATTTCAGAATGAGGATGCGGCGCACACACCTGGTGCCATGGGTGGGGTTACGCTCCCCGCGAGGCCTGGGCCTGCACCCTGTAATCAAGTTCATTCATCGGTAGCACAACCTGAATATTCACATTAAATGTGATGAATAAAGACCACCGACGGCCTCACATGGGTTCAAGACAAATTTTGCCATACATTTTTTGTACGAAAAACCTTTGGGCTCCAGGAAGCTCTGGCATTTGGCAGATAAGAGATGTGCGCCTGTGCCCCTTGTTTCATGGCAGAGGAAAGCGAGGCTCGGTGTGAGGGAGCTCGTCCAAAGCCGGCGGACCTGCTGCTCCCTGCGGAGCCCGACCTAAGTCAAGCGGGC
>NW_006300368.1:1468444-1470222 GCF_000327345.1 Myotis davidii
AGCAGCCGATAGCGCTCGTTGGGCTGGATGGCGACTTGGCAGCCGTCCTTGCCAGTGTACTGGAAAGGGTGCTCCACCAGCACATACACATCCCCCTCGACGTCCGCCGCCATCGCGGCCGCGGCCTTTCCCTGTGGACAGCAAGGAGGAGGGGCGCGGAGGTCAGAGCCACGGAGATGCGAGGCAACCGCACTAGTGCTATTCCTCGTGTGCGCTCTGGCCTCAGTTTTCCTATCTCTAAAATGGGAGACTCGCCGAAACCGGTTTGGCTCGGTGGATAGAGCGTCGGCCTGCGGACTGAAAGGTCCCAGGTTCGATTCCGGTCAAGGGCATGTACCTGAGTTGGGGGCATATCCCCAGTAGGGGATGTGCAGGAGACAGCTGATCGATGTTTCTAACTATCTCTCTCCCTTCCTCTCTGTAAAAAATCAATAAAATATATTTTAAAAAAATAAATAAAATGGGAGACTTGTATAATATAATCTCTTAAATTCTCATTCTTACACCTAGGGATGGGATGACGGCAACCCTTTCATCCAATCCCTTGGTGGAGGATTGTGGGTAATACTGGTTCAACTTTACAGCCAGGAAAGCCTTGGTTCAAAGAGACAAGGCAAAACAAACAAACCACACACACACACACACACAATACCTAGAGGCCAAGGAGGTACTCCCTGGGGCCAGAAGCAAGGAAACACCATCATTTTTCACCCCCCTTGGGCGCACATAAACTAATAACTAAACTTCTGTGGCACACCAAAATCTGGAAAAAAGTGTAATTTTCATTTATTCACAACGGACGGCTATTCTGTTAGCTGTTGTCTTTTTTTTTTTTATTTGACAACCCAAGGGAGAAGAGGCGGGTGTCTTCGACTAGGCAGATGTTGCATGTTTTAAAAAATTCTTCTGGCACCTCAGTGTGCTGCTGCACACGGGTTGAAAATTGCTGACATGGGGTGGTTGCCCGAGATCAAGTCGACACCACAATTTGCCTAACAGTTGAGTGGGCCTCAGTTTCCCCTTCTGTGAAGTGGGAAGAAGAACCCATTCCCTACTTCCCGCCCCACCTGGCCGCCTCCGGCGCTGAAAGAATGCGAGTCCACGGCGCCCCTTCCTGGCCCCGGGCCGCGCAACCACGGAGTGTCCCTGCTTCACTTAGTTCAGGAGCCCTGGCACGAGGGGCCGGACTCCCGAGGCCGGGAAACCGGTTCTCTCGGTTTTTCTTTTCTTCCCCAGCGGCTTTGCCGCAGACGTGAGCCCGGAGCCTGGCCCGCCCAAACCGGCCCTCGCCGCCTCTGCTCTCCGGCTCCCCCTCCCGCCCCGAGAAGGGGTGGGCCCGGGGGCCGCTCTACCTGCCCCGGGATCTCTGCGTCGCCGCCTGACAGTGGCCGCGAGAGAATGCGCCTTGTCTCCGGGGGTCCCGGGGCGAGCGCACAGCCCCCGCCGCTCCGTGCCGCTCGGCCTGGCTTCAGAGCCTAACCCCGCGTCTGCCTGCGCCCCTCCATCACAGCCCGAGTCGGCGGCCTCCTTCGGAGGTGGCTGCTTCCTCCCAGCCTTGACACTGACCACAGCTCCTGCCCCACAAGGTGGCCGGGGACCCGCCGTGGGAGCTCGGCTGCTCGCGGAGGCGGAGGGACCGGGGACGGGGTCCCGCGGAGGGAGGGGCGCGTAACGCTCCTTCTTGACCGTGTCAAGCTTTCCTCGATGGGGAAACTGAGTCACTCAGTACTCTGGGCCTGGGAGGCGGGATCCGCGCGCTGCCGGGAGCTAAGCCGACA
>NW_006300368.1:1470268-1471070 GCF_000327345.1 Myotis davidii
TCCCCGGCCTTCGCGGCGCACTCACGTTGGCAGGGCGGGTCCTCGGGAGCCCATGGGCTGGATGGGCTGCGCCTGCGATGGGTGCAGGTTAGGCGCCTGCCATCTCGTCGGGCCGGGACTCAAGGGCTAGGCTGGAGAGATTTCTGGAAGCAGGAGCTGGCAAGGGGGACAGAAAGGGAGAGGGGCGCTCTGGCGGGCTGTCCCCAACCCCCAAAGCAGCTTTGTCTGGGAGGGGGCGAGGGGGAGCCTGACTGGGCCCGCGAAGACATTGGAAGCTGGTCCCGGGGCAGGAGAAACCATGAGGTAGGGACAGGGGGTGGGGGTGGGGGCTGTGGGCGTCCCTGTTGGGAACCCCGCTCCGAGTGACGGGGCGCTGGCGGGTCGCAGGCAGGGCTCTGTGTTCTTTTACGTTGTATTCTTAGAGTTTCTAAGGAGATTCCTTAAAAAGCCAACAGTTTGACGGGAACTGAAAAAGTGAACAGCAAACACTTCATGTCAGCGCTGTTTCAATGTGTTTTCAGTGTATTTATGTTACCCGTTTTGTATTAACCTTCTATGTCCTTGTAATTCAAGTGTTCCATATCCATCACATAAGAATTTCAGAGTTTAGTATTGAGAACTCTTAGAGCAGTAACTGGACTTACAGATTGAAGGGAACTGAAAAAGTGAACAGCAAACACTTCATTTCAGCGCTGTTTCAATGTGTTTTCAGTGTATTTATGTTACCCGTTGTGTATTAACGTTCTATGGTCTTGTAATTCAAGTGTTCCATATCCATCACATAAGAATTCCAGAGTTTAGT
>NW_006300368.1:1471249-1485798 GCF_000327345.1 Myotis davidii
CCGGCGCTCGCTCTCCTCCACCGCCCAGCTCCCGCGCTGCCGGGTTTCCTGTTCAACAATATAGCGAGGGAGGCACCAGCCGAGCGCACCAGGCAGAACTTCCTCCCGGGCTGGGGCAGGGCTGCGGCGGCGAGAGACAATCCCCGGTGTCCTGGCTTCCTGTCCCCTCTGGGCGAGCCAGCGCCCTGGGAACAGAGGCGCCACCCCTTCCCCGGCGCTTCCCGGGACCCGGGGCCACACCTGGCTGCTCCCGGGAGATGGAGGCAGCAGCACCAGGACAGGAGGACGAGGGGGTCGGGTCTCCTCACCTACTTCTGGCTGAATTTCCCTACCAACGACTCGGTTCTCCTCTTCTCCTGGATCCTGGTTGGGGAGGAGGGCGCCCCTCCGATGTCTCCAGGGTAAGATCAGAGCAACTTCCTGGGGCCGGACTCATCCTCCTCACCTTATCTCTGCAGCTGCTTCCGGTGAGCTGGGGACAGAACACCTACCTCACAGGATTGTGGAGAAGATTAAATGAGATGCACTAAGGGCGATGTTGTTATGATCACATTATCATTATAAAACACACAGCGTATTAGCTGTGATTCATGCTACTTTTAGAAAAATACATTTTTATTGATTTCAGAGAGGAAGGGAGAGGGGGAGACAGAAACATCAAGGATGAGAGAGAATCATGATCAGCTGACTCCTGCGGGCCCCTTACTGGGGATTGAGCTTGCAACCCAGGCATGTGCCCTGACTGGGAATAGAACCGTGACCTTTGTCCATGCTCAACCACTGAGCCACGCTGGCCAGGCCTAACACTACTTTTATAACGAGAGGAGCCTCTTTGGGTTTGGAATGAGGTCTCCAAATCTCCCATCCTCCTCTAGATGGTGGTGGTGGGTGTGGGGAGGGGGCAAGAGTCCTCAGAGGCACTTTGCGGAGAACAAAGGCGTCGAGTCCAAAGGCAGGGCAGGTCACTTTGCCCCTGGTCCTCTTGCCCCAGGTGGGCCTGCCTCCCACCCCCCCCCTCAAACCAGGTTCCTCCTGTCTCCCTGGAGCCCACCCCCACCTACTGCCCCTGGGGGGAGGTGAGCTTGCAGAAGCTGGGCTCATGGGATGGGCAGTGGGTGCTCCCTCATGGGCCGAAAGGACAGGAAACTGCAGACCTAAATGTCATATTTTCCAGTCCCATTTCCCTGCAACCTGATTTCCCGGTAAATTAGCGTTTCCTTCTTCTGTCCGTACAGTGGGCAGTGGTGGGCTTCCCCTTGCAGGGGCCCCCTGGACCTTCCGAGGAAGGTCTACAGACAAATAAAAGCCCATGTGAGCCCTCAAACCATGAGGGCGGAATCAGGGCCCTGCCCAGCCTGTCCTTCCTGAGCCCCTTCGCTCAATCCAGTGGGAAACGTAGGCCTGAGATTTCACACATTCCAGGGCCAGGGGTCTGTGCTTTGGCATGGAAGGCACAGGAAAGAAGCCATGGTGGTGGGATTTCAGGCATCGGCTTCAGTTGTTGCATAGGAATGAACCTCCCTGAGATCCAACCCCATGGGGGCCCTGCCTCCTCAGAATCCAAGGGTGGGGTATATACTGAACCTGTGACTGCCCTCTCCTCCATGCCCACTGCTGGCACACAAGTCTCCTGCTTGCAAATGTTTACCACTCCCCATCCTCTCCTCTCCGGTGCCTAGGGACTAACAGGAGAGTGGAGGCCCAATCAGACTGGCAATGGATGGCCCAGGGTCTCCCCCATCAGCCACAGCGTGAGGATTCAGAAGCCAGACCAGAGATTAGAAACATCAGGTCTTTACTGCAAAATCATTCAAACAACACAGCAGCAGTTCCTTCAGTACGTCGCCAAGCACCAGGGCCCCGGTACTGCAGTTTATTGCATAAAGTGACACTTTAAAAATAGTGTGGCCACCACTGGAGTTCACATCAGCTTTCAGTCGGAGGTGAGGAGGTGCAACTCAGCTCACCTGAAAGCATCAGCAGCTTTTGGGGATGGGGGAGCGTCAGATTTAATGCTTCTAATCTCTGGGAGCGCGGGGGTGGAGCGGACTGAAGTAGGCGCCTCCAAGGTCTCACTCCTGCCCCCTCCTAGGGCACCTCGTGGAATATAGAACATACAGGCCCAGCCAGGGCCACACTGCACCCAGGCTGGGCTCCTGCCCACTCAGGGATCTGGGGCAGTCGGGGCTCTGATCAGGCTGTGCTGGCACAAATGCTCTGAGGGGTGGGATGAGGATAAGGATCCATTTCTGCTTCTGGAGGCTTTGGTGTGCTGGGCACAGGTGTGCACCATCTTATGAGAGGGGACAGAGGGGCTGTGTGGCAGCCCCTCCCCCACCTGCCTAGCACCTCCTCTGTTCTATTGCACAATTTATCCAGCTCCACGGGGCTAGACAGATGACTCAGCAGCCAGATCACCCCAAGGGAGAAGTGGCAGTAAGCTCATCTCCTGGCAGGACAGGTGGGTCTTCACATGAGGCCCCCAATCTCAAGCTGAGTGCAGAGATGACCAGAGGGCCCCAGGGCGGAGGGGGGCTTGCTGGATTCAGGAGAGGAGGCAGGGATGCAGCAGAATCCCCCAAGCCCCAAGGGTCTAAATATCATTTGAAAACAATTCCAACACTCCTTCAAATGGCAATGGTGTTTCAATGACATTTCCCAGTCTCCAGCGGCGCCCTTCCCGGGCCAGTCCGGCAAAGCTGTGTGAATGCATGGCTTTGTGAACGGAGCGAAGCCCTTCCGTGGCCCTTCCCCCGCTGGCCCCCGCACATCTCAGCAGCGGGGCTGGCACGCTTCGTGAAGGACGGGTCACTGTTCCACAGTGTGTGCCAAGGCCGGCCCCCGGCCTGGGCTGGCTGCCCTCTCTGTGAGCCCAGACTACCTCTGTCCCAGCAGGGGTCAGGCAGGCAGGGGTGGGACCTCTGAGAGTGTCCCAGTGTAGGGTAGGAGTGGGGTGGGCCGGTCCCTGGCCCAAGGAAGATGCAAAGTGCTGACAGTGCTGGGTTGAAGTCATTCCCCTTCTCGTGCAGGGACCAGAATCCCGGCTACAGAAGAGACAAGGGGCTCTGACACAGAGAAAGATGGGCTTTTCAGGTGGGGGGCATGGGACAGGGAGTAGAGAGGGAGGGAAGAAGGTGGCATCAGGACCGACCCGCCTGGCCCCATGGGCTGTTTGGCACATTGCACTTGAGCTGTTGGCAGCAAGCGTCTGGGGAGGGTGAAGGAGAGGCAGCTGACAGGCTCTGTCCCAGGGATGCCCAGCCGCCTGCCTGTCTGCAACCAGGCCTGGGCGGTACCTGCTCATTCGCTCATGGTGAGAATGCCTGGATTTCTTGGGTGATTTGTATAGGGTTAAGAATAAAAAAATATTTTCTATTGAAATAGGAAGGGGGAAAACCCACCTTAAAAAACTAGACCTTTTAATCAGGCATGTGGATTTGAAAATGCGCCCCAAGTCTTATTTCCACAGTGTGTGAACAGCCCTGATGGGGGTGCCATGTCAGTGAGATGAGCTGGAGCCTGATTAGTGCAAAGTTCCCCCTCCCCCAGCACCCCGGACAGGGGGCGTCTGCTGGTGTCCCACCTCCTGGAGCAGATGGGAGGGGGGCATCAATCATCAAGCCCTCTGGTAGGCTCATGCTCTAGTCACATCTGAGTCTTCCTGACAAGGGAGACAGCTGTGACACCTTGAGAGTGGCTGGGGCTGATGGCAAACCCAGCTGCATGGCTGAGCGGAACCCTCACCCCGAGGCCTTTGAGGGGGGTCAGGAGACTGGGTTAGGTGAGAGTGTTCTGTTCGTGGTACTTGCGCCGGCGGGCACAGCGGGGGCAGCCCTTCACCACGGCCTGGCAGCTCTGGTGAAAGACGGTCTTGCATTCGCCACACCTGGGAGAAAGAGGCAAGTGCTACTTGTGCGAATGGGCAGAGGCCTCCCCTGGGGCCTGAGGCTGGCCAGTGTTCCTGACCAGAGCCCACAGTCGGGCTGTGTTCCACCCACAACCCCAGGCCCACAGGCACCACTTCTCCATCCAGGGAGAGGAGATTCTTGCAGCGATGCGTACCAAGGTCATGTGATGCCTGCTGACCCTCTATTTCATTTGTTATAAATGCTGCTGAGACTCACTAATGACTGCTTGCCTATGGTGAAGATTCTCTGCAGTTGGAAACACTCAGCCCAGGTCTGTTCAAGGGGCTGAGTCTGGGCCGGGGAACACCTACTGAAAATGAATGAATGCTCCCATCAGTTCAGATTTCCACTCCCACATGGGTTGGAAGAAAGGTTTGGTGGATGAATTTGTCCATTTAGAGGCTTCTGATAATGAGCGAGTGATAACTGGGAATAAGAACGACCATGACAGGGGTAGAGGTCACCCACCAGTTGCCCATTTTGTGCTGGGCCTTGTCCAATGCTCCAGGGCAATAACTCATTCAGTCCCTCCTCAACCCATTCACAGATGACAAAACTGAGACCCCGGAAGAGAGCCAATAGCATTCTCTGAGGGCTTGTGTTGTCCCCTGAGCAGGACTGGGGCTGACCATGACTGCCCAGGGCATCAGCTGCTCTAAACAACCTCACTAACCTGAGGCACTAGCGCAGAGGGGATGTTAAGTGTGTTCCCACCCAAGGACCCAGGTCTGCCACGCCACCCTGAAATGCTGGGGGAAGGGGAGGGGTGGGGCATCTGGCTGGGTGTCCTGCATACCTGACGGTGGAGTCAAACTCGAAGGGGAAGATGATGTCATGGTGGTGGCAGATCTGGCAGATGAAGCCACGCTGGGTGCACAGGTCACAGTGGTAGACATGCTGGGAGGCAAACTCGATCAGGGTCTTGAGGAATCCTTCATACACTCCCTCCGAGATCTGTAGGGGCAGATGCAGGCCGCCAGGCATTTTAGGGAGCTGTGCTGAGGCCAAGGCCGTCTGCAAACCGCGGCCTCTTGATGGCACCCTGCCTGAAGAACGGCTCCCCGGCTGGTGTGGCTCTGTGGCTGAGCATGAACCCATGCACCAAGAGGTCCCTGGTTCGATTCCCAGTCGGGGTACATGCCCGGGTTTCAGGCTGGATCCCCAGTGGAGGGTGTGTGAGAGGCAGCCGATCGATGTTTCTCTCTCATCAATCTTCCTATCTCTCCCCCCCTCTCCCTTCCTCTCTCTCCAAAAAAAAAAAAAAATAAAAAAAAAAAAAATAATAATAAAAACATTTTAAAAAATTAAAAAAAAAGAACTCCTATTCCAATAGAAGTGTCTTTCCGTTTGGGCATGAGATCCTCTCCAAATCAGGCCGAGCAGTACAGGCATCAGCCTTTGTGCACGTGGGGATCATGGGGTTGACAGACGAGGCCCAAATCCACTGTTCCTTTCCTTGAGCAAAGGAATGTCTCAAACTCTCACCCCTGTGATCCTGGTCTTTGCTGTAGTGCCTGCTGATTCCCGGGGCGCTGCAGGCTCACTCACTGCCCCAGGAAGCAAGGGACGGGGGGACACCAGTCCAAGGTCCTGAAAAGCTGATGACCTCTGTTTTGTCTCAGTGAACAGCAACACCACCCCCACCTCCCTTTCTGATTTTTTCCAGTAATGGGGTCCCTCTGGAGAGGTCTGGGGGTGGGGGGGCAACTTTCTCACCTGCTGGAGGTCAGCGACACTGTACTTGTGGGGAGACTCCAAGAGATAATTCCTGTGGGTGAGCCTTCAAAGAAAACACAAGAGGTCCCTTAGAAGGGTTTCCAAGCCCCAGCCAACCTGTGTTTGTTTTCATCCCCTGAGCCGGGCTAAGCAGGCACCGGCACCTCCCACCGGGGCGGGGTGCTGATGAGGAGCACAGCCAGCCAGACAGGCCGGAACCTGGCCTCCAGTGACTGACTAACAGGGACCTCGGGCAGGTTACTCCACCTCCCTGAGCCTCACGTTTCCTCACCTGAGAAACGGAGCTGTTTTGAGGATTAAATAATTTATTTAAAACTTTTGGCACACTGCCTTGCACATCGTAAACAATGAATAATTACCTACCTCTAGTTGCTAAACTTGTATTACACAACTGAAATTCGCTGAGAGCAGAACTTAAATGTTCTTACCAAAAACATTTCTGAATAAATAAATAAGTAAATAATGTGGTGAGTGTGTTAATTAACCAGATGGGAGGAATTCTTTCCCAGTGTGTACATATAGCTATACGCTGTACACTTTAGATATCTTACAATTTTATTTGTCAACTATACCTCAATAAGGCTAAAAATGCTTTTTTAACTTAAAGGTATAAAAAAAAAATGTCTATAAAAATAATAATGAGGAAGAGGATGATGAAAGCTAACAGTTGGTACCAGGAACTGGGCTGAAAGCTTATATATAAATATAAACTTATTACTCCTCACAATAATCCTTTGAGGTCAGTGCTATTATAACACTCACTTTGAGGAGGAGAGGAAATGGAGGAACAGAGGTTCAATAACTTGCAGTGGCCGCACAGCTGGGAAGCTGCAGAGCTGGAGTTTGAGTGTAAGCGCTTGGCTCTGGAGCCTGTTCTCATCCGCCCTGTGGATGCCTGTAGGTGTCAGCTGTTGTCTTTATTGCCCCCATCACATATCAGGGACAGAGCTGGGGACAGAAATGCACAGGACCTGGCTTCTGCAACCCGCAGCCCTGGTCTGGCTGAGGGACAGACATTCAAGCATCTGGTTTCGGTGCCCTGTGAAGACCTGAGACCTGTTCTCAGCCCCACGGCAGATCCCCTTTCAGAGGTGGGTTGGGAGGCGGGGAGACAGAGGATGAGCTCCACCACCAGCCGGGCTCTGGTTTCTACCCCGCTGATGGCAGAGGTCCCAGGGTTACATCCTGAGGGACAGAGAGGAAACACCTGCAGACGCTCCCTGGGTACAAAGCCTGCCTGGCCTTGCAGTGTGAGTGTGCCCGGTGCTGGGGTCTGGGGAGAACGCTCCAATTCCGAGGAAGCCTGCAAACCTGCCCCAGGATGCTCTGAACATCCGGGCCGGATGGGGCCAGATCCTGGGGTGTCTGGAATGGGGGCTTGGCCATGGCTCACTCCACAGCCTCAATTATGGTCCAGGGGGGAAGCTAATCCAGGGTGGAGATGGCAAGTTCCCCCCAAACAGCCAGGCAGGCTACATGGTGGGTGATCTGTGGGGTGAGGACGCTGCCGACTGGATGCTCAGCTCTTTCTTTCTTTTAAACACACACACACACACATTATTGATTTCAGAGAGGAAGGGAGAGATAGAAACATCAATGGTGAGAGAGAATCATTGATCGGCTGCCTCCTGCATGCCCCACACTGGGGATCGAGCCTGTAACCCGGGCATGTGCCCTTGATGGGAATCAAACCTGGGACCCTTCAGTCCACAGGCCGAAGCTCCATCCACTGAGCCAGACCAGCCAGGGCTAGACGCTCAGTACTGTATGCTGGTCTCCCTAGGAAAATCCCAGCTTTCTGGGAACAGGAAGCCGCCATTTATCACCAGGAAAACGCAGGGGGCGGGGGTGGGGGTGGTGCTCAGGCTGTTCCTGAGTGGCAGGAAGGGTGGGGCTGATTTGGATGGACAGTCACCTCTATCATCTGCCCTCTGCTCAGTCATTTAAGCCCTGGGGGCCACCAGGTCCAGAGCCTTCCCTGTGAGCCACTGCACCCGGGCCTGTCACACTCAGAGGCCTTACAACTGCAGAGGGAGGTGAAGTCGAGGGGGCGGGGGGAGCTCCCCTTTGCTGGTGGCAGCCCCCTGGCTGGGTCCTTGGAGAGACCTGCCTATTCCTTCTCAGCCCTTCTCGTCCTCTCACCCTCCACCTGGATGACTCAGTCCAAGCCACCTTTCCTCTCGGCGAGCTACTACCGCTGCTGCCAAACTCCTGATCAGAATGCAACAGTCCTGCTCAAACCCTCCAGTGGCTCCCACTGCTGGCAGAATAAAACACAGGTGCCGTTGGTGTGGCACACAGGACCTTCCAGGTCTGGTCCTGCACCCACAATCCAGCTGCACTAAGCCTCCAGTGGGTCCTGGTGAGCCATACTCCCACCTCCCTCCATGCCAGGTCCCCTTAGACAGGAAAGCCGGGTCTTCCCTTCCCCTTAGTTTTTCTAAGCCCATCTCCCTATACACGGGGTGCCATGTGCTGCGGTAACCCTGTTTTCCTGTGTGTAAGGCAGAGTGAGGTCTGGAAGCTCAAACAATACCCACAGGTGAGACTGCAGGGGGTCCCAACTTTCTGTCTAATTCTCATTCTTACTCTTTGAATATTATCTTTGCAAGAAGAAAAACAGTGTTTTCCTTAATGAAAAGGCAAAACTCCACAAACACTCAGCTCAGATGTTATCTCCTCTGGGGGCTACCCTGGCCCTCTGGCCCCTGCCAAAGCTGGGTCAGGTGCTCTTTCTCATAGCACATGCCACAGTGAACCAGGGCCATCTGTCTGCCTGTCCGTGTCCCTTCCCCGACTCTAAGCCTCTTATGCAGCCTTCACCACAACTCAGGAAGGCCACGTGAATACAGGGGTGACTTGCCCATTTTACAGACAAGAAAAATGAGGCTCAGAGAAATACAGTGACTTCCCTGAATCACACAGTGGGTCTGAGCCCCGGCAGAGGCTCCTCTTGTGCTCTTTCTCCTGCCTGTTCTGCTTCTTTTATAAAAACTATGTTTTTATGGCCCAGCTGGCGTGGCTCAGTGGATGGGCGTGGACCCAGGCACCAGGAGGTCACCAGTTCAATTCCTGGTCAGGGCACATGGCCAGGTTTTGGACTTGATCCCCGATAGAGGCCGTGTGGGAGGCAGCTAATCGATGTTTCTCTCATCAATGTTTCTATTTCTCTCTCCCTCTCTCTCTCTAAAATCAATAAAAGCGTATCTATCTATCTATATATTTCTTTAAAAAAACTTGTTTATTTCAGAGGGGATGAGAGAGGGAGAGAGAGACAGACAGACAGACAGACAGACAATGATGAGAGAATCCTTGATTGGCTGCCTCCTGCGCGTGCCCAGAGGACGCCTGAGCGTGTGTCCACGTGCAGGTGCTCACCTTTTGCTGAGCTCCTTCAGGGCCCCACTCCGGCACAGGCCCAGGTAATCCCCCAGAAGCTTCAGCTGCTCCCGGCTCCTCCCGATGAGGTGCATCCGCTCCTCGTGCTCGTACAGCGATGGGTTCACCAGCTGCAGGTTGATGAGGGGCTGGGCCCGGATCTTCATCAGGAACTTCAGGGCCTGCCGGCAGACCTGGGGACACCACCAGGCAATGGGGGTGAGACAGAAAGGCCCTTCAGGAAGCGCCTCTGGGTCAGGCCCTGCATTGCCCACCTGCCCACTCAGGCTGCAGCCAACCTCCAAGAGGATGGTGCCATTCCATTTTACAGATGAAGAAACTGGGGTTCAGAGAGATGAAGTGACTTGGCCTGGGCCCACGGCTCATAAACGCCAAGATCTGAACCCAGTTTCTATGACCCCCAAACCTCCGTTCGCTCCATGGCACCCGCTGCTGCCCTCCCAGACCATGCTGGGATGGAGGAGGGGTCCCCCTCCCCTGGGGCCTCAGGGACCCTTCCCAGGACTTCCTCTCCTCCCAGCCCCCATTTTCCTGCCTAAAGGAAACGCACTGTCTCCTGGGCTGACTCAGGAACCAGGTGACTGGCTGAGTCAGGCTGCAACCACAGGAAGCCACAGATCAGACGCAGCTTGACAAGAGGTTTCCCCAGTTCCCTCGGCTCTGCCAGCAGCAGCACCAGGGCTCCCCGAGTCTCCGTGCAGAGTTCAGTGACCCATCTCAGTCTGTCCCACCTGATAGGGTGCTGAAAGTTTTACCCTCAGGCCCCGCCCTAATGCCAAAGCCAAGTACTGAGCACCTACTGTTTGCTAGTCACTGGGCTGAGGTTCCTGACCGCCTCTTTTCTTCATCCCCAATAACAACCTAAAGGGGAAGGTGCCATCATCCCCACTTCATTGGTGAGGAAACTGAGGTTCAGAGAAGCTAAAGTGGCTTATCCAACCCACCGGTAGGCAGTGGAGACCAGGCCTAAGCTGAGGTGTGGTACAGTCAACGACTGTGCAGTAGCCAGGAGACTGTCTTTCAAGTCAGAATTGGATTTGAATCCTGGCTCACTACTTCCTACCTTATGACCCGTGAAACTTCCTTAACCTCTGGGTGACTCAGTTTCCTTATGTGTAAAATGGAAAAAAATAAAGCCACTTGTCTCCTGGAATTATTTTGAGTTTAGATTAAAAAATAATCCAAGTGCCCTAGCAGGTTTGCTGAGTGGTTAGAGCACCGGCCCTCGAACTGAAGGGTTGCTGGTTTGATTCTGGTCAAGGACACGTACCTCGGTTGCAGGCTTGATCCCCAGCCCCGGTCAGGGCACCTGTGGGAAGCAACTCATCGATGTGTCTCTCTCACATGGATGTTTCTCTCTCTCTGTCTCCCCACTTCCCTTCCACTCTCTCTAAAGAATTAATGGAAAAAGATCCTGGGGTGAGGATCATCAACAACAACAACAAGGTCTGTGTAAGCCCCTGGCACGGAGCACAGACTCAGCCAAGGGGCTGCCACCAGACTCTGAGCTGCTGTGGGCCAGCTGCCCCCGGGGGGCCGGAATGTAACAGGGGCCTCGGGAGGCTTCTGCTCCCCCAACTCCACTGGCATCTCTCGCCTCCCCCAGCAACGGACAACTATTTCCCACGTCCCAGGGGTACCAGGCCCCAGCCAATGGGCAGCCCAGTGTCCAAGCCCCTGTGAGTCAGATCAAACTGCTGTTCCCCAGCCCCCACCCATCCCATCCCTGACCCAACTCGGCCTCAGGCCTCGGGAGAGGCGCAGATGAAATAACACACGGAGTGTGGCTGAAAACAGCCGAGCGCTGCAGACGGGCAGGGCTTTGTGCTGCAGGGACCATTTCTATCCTGCGTGTGCGGAGGAGACAAAGACAGCAGCCCCAGTCCTGGCCTCACGTCCTGCCAAGCGCTGGGCAGGCCTCGCACAAGTGGGTCAGCCAGGGTAGTGCCGGTGAACAGCAAGGCCCCTACCCTGAGAGCCGGGCACTTTCTAGTCAGATTTCCCTGTGTTCCCCAAGCCAGGGATCTGAGAGCGAGCTGGATATTCCCACTCTCAGACACGCTGAGAAGAGGACTGTCATTTTCTAGCTGGAACGAGGAAGTGGCACCAGAATTACAGCAATGAATAAGGAGATGGCCCAACAGAAATATCCGGGTGTTGTAAACAGTGAGTGTGTTTTATGGTAAAAGGCTTCTTTGCCTTTGTGGTGATTTTGAGGTTTAATTTTCTCCATGTAGTTATTTAAATACTTAACATTGAAGGTATAGGTGGGGATGAGGTAATCAAAAAAACACACAAACAAAACAAAATAAAGCTAACGTCTTCGGGGTTCCCATCCCCAGGAGGGCAGAGGCTGGGATGGCACAGACTCAGTCCCAGGCTCCCTGTGCCCTGGCAAGGACACATCCACATGCCAAGACTGCATGGACCCTGACGGGTGAACCAGGGGCCAGTGTGACCTGTCTCGGGAGAGGGGAAAGGCACCGCCCGAGTGACGGGAGGGAACTGTCTCCTTCGGTCCGCACACAAGCCCGAAACAGACACTGGTAGGGAAGTATGGTAGCGATCATCTCAGGTAGAAACTATAGTTTAACTTTAACCCAGCTGTTTGGTTTCTGTACTTATTTGTTTGCTAAAATAATAGAAAAGTTATTTTGATTTTCTGAATTATATAAATCACCCCATTCGATTGAATACCCTATTGATTGTACTGTGAATATCCCACTGGTTGTGGTCATACTGGTCTTAGAAAGCACATTTTCCTTCACCTGGGAAGGACAGCACAGTTATCCCAAGGTCAGAGGGCTCCAGTTTTCCTGTCTCTGCTGATTCCTATATAAATCTGGTGCTGTGGCCATCTTATCACTATGAGATTTGGGGAATGGCCCCTCATAGTCCCAGATTGCAATAAATGTGACTCTTTAATTCGACTTCTTGAGGCGCCCTTCTGTGATTCGCGGGGTACATTACAACAGTAGTAACCCGCCTTTCCCGATGAGGAGGCTGAGGTTATAAAATTTGCTCACGGTAACACAGCCAGAAAAATGGGTAAGCTCAGCTGGAGAAGAGAAAAGCCTGAACCATCTTAAAATACATCTTAGTTAAAAGCATTTGGTGAACATAAGAAAGTAATACTAAGTAAACCAAGTGTGTTATAAAACAATGTGAGTCCAGTATAATCCCAATTTTATAAAAAAGTAGACACATATATACATAGATGCATGGTGTGGACAAAAAAGAGGTGCTGGATCTATCTGAAACTAACCTCACAAGGTGATCTGATCATAAATTCCCAACGGGGCAGGTCATGGTGGTAGTCAGGCCCCAGGCCTATAGCTTCTCTAGCAAAAGGCTTAGCTCTGCCTTCAGCAAGCGCTGTCCATTGTTCCTGGGCATCTTGGGTACACACCTTTGAAATGCCTCTTTTTAAACCCCCTCCTCCTAAAGTGTGACCACTCTCAAGAGAGCACATAATTTTGTTAACTATTCTAAAGTCCAACCCCTGCCTTGCTTTCTCCCATCTTCATGTAATCTTCATTACACTCCCTCTTTAATTGTAATGTATAAAAGAAAGTGCAAAGCTTTCATTCTCTAGAGCAGCGGTTCTCAATCTGTGGGTCTCGAACAATGAAAATCCATCCTGCATAGCAGGTATTTACATTACGATTCATAACAGTAGCAAAATTACAGTTATGAAGTAGGAACGAAAATAATTTTATGGTTGGGGGTCACCACAACATGAGGAACTGTATTAAAGGCTCACGGCATTAGGAAGGTTGAGAACCACTGCAGTCTAGAGTATTTGAGGTCTTGCTTCCCAGTAATTGTCATTAGTTTTTTCCATTGTCAGGTTCTCACACTGACAACAGAAAAGGCTGACTGCTCCAAGGGGATTTGCAGCCAGCTGGCCAGACCATCCATCCACTCATCCATCCACCCACCCACCCATCTATCCATCATCTATCCATCCATCCATCCATCCATCCCATCCATCCATCCATCCATCCACCCATCCATCCAGTTGCTGGTGCCTTAAACAGTTTGTCTGCAGCCATGAGGAGCTGCAGAAAACCATCTTCAGACTCCTACCTGAGGCCCACGGCAGGCACTGACAGAGCTCTGCACAGAGGCTCTAGACCAGCACCAAGTTTTTTTCTTTATCAGTTTCCCCAAATCACGAGGCCTGAACCAGTGACCCTGCCTTCTTAAGAGCCACACTCCTCCCAACAGATGAACGGCAGCAGCATAGAGGAGTGACCGTTTCTCTATCATTCAGCAGCCCTGGGTGGCCACGATAGGCTGGGCTTGGGACTCACCGGGCGCTTGGTGAGGTCCCAGTTGTGGATGATCCTGGCCGGAATCACTGAAGCATCGTCTTGGTGGCAGATGTCACAGTAATAGAGGCCAGAGAAGGCACAGAGCTTGGGTCGTACAAATGAGAAGCCGATCTGCCGGGAGCAGCCTGGGGAGAAGGACATGGGGAGAGTGAGCAGCGGCGGGGCCAGAGTCAGCTCCTGGGTAACACAGAAGCAAGCACGGTGGATAGGCCTGCTATCTAAGGAGAGTATAAAGATAAAAAGGAGAGTATAAAGATAAGAACAGCCACCACTCACAATCAACCCTATTAATTAATCTTGACAACAAAACACTGTCATTTTACCACTGAAGGAACTGATGCAGAGAGGCTGGGAAACTGGTCAGTCACACAGGGATGAAGCGGCACAGCCAGGATTCAGAGCTGGGCTGTGTTGGTTCTAGAGCCTGCATTCTCTTATAACTAGCTGCCTTCTTCCATGTTCCCGCTGCTGGCTCACCAATGTCAGCCTCCTCTAGGTCTGTCCCTCCACTGGGCCCCAGACAAGGAAGCAACTAAGTCAGGGCCTTGCAAGTCGGGAATGGGGAGTGGGCAGGAAGGCAGGGCCTGGAGCCAGTGTGAAGCGAGAGCTGCCGGATCCCTCGGGACAGGGGTGGGGGCCCAGCCTCAGCTCCTCAGCTGGAGGTCCCTGGAGTAGGGAGCAGAGGGAGTGAGTCGCTGTGCTTAGGGCAAACGAGGGTCTGGCTCAAATCTTGAGCACGTGCCCAGCCTCCCACGGGGCCAGGGGACGAGAATCCCTCCGGCCTCAGGACTAGAAAGGCCGGTTCCTCTGCTTACCAGTTGCCTCATCCTGACCTTCAGCGAATTTTTTGCCGGGTTCCCTTTCAGGATCTGATCAGCTACTCCTGGCTACTCTGTGGGTTATTACAAAGTTTCAATGAGGCAGGTTTTGAAAGTGCCCCACAAACTATGAAATACAAGCCAAATGGCTGTGATTGGCGTGCGCCTTACAGGCGGAGAGGAAGCCCAGGCTCCCCAGTTTCAGTCTTGCCCAAAAGCTGGCGAAGGCTGGCGGGTGGCAGGGACAGTGAGAGCTGCCCCTGCCAGCATTCATTCACCTCCACAGTGTGAATCACCTCGAAGAGGGTGAGGGGGTGTGTTGGTGGAGGGTGGAGGTTGGGGGGGAGGGG
>NW_006300368.1:1485859-1489828 GCF_000327345.1 Myotis davidii
CTTCCGAGGGTGCTGACCGCAGACCACTTCCTCCCAGACGCCTGAAGCAGGCTTCTCCCTCCAGTCCCACAGGCTCCACCCGACAGGACAGCTCCTAACCCACTTGCAGCCGCATCCGTCGCTTTGGCACGCTGCAGCAGGCACGCCACTCAGTTCACTGGGAGGGCCCAGCGTGACGGAAATGGCTGGGTGGACTGGGAGGGAAGAGCTAAAGACGGAACATGAGCAGCAGAATATCAAGCAGCCTTGAAAACAAGGGAGTAGGGAGGGCCTATGGGGACCCGGCCGAGAGCAGAGCTCTGGGACCAACATGGCCCTCAACTGGCTCTGCCACTTGATAGCTGTGTGAACCTGGGACAGGCTCTTACCAGCCCTGTGACTCAGTTTCCTCAGCTATAAATAGAGGTAATAGTGCACCTGTCCCAACAGGGTGGTTGTGAGGATTAAATGAGACAATTCAATTGAAGCATCTGGCCAGTACCCAGCCCAGAAGAATTAGGTTTGGTGATGATAACGATATAGCAGATGCACTGACTTGGAATAATACCCATAATGTATTTTTAACTAGAAAAAACCAAGTTGCAGAACAATATATACCACTGTGCTGTCCAACATGGTGCCACGAGACACGGGTGCCCTTTTAAATTTAAATCCATTTCAATGAAATAAAGTAAAAAATTCAGTTCCTTGGTCCCACTAGTCACATTTTACGTACCCAGTAGTCACGTGTGACTGGTAGCTACTGTATGGGACATTTTCATCAGCATGGAAAGTTGTACTGGATAGTATTGAGTAGTACGAGCCCATTTTTGTAATTTAAAAAAATTGTGCCTACTTGAAAGGTACCATGCCCCTGCTCCAAAATAACATGATAATGTAATCTGATAGAAGGGAGCGGGGAGCTTAGCTCCGCGGAACACCCCTGGACAGAGCAGGGCTGCCTCCCACAGGTCTCGCCCCTGAGCAGGAGTGGTAGGAAGAGCGAAGGATGGACTCCCACAAGCAGGGGCACTGGCTCACTGGGTGCTGGGAGGAGCAGACACCATTTGCTGCAACAGCTGCCAATAGCTTCATGTGTAGCAACACCCCAGGGGTGGGGTGGGCCGCTTGTGGAGGGCGGGGAGGGGTGCAGAGCCTAAGGCAGCAACCCCATCGGAGGCAGAGGGAGGCTGGGGGCTGGGGGTGTGATAATGTAATCTGATAGAAGGGAGCGGGGAGCTTAGCTCCGCGGAACACCCCTGGACAGAGCAGGGCTGCCTCCCACAGGTCTCGCCCCTGAGCAGGAGTGGTAGGAAGAGCGAAGGATGGACTCCCACAAGCAGGGGCACTGGCTCACTGGGTGCTGGGAGGAGCAGACACCATTTGCTGCAACAGCTGCCAATAGCTTCATGTGCAGCCACCCCCCAGGGGTGGGGTGGGCCGCTTGTGGAGGGCGGGGAGGGGTGCAGAGCCTGCCTAAGGCACCCCATCGGAGGCAGAGGGAGGCTGGGGGCTGGGGGTGGCGGGGGGGCAAGTCGGCACCTGCGCAGAAGCAGCCCTGGGAGTCGAGGCCCTTCTCGGTGGGGATGGCCACCAGGTACTGCAGCAGGAAGCCCTGCTCCCCGGTGGCGAACTTCAGCACCTCTTGGCAGTTCTCGTCCAGACTCCCGCCCAGGGTCACGGCCTCCTCCGCTGTCTCCAGGTAGGACGCCAGCACCTTGCGCACCAGATCCCTCCACGCGGCCGCCTCCTCGGCGCTGCTGGCCCGCAGCTTCAGGATGGCCTTGGCCGTGACGATCTTGAAGAAGGACGGGCCCCCGAGGCTGGTGTCTGGCAGGATATCTCGGATGGTCTCCACGCCGTGGCTGTCACTTAACATCTTCTCGTTGTTTTTCACGCGGAAGCATTTCAAGGAGTCCAGGGACAGGGAGAAGATATAGGGCGTCCAGGTCCGATCCGTGTACAGGTACAAGAGGGACTCTTTAATAGCGTCCGGCTCGGGCACTTGGGCGGAGGACCAATCCAACTGCGTGCCCTGCAGGGATTCGGGCTCCGTGGGCTCCGAGTGGGAGGGGGGGCCGCCCTGGGGGCCTTCGGGGAGGTCGCTGGGCTGCTCCGGGTACTGGACGCTCACCCACTCCTCCTCCTGCTGCGGCCGGAACTTCTGCAGGGCCTCCCGCACCCGGTCCAGCCAGTCCTCGGCCTCGTCCTGGGAAGAGGCTCGCAGGGTCAGCTTCTTGCCGGAGAAGACCAGCTCGAAGCGGCCGTCGCTGTGGGCCGGCCCCACGGACTCACAGCGCAGCAGCGAGCAGTTCTCCACGCAGGTGCGCTCCTCGCCGCCCAGGTAGAGGCGGAACTCCAGCGGGGAGAGCTCGCAGAACAGCTCCTTCCAGATGCCCATCGCCCCCCGCCGCTCCACTGTGCCCAGTTTCATGAGGCCCCGGAACGGGTTGGACAGTCCTGCAGGCAGAAAGGGGCATTTTATTTTATTTTAAAATATATTTTATTTTTTACAGAGAGGAAGGGAGAGGGACAGAGAGTTAGAAACATTGATGAGAGGGAAACATTGCCTCCTGCACAAGGGGATGTGCCCGTAACCAAAGTACATGCCCTTGACCAGAATCGAACCTGGGACCCTTCAGTCCCCAGGCCGACGCTCTATCCACTGAGCCAAATGGATCGGGGCAGAAAGGGGCATTTTAGACAAGGGGCCTGTCCCTTCATCACCCAAGCAAAAACCTCTGGGCCCGAGGTCCTGTAATGGATGTGGGGAAATGACCGCCATCAGAATACCAGCCAGCCACTCGGCTGTGCAGCTGCTGCGGGGACATGATCTGACATATTTTAAATGGGGGAGTCATCCTGGCTTCATATGTTGAAGGACTACAGGGGGAGAGAGACTAGTTAGGGGGCCGTTGCCGTAATCCAGGCCAGGGATGCTGGTGGACTGAACCCATGAGGTGGTGGAGGTGGTAGGGAGTGGAAGACTCGGGATATGCCAACAGGCTTGCTGGTGGACTTGATGTGTGATGTGAAAGTCAAGGGTAACTACAAGGTTTTTAGCCCAGGCATCTGGGAGGAGGAAGTTGGGCATTTTATGAGATAAGAAACCTAACCCCATAGGACATTTTTATCAGCATAGAAAGTTGTATTGAACAGTATTGAGTAGTATGAGCCCATTTTTTGTAATTTAAAAAAGTTGTGCCCACTTGCAAAATATTTGAAAGGGTACATGCCCCTGCTCCAAAATACCCTGACAATGCTGTAATCAGTGGAGAATCACTGGAAGTCATTTTTGGACATGCCAATTTTGAGAAGCCTATTAGACATGCATGGAGCCGATGGAGGTTAGAATCTGAGGTTCAAGGGCAAGGTCCACACTGGAGCTAAACATTGGGGAGCTGCTGGCGTAAGGCCCTTGAGAGTAGGTGAGATCAGTGGGTGTCGACAGAGAAGAAGACCCAGGACTGAGCTCACCTTTTCCAACATGGTTACAACCATATCACAGAGGCTGACAGAAAAACCTAAAAAAAGCCAGCATGGACCAGGGCGCCAGGAACCTGGCCAGAATTCTCTGCTGGATCACTGCAAGCAGAAAATGAGAGAAAGAGACTGACTCTAGGGCACACTTTTTTGCTTCTTTGAAACAGGAAGTTCATTTATGAGGGTTATAGAAAAATTAGGTTATAGTTATTTAATACATTCTGGACTTCACGGGGGTGGGAGGGCGTGGAGATCAAGACAGAACCAAGAGTTCCATATAATAAGGCTTATAGGGTAGTTTCAGGAAAAATAGTTTCCATCTCAACATATGATACAGTAGCCCGGCTGGCGTGGCTCAGTGGCTCAGGCAGTCATGGTTTGATTCCCGGTCAGGGCACAAGCACAGATTGCAGGCTCCATCCCCAGTGTAGGGCAGGCAGGAGGCAGCCGATCAGTGATTCTCTCTCATCATTGATGTTTCTATCTCTCTCTCCCTCTTCCTTCCTC
>NW_006300368.1:1489903-1491628 GCF_000327345.1 Myotis davidii
TATTTTTGCACTCTGTAGGCAATTTTGGGCAATACTTTGAGACTGTATGAGAAAATATACATAATACTTTTCCTGCAATGCTTTCTTGAATTACTCATCACGAGATGAGCGCTTTCTTGTGAGAAGATGCCACCCAATTGGTCATGGAAAAGAGGACGTCAAAAGGGCTTTCTGAAAGGCGTGCCCCTGCGGAGAGGCCTGGAATGCTGCAGCCACCTACCCATCTGCCTGCGATGCACCACCCTGAAGTTCTTATGCTCCCGCGAAGCGGCTGCCGGGCTTTTCCTGCTTCCTGGAGAAGGCACACAAGCTTTGTCTAAGGCCCCCATGGAGGAGCTTTTTCTTGGTCCTTGAGAAAAATGCCTGAGAAGACACGGCCTGGACTCTGGAGTCCCTCTAGGAGAAGC
Organism: Myotis davidii; assembly: GCF_000327345.1. Classification (NCBI taxonomy): domain Eukaryota; kingdom Metazoa; phylum Chordata; class Mammalia; order Chiroptera; family Vespertilionidae; genus Myotis; species Myotis davidii. The sequence continues at coordinate 1,490,311 of NW_006300368.1, forward strand.
TACGGAGCCATCTGAAGGACTCTCCGGGGGTTGTTCCTGGGGAGGCCGGTAGAAGTCATCTTCCGAGATCCAGCTCTTGCTTTTCTATGGAAAGAAATAAAGACACAGGCTGTTTTTTAAGTTTTTAAAAAAACATCTTAATTGAGACATGATTCCCATATCATAAAATTAATATATTTAAACTGTATAATACAATCGTTTTAGTATATTCACACAACTGGGCAACCATTACTACTAAGTTTAGAACATTTTCCTTACTCCATTAAAAACAACAACCCTTTCCACCCTAGCCAGTCTGGTTCAGTGGATAGAGCATCGACCTGCCAGGATCAGGCCGTGCAACCGACGTACATGACCTTGACCAGAATCAGACCCTTCAGTCTGCAGGTTGATGCTCTATCCCTCAAAAAGATATGTTGAAATCCTAGCCCCCAGTACTTCAGAATGTGACCTTATTTGGAAATTGGGTTATTGCAAATGCAATTAGTTCAAATGAGGTCATACTGGGGTATGGTGAGCCCTTCATCCAATGTGACTGTGTTCTTATCAGAGGAGAAAGACACACACACACACACACACACACACAGAGAGAGAAGAATGCCAAGTCAAGATAGAGGCACAGAGGAATGTGATGGAGGGAGGGACTGGAGCGATGGGTATACAAGCCAAGGAATGCCAAGGATTGCTGGTAACACCAGAAGTTAAGAGAAAAGCATGGAACAGATTCTTGAATCCCAGAGGAACCAACCCTGCCAACATGCGGAGTTTGGGCTTCTAGCAGACAATGCATTTCTGTTGTTTTGCACCATCCAGTTTATAGTACTTTGCTGCAGGATCCCTAGGAAACAAATACAATCTGCAAATAACTTACCCAGTTCTGTAGGTTGTCCTTCTACTTTCTTGATGGTGCTCTTTAAGGAACAAAATTTTTAAATTTTGATGAAGTCCAATTCATCTATTTTTCTGTGTCTGTCTGTGCCATTGGTGTTGTATCTAAGAAACCATTGCTTAATTCAAGGTCACAAAGATTTACCCTGTTTTCTGCTAAGAGCTTTAGTTTTAGATCTTAGAATTAGGTCTATGATCTACTTTCAGTTCATTTATATGTATGGTGTGAAAGAGAGTCCACCTTTATTTTTTTCTATCTGGATATTCAGTTGTCCTAGCACCATGTGTCTAAGGGATGTAGAGTTTTCGGCTCTGCTTGTAGGGTCTGAGATAAGGGAGGCATGGGGGAGAAGGACCCAGAGTTCTCACTGGCAACCCCTGCTTCAGCTCCCCGCTTCAGAGCAGGCCCCCTAGGGCCCAGGCAGCCTAT